>NW_019154170.1:5029417-5039606 GCF_002288905.1 Enhydra lutris kenyoni | reverse complement strand
GACGCGGGTGTGACAACGCTGTCACCAGTGCGCGGGCGACACGGGTGTGACAACGCTGTCACCAGTGCGCAGGGGACGCAGGTGTGACAACGCTGTCACCAGTGCGCGGGCGACGCGGGACAACCGGGGTTCTCTGGCGCTCCAGGTGGGAACACAAGACCGCACGGCTCCCCCGGAGATCCGGGCGGGGGCGGCAGCGGAATTCGTCCCTCCGGCTTTAAAGCAAACCCTGCCCGGATGCGGGACGCAAGCGCAGGGGCCCCTGCGTGCTCCGCAGACCGAGTCCCGCGGCTGCGCTGTGTGTTCTCTTGATTTACTGACTCTAAAAAGTGGGCTCCACGCCCAGTGCGGGGCTCGAACTCACGACCTGGAGACCAAGAGCGGCGCGCCCCCGGGACTGAGCCAGCCAGGAACCCCCGGCTGCATGTTTCAAAGGTGACGCGTGGATGCCCCGTGACCCGGAGTCTCCCCACCGCTCGCGACGAGATCGCAGAAACGCCCGCACCAGCCCCTGGGTACGAGCGGCAGCTGCGTTCGCAGGAGCCCGAGCCCGAAACGACCCACACGTCCGTAGACAGAAAAGGGACGCGCCGCTTGTGGTCGTCCTGCGGGGTCAGTGCGCAGCCGTCAAGCGGCAGGTGACCATCCCACGGAGCAGCCCGGGCGGGCCGCACGGACACGGCGCGGGACGAAATACGCCGCACGCAAAGGGGTGTGCGTGACACGGTTCTGCTGATGCGAAGTTCTGGTACGGGCAGACCGGATGGGGCGCCTGGAGGCTGCATCGGTGCCGCCTCCGCCTTCGGCTCAGGTCATGATCCCAGGGTCCTCCGGTGGAGTCCCGCGGGGAGTCTGCTTCTCCCACTGCCTCTGCCCCTTCCCCCTGCTTATTCTCTCCCTCTCTCTCAAGTCAATAAAAAAATAAAATTAAAAAAAAAAATTTTTAAAAAAGGGGCGCCTGGGTGGCTCAGTGGGTTAAAGCCTCTGCCCTCGGCTCAGGTCATGATCTCAGGGTCCTGGGATCGAGCCCCGCATCGGGCTCTCTGCTCGGCGGGGACGAGCATCCCCCCTCTCTCTGCCTGCCTCTCTGCCTACATGTGATCTCTGTCTGTCAATCTTTCTTAAAAAGAAAAAAAGGAATGAAGAGCCCACAAAATGTTTTTTTGTTGCTTTTTGGGAGGTACCGAATCACTTTATTTTGAAGGCGTGGTACAAACGAAAGAAGGTAAGTCGATGTTTTGGTACAACTTACAGAAGAAGCAGAGGTGACCCCAACATGCAGGGCCTGCCTCAGGGACCAGGGAAATCACCCCGGAGGCTGTGGGAGGACAGCCTGAGGCTTAGATCCGCTACCACCATTTCCCAGGGCGTGCTGGTCAGGGAGAGACTCCGCCGTGCTGGTTCCAGGAGCTGCCACCGTGTGCACATTGGTTACAGGGTTGCCCGGTCCTTCAGGTACAGAGCCCTGATGAAGTCCCGCAGAGCGGGCTGGACTGTGCAGTCCCAGCAGTGATGGACCCACGCCCTTTCCCACATGAAGCACCCACTCCACGGCTTCAGCCATCCTCCCCGTCTTCGGTCTGCTCTCTTGATGTCCTGAAGGAAGATCCAGCCACCTCCTCGGTTCTGTGGCTTTATCAATTTCTCAGCATTTCCCTCTCCTCGTGAGATTGGTGAAGAAAATATGTGGCCAAGTTCTTTGAAGGCAGATTGTCGCGGTCAAAGTAGGAAGGCACGGGAAGGGTAGAGCTCCGGGTTATCCGGCGGTTGGTGGCGGCCTCCGAGCCCTGGTGGCACTTCTGGAGCACCCAGAGCACAAGAAATGTTTAAAATGTGGTAAATAGAGGCGCCTGGGTGGCTCAGTGGGTTAAAGCCTCTGCCTTCAGCTCGGGTCGTGATCCCAAGGTGCTGGGATCAAGCCCCAAGTCTGGCTCTCTGCTCGGCGGGGAGCCTGTTTCTCCCTCAACCCCCCACCACCTGCCTCTCTGCCTGCTTGTGATCTCTGTCTGTCAAATAAATAAAAACAGATAAAATCTTTAAAAAATAAAATGTGGTAAATATAATTTTTATCTTAATTTCCTTAAAGGATAATTGACTCATCCCCTCCCCCCCGACTTTTAGAAAGAGGGAGAATGTTCATGAGCAAGAGGGGCAGAGGGAGAGGGAGTCTGAAGCAGACCCCACGCTGAGTGCGGAGCCCAGACCAGGCTCAGCCTCTCCCGCCTAAGATCACGACCAGAGCTGGAACCAAGGGTCAGACGCCCTACCGACTGAGCCACCCAGGTGTCCCCATAACTGACCTTTTTATTTTTTGTAAAGATTTTTTTTTTATTTGAGAGAGAGAGAGCACGAGCAGGGGGAACAGGAGGCAGAGAGAGAGGGGGAAGCAGACTCCCCACCGAGCAGGGAGCCCGATGCAGGCTCCATCCCAGGACCCTGAGACCATAACCTAAAGGCCAAAGGCAGGCGCTTAACCAACTGAGCCACCCAGGCACCCCGATAACTGACTCTTTAAATAAAAAACTGTAATAACAATGTATTGTGAGATTTATTTTAGAGAATATTGAAAGTAATACAACAGTATGTAATGGGAACAGGTAACAAATGTACTGTGGTGAGGGGCTTCCAGAAAGTATGAACCAGTAGGTTGCAACCCTAGAAAAATCACCTAAAATAAAATGAGGATCCATAAATTTAATAAAACAATTACAGGTAAAAATGGAACAATCTTTAAAGTAGTCCATCTAAAATAAGGCAATCACGAGGGAAAGGATTGCAAAACACAAAAGAGACAAACAGCAAACAGCAGGGTGAGAGATTTAAACCTGGCCATGAACCCATTTCTACTAAATGTAAATGTCTAAACACTAGGCAAGAGGCAGAAACTGTTAGCACGGCTACAACTCTAGGTTGTCCTTTAAATATAAAGGTGTAGATTGTATAAAAGTAAAAGGATGTAACCAAAACAAATTTTATTTTTTTTTAAGATTTTATTTATTTATTTGACAGACAGAGATCACAAGTAGGCAGAGAGGCAGGCAGAGAGAGAGAGGAAGGAAAGCAGGCTCCCTGCTGAGCAGAGAACCCAATGTGGGGCTCGATCCCAGGACCCTGGGATCATGACTGGAGCCGAAGGCAGAGGCTTTAACCCACTGAGGCACCCAGACACCCCCAAAACAAATTTTAAAAGAACAAGATTGAAGGGCTACCTGCAAGTTTTTTTTAAAGTTTATTCTATTTTTTTAGTAATCTATCTACCCGCCATGGGGCTCAAACTCACGACCCCGAGATGCGTGCTCTTCCGACTGACCCAGCCAGCCACCCTGTCCTTACTCTTAATGTAGATCCACAACAATGACCCAGAATGGATCACAGACCTAAATATAAAGGCTAAAAGTTTAAAACTTCTGGAGGAAAACACAGGAGAAAGTTTTTATGACTTTTGTTAGGCTCAGATTTTTTTTTTGATAGGATACAAAATCCACGAACCATTTTTTTGAAAGCAAGAAGATAGACTTCACCAAAATTTTTTAAAAATTGCTTTTCAAAAAAATATATATAAAAAAAAAGATAAGGCAAGCACCACCTGGGGAAAGTACTTGCAATACATGTATGTGACAAATAAAAAGAAAATACTAAGAAACGGTAGGAACATAAGCCAACCAATTTCTAAAATAGCTTTGAAATAAAAAGTAGATTTGAACAACAGATACTTTACCAAGGAAGATTATGAGTATCCAACAAGGGCTGAAAAGATACTTGTCATAATTAGTCATTAAGGAAACGTTCCCCAATGGGATATCGTGATCTATCTATTAGAAAGGGTACATGTAAAGGCCTGTGAACACTGGAAGGTTGGAACTTGCAGGCATGGGTGGAATAAGCCCAAAATGGCGCAACCACTTTGGGAATGGCTTAGCAGTTTGTTTCAAAGTCAAAGATGCATTTACCGTGAGTGCCAGCAATCTCGCTCTTGGGTATTTACCCAAGAGAAATGAAAACGTGTTTCCCAACACTGACCAGTATGCCAATGATCATGGCACCTTCATTCATAATAGCCCAAAAGTGGACACAGTTTAAGTATCCGTCCATAGACAGACGGGCTAAAAAAACAACATGGCGGCATGTCAATCCAACGACGGCGAGAGAGGAACTGCTGGTGCCCACAACTTGGATGCAATTCAGGGACGTTATACCACATAAGAGAAACCAGACTCAAAACATCGCATACTGTGAGCTTCCATGCTATGGAATTCAAAGAACACTGGAGAACAATGTCGACAGA
Source organism: Enhydra lutris kenyoni (assembly GCF_002288905.1). Taxonomy (NCBI): domain Eukaryota; kingdom Metazoa; phylum Chordata; class Mammalia; order Carnivora; family Mustelidae; genus Enhydra; species Enhydra lutris. Next base: position 5,035,321 of record NW_019154170.1, on the reverse strand, counting down.
AAAACATGTCAGGGATGGCCTGAGGGCGGGGACGCGGGGAGGGTCCACTCCAAAGGGGAGAGAACTTTGGGGTGATGGAAGTGTGCTTTATTGTGACTGTGATATACTTACACAACCACAAACAACTGATCAAACTAGGGGTGCCCGGGGGGGGTTACTCGGTGAAGCATCTGACTCTTGATTTCAGCTTCGGTCATGATCCCGGGGTTGTGAGATTGATTCCTGCATCAGGCTCCGCACTCAGCACAAGCCTACTCGGGATCCTCATTCTCTCTCTCTCTCTCTCTCTCTCTGCTCCTCCCCCCTTGCTCTCTCTCTCTCTCTCTCTCTCTAAATAAATAAATAAATAAAATATTTTTAAAAACCTGCCATAAAGATGTCCAAGTCCTAATTTCTGGGACCCATGGATACGTCACCTTACATGGAAAAAGGGATTTTATTTATAAGGACTCGGAGATGGGGATGGTCCTGGACTACCAGTGGGGAGGGAGGACAGTGTCCTCACAAGGACCACACAGAGGGGGGCAGAAGATGGGAGTCCAAGAGGTGAGATGGCCCTGCACTGCTGACTGTGAGGAAGGAGGGGGGGCTGTGGGCCAAGGATGCGGCACCTCTGGAAGCTGGAAAAGGCAGGAGATGGGTCTCCTTGGGGCCCCCAGAAGGAACCAGAATTGCCCATGCCTGGGTTTGCCCTAGTCGGACTTGTGACCCCCGAGTGTACTGAAGAATGATGGTTTTGCCAAGGGCGGATTCTGGCAAGGGTTCTGGCGGGCGGGCTGCCTGCAGTGTCCGGGCCGGCCAGCAGAGGGCAGTGGGAGCCAGGCTCAGAGACGGCGTGGCTCTTCTCTGAAATGTTCTTGTTCTCGACTTGGAGCACCAGCATGGCATCCTGGCCAGAGGTTTGGGCACCTGTGATCAATTCCAGCTCCAGCCCTAAATCAGCTCTCTCATCTGCAAGTAGCCCATCCGTCCATGCGTCACCCGTCCTTCCCTCCATCCACCCTCCACCCAACCGTCCACCCTCCCTCCCTCCCTCCCTCCTGCCTGCTCATCCATTCGTTCACCACCACCACACTGAGTGTCTACTGTGTACTGACTTTGGCAATGAACAGAGATGGAGGACAGATTCACAGCCAAGGGAAGTTTTGGGGAAACGACCAGGCAGATGTCAGGATGAAGAGAACGGTCAGAACAAACTTAGCATGGGGGAGGAGCAGAGAGAAAGCTGGTGTGATTGGAGGGTGAGCGATAACAGAAGCTGAGCTGGGCAAGGCCACCAGGCATCTCCTTGCAGGAGCGTTCCCAGAGGGCCTGTGCTAAACCCCACGTGTGTTCTTCTACTTTGATCCTCAGGACAGTAGGTGAGGGTCATCTCGTTTACTCTTGGGGGCAGAGGCTTAGAGAAGTGCGGTCAATTAGCCAGAACCCCATGGATTTGGACCCAGGTGTCTTATCTGTCTCCCTGCTCCCAGGCACTTTTGGGCTCTTTGGTAACCGTGTCCCCATCAACAGACTCTTCTGCCCTCGGCTTCACTGCTCTGCAGCTCTTCAGTCCAATAACGTGGACACCTTTATCAGTCAGCAAGTGTGGCAATAACGCTGTGTAACAACCTTTGACGATAATCATCTATCCCCATCTTCAGGTCTGCAGGGCATCCACAGAGCAAACCTCATCTTAGCTGGTCCTGGTTCCAAGTTTCGTGTTGTCCCACGTGTCTTCCCCTCAGGGTGTGCTGCTAAATGTTCAATTACATCTTAGGGGAGGGGATGGGGATGGAGGTGTTTGTCACCTTTGCCAATTTCTGGGGTGTAAATACTCCCACGGGGGCTGATCTCAATGACCATTATGACAGATGAGGGCAGAGTTGGAAAGAGGTGTTCAGCGGTGGACCGTTACACAGTGTCTTGGTCCCTTTGGGCTGCTGTGGCAAAAATCCCATAGCCGGGGGGCCGCAGACAGTATGCATTTATGTCTCACAGTTCTGGAGGCTGGGAAGTCCAAGTTCAAGGTGCTGGCAGATTTGGAGTCCGGTGAGGACCTGCTTCCCGGTTCACAGGCAGCCTTCTCTTCTCTGCGTCCACAGGTGGCAGAAGGGGTGAGAGAGCCATCTGGGGTCAGCTTTTACAGGGACACCAACCCCACACAGGAGGACTCTACCTTCATGACCTAATCACGCCCCAAAGCCCTACCTCCAAATCCCAACACACCGGGGTTAGGCTTCAAGATGCAAATCTGTAGGGGACAGTACTGACACAATTGACGTAAATAACCTGAAAATAAAACCTATTTATATCGGGGCGCCTGGGTGGCTCAGTGGGTTGGGCTGCTGCCTTCGGCTCAGGTCATGATCTCGGGGTCCTGGGATCGAGCCCCGCATCGGGCTCTCTGCTCAGCGGGGAGCCTGCTTCCTCCTCTCTCTCTCTGCCTGCCTCTCTGCCTGCTTGTGATCTCTCTGTCAAATAAATAAATAAGATCTTTAAAAACAAACAAACCTATTTATATCGATAGAATCTGAAGCACGCCCGGGGTGCGATCAATGACACCAAGAGGTTGGAGAGACAAATGGGAACAGTGAGTTCTGGGTATTGACCATGAGTGTTCTAAAGAGAGCTTATTTAAGTGTACTTTTCTATGACTGAACTTCCAACGCCAGCTGTGTCTAAAACCCAGGTCACCAAATGCCTACGTGTTTAGCAATCGGCCCTTATGAGCCAGCGCGGGCTGACTTTGGCACGTTGCTCCAAGTGGGATTGTTCAAACCCTCCTGGGGCCAGGCTACAGCGGGGCGTCGTGTTCCTCCCCGGCCCGCTGGGGAGCACCTGCTCCCACCCTACTGGCCAGAGCAAGTCAGGGACGTCTCACCCCATGGGGCAGGAACCGACTTCCTACAGTTAGAAGAATTTCAGCCTCACCTAACCCAGGGAGGGGTTGGGAATAGGGAAGACTAAAACAAGGAACCACTTCTCCCCGTGTGGCTCCCTCCCCACCTTTTAAAATAATAACAGCGAGGGGGATGTGCCCAGGAAAGCTCCCCTCCTCCCGTGTGTGTCTCCTTTGCACTCAACACATCACACTGACGACAGTCTGACCCCAGACATGACATCAGCCGAGAGCCCTACAATCTAACTCCGTTCTGGCATTGTCTACAGTGGACCCTGCAAGTTCAGGGCTCCCTACCAATGGCTGCCTCTCCCTTCGGACACCAGTCCCCAGTCTGGGCTCTCAGCTGACCGGCTGTACATCAGAGGTTCTCACAATCCCCTTCTTGGGTGCGATTAGTTTGTTGGAGCAGCTGCTAGAACTCAGGAACGCGGTTTTACTTGCTGTTTATTGGCTTATTATAAAAGGATATGATAAAGGACACAGACGAACATCCAGGTGGGAGGGATGCCTACGGCAAGGCCAGGTGGGAGGGGCGCGGAGCTCCGTCTCCTCCCCGGGGGCACCACCCTCCCAGCACCTCCACGTTTCCCAAACCTGATGCCTTTACGGAAGTTAGAGCAGCCAAGACGGATCATTAACTCGATCTCCAGCCCTTCTCCATCCCCTGGGGAGGATGAGAGCCGGGCTGCGAGATCCAAGCTTTTTTTTTTTTTTTTAAGTTTTTATTGTTAAAGCAATCTCTACACCCAACGTGAGGCTCAAGCGTACAATTCCAAGATCAAGAGTCCCACGCTCCAGCAACTGAGCTGGCCGGGCACCCCCGACAGCTCCAAGCTTCTAATCATGGTCTCTCTGGTGACCTGCTCCCATCCAGCAGCCCAAGAGGTCATCTCATTAGAACAAAAGACACTTCTGTCACCCAGGAAATGCCAAGGGATCTAGGAGCTCAGTGTCAGGAACTGGGGACAGAGACCCAATGGTCAAACAAAAGATGTTCCTAACGCTCTTATCACTTAGGAAATTCCAGAGTTGTAGGGGCTCTAGACAGGAACTGTGGACAGACACCTCTCTGTATATTTGTTACTATTTCAGAAGATACGATTTACATACCATGAAATGCACCCCTTTAAACGTACAGCTCAGTGGGGTTTTTTGTTTGTTTTTAAAGATTTTATTTATTTGTCAGAGAAAGAGAGCAAGTGCAGGGAGGGGCAGAGGGAGAAGCAGACTCTGGACGTGTCACTCACTTGGACTCACACCCCGTGTGGCCTTCTGTGTCTGGTTCCCTCCCCAAGTGTGGTGGGCTCGGAGTTCTTCCCCGTGGCAGCGTGGGTGGACGTCTCACTCCTGTCCACAGCCGAGCGACGTTCCCGTGTGTGACTACCTCATCATTTGTTCCTGGATATTTTTATTGTTTCCACGTTGGGGCAATTATGGAAAATGCTGCTCTATGTACACGTTTTTGTGTGGACACGTTTTCATTTCTCTTAGGCATTTAATAGGAGCGGAACTGCCGGGTCATACGATGACTTTATGCCTAATCTTCGAGGACCTGCCAGACTGTTTTAAAAAGCAACTGCCCTAGGGCACCTGGGTGGCTCAGTGGGTTAAGCTTCTGCCTTTGGCTCAGGTCATGGTCTCAGCTTCCCGGGATTGAACCCCGAGTCGGGCTCTCTGCTCAGCAGGGAGGCTGCTTCCCCCCCCTCTCGCTGCCTGTCTCTCTGCCTACTTGTGTCCCACCCAGTTTCCGCACATCCTCTCCAACACTTGATATCTTCTCTCGTTGCTTCTAGACACCTTAGCAGGTGTGAAACAATAGCTTGTTGTGCTTTGGATCTGCATTCCCCGATGGCTAATGACACCGAGCACCTTCTCAGGAGCTCATAGACCCTTTCTTTTTCTTCTTTGGAGAACCGTCTGTTAGACCCTTGGCTTATTTTCCTGTTGGGCTATTTTTAAGTCGTTGAGTTGTAAGAGTTCTTTACACATACTAGACCCAAGTCCCATGCCAGGTACCTGCTATGGAGATACTATTCTTTCCCCATTCTGTGAGTTGTCTTTTCATCTTCTTGATGGTGTTCTACTAAGCACAAAAAGTTTTCATTCAGAGGATGTGTGATTTATCTGAGTTATGCACATGCTTGTGTGTGTTTTTAGTGGGTATGTGCTCTCGTTTCTCCTGGCCACACATCCAGGAGTGCAATCTCTGGGCCACGGGTTAAGCTTATGTTTAGTTTCACCAGATGGTGCCCAACAGCAGCTGGGACTTCCAGGACCCCAGCATTATCGAGTCCCACCAACACTTGGTTTTGTCCACAATGTTCATTCACAGAGCACCTATGTGATTGCTACAGTGCCCATCCGGCAGACCAGGAACCTGGATCCTAGAAACGGGGGTGGCCTGCCGGAGTGACCCAGCATTCTGGTCCCTGACAGCGCATGAGTCCTCTGGTTTGGAGTGAGAAAACACCTTTCCCTTCTGCCTGTGCCTGGTGGAGTCCTTGGGGCTAGGCTCCGCTCCTGGGTGAACAGTTTGGTACCTCCACTCCCCCCAGAGGCACCAGTCAGGCTGCTTCAGTCCCCGGGGGAGCTGGGGAGGAGGTCCCAGCAATGAAGCCATCATCTTGCATCACCTGTGGTCCTGGAAACCGCAGACACCAGGTTTACTGGGAGGATGGAGAGGCGAGAAGGCAGCACAAGCGGGCGTCGGGCTTCCAGGGAGGAGGCAGGGGACCCTGGAGGGGCCTGGCCCCCGCCAGCGCTCCGCCAGGCACTCAGCCCAACAGCGCGATCCCAGCCCTTGCTTTCCCCGGCTGTGAAGTGGGGTCACGGCAGTCGCCGTTGGTTTAACCCCACGGGAGGAGGGAGGGCAACGAGGATAGTTACGCCGACGTCTGTCATCACGATGCTGGCGTATGACGGAGTTTACTCAAGCTTTGTCCGCGGCATTCCACCCGCGGTCCGTCCATGCCCACCCGCGGTCCGTCCATGCCCACCCGCGGTCCGTCCATGCCCACCCG
>NW_019154170.1:4720814-5029407 GCF_002288905.1 Enhydra lutris kenyoni | reverse complement strand
GGGTCCATCCATGTCCACCCGCGGTCCGTCCATGCCCACCCAGAGTCCGTCCATGTCCACCCGCGGTCCGTCCATGCCCACCCGCGGTCCGTCCATGTCCACCCGGAGTCCGTCCATGCCCACCCAGAGTCCGTCCATGTCCACCCGGGGTCCACAGACGTATCAGAGGCGGGGCGCCTGGGGGCTCAGCCGGGGAAGCCTCTGCCTTGGGCTGGGGTCACGGTCTCAGGGTCCTGGGATGGCGCCCCGCGTGGGGCTCTGTGCTCAGCGGGGAGCCTGCTTCCCCCTCCCCCTCTGCCTGCCGCTCCTGCTCCCCCCTCCCCCTCTCTCAAATAAGTAAGTGAGTAAAGAAAGAAACCTTTTTTTAAAAATCAGAGGCTGATGACCCTCCTTCATAACACAGACAGCGCCTAAGAGCCGGAGGCAGGATTTGAACTCACATTCCCACCCAGGCGTCCCCAGGCCGAAATAATCCCACGGACGCAAGCTCTGATTGGGCCATTGAGTCACCGTCCGAAGGCCCTATTGGCCAGAACTCCCACCCACCTGATAGGCTGCTCCCCAACCACAGCGGGCGGGCTTTGGCTAGGGAGCCAATCCGGGTGGAGGATGGTCACATGACAGCATCACATGACGATAAAGATGGCTGCTCAGGCTGCAGGAAGGGATGGGGGCCATTTCCCCAAAAGGCTGCTCTGGGTCGGGCGGGTGTTTGGGTTTCGGGGCCGGGGGTCCCACTTAAGATACAGGACTGCGGGTTAATTGGAATTTCCGGTGAAGGCTGAATTCTGCCCAGTTATAAGCATGTCCCATTAAATATTTGGGACAGACATCCCAACATTTACTCGCTCGTTACCTCAGTTCAAGTCTAACCGGGAACCTGTAGATGTAGTTGTTGGATCTGGCGATCCGAGCTCCTGAGACCCTCGCCGCAGACGGTGCACGGGGAGGAGGGGGCGTAACGGAGGGGAAGAGGTTCCCGAGGACTTCGGTCCCCGCGTGTGGGCTTAATCGGGGAGGTGGGTCCCGGAGGTGGGTCTGTTGCTCCCGCGCATAGAGCAGCCCCAGCCCCCCTCAAGATCCTTCCCGTCTTCCCTCCCACGAGCAGGACAGTTGAAATATGTCTCCTTTCTGTCTGATTATCACAACGTCCGCCGGAAGTGTGAACGGTGACCTCGTCACGCTCGTGCTGCCACCTCGGGGCTCGGAGCCCCTGGACAGCTCATCCCGCATTAGCAACAGCTAATCCCAGCTTCCCTCGCTGCTTCAGAAATAACCCTCGCCCCACCACCGTCCCCTTCACTGCTTACAGCCCGTCTGGTAATGACATCCAGGGACACAACGGTGGTCCCAGAAAGTTAGGTTTGTTAACTTGCCACGGCAGGAGACCACGTAGTAGAGGATGTATGGAGCGTCTCACCAAAAAAGGGGAAAAAGGGAACGTGGAAGGATTTGAGGGAAGAGTAGAGTTTATCCAGTATTTACATGAAGCGGAGTTGAATAGGCTCAAAGCTAGACAGCTAATGCGCCGAGGGGTCGGCGTTGAGCTTGGGCTAAGACGCAGATGCAGGGTCTTGTTTCCTTGGAAACTGTCATGTGAAATGTGTCTAGGCAGCCTAGAGGGCCCACACCTGGATGGGAAATCCAGACTATTTCTCTGGGTCAGGGTGACCTAGAGGGTTCAGACCCTGCAGATGAGAGCAATACGCATTCCCACAAATGAGACTGAAAAAAGCAAAGATTCTGACAGTCTACTATTTTAGAAAACAATGTTGTCCCACGCTCTTTTTTTTTTTTTTTTTTTTAAGATTTTGTTTATTCGGGGCGCCTGGGTGGCTCAGTCGTTAGGTGTCTGCCTTCGGCTCAGGTCACGGTCCCAGGGTCCTGGGATCGAGCCCCATATCAGGCTCTCTGCTCAGCGGGGAGCCTGCTTTCTCCTCTCTCTCTCTCTGCCTGCCTCTCCCCCTACTTGAGATCTCTGTCTATCAAATAAATAAATAAAATCTTTTTTAAAAAGTTTAAAAATAACCCACCGCAAAGATGGAGTTAAACCAGCAGGACACAGAAGCCAGCTGAAAGGACTCCCAGTGCCCAAAGCTGAAACAGTTTTTTGCAGTGAAATAAAGCAATATTGGATTAAACCCCAAATATAACATAAATATCTATGACTCCATACTGATGTAAATAGATAGACCTCCCAGGCAGAAAAATTAAAAAACCATTCCCATAAATACTCAACCCTCAAGGAGGGGGAGCATAGCTTCCAACTTATAGATGTGAACTATATGGGGCATCTGGGGGGCTCAGTCGTTAAGCGTCTGCCTTCAGCTCAGGTCATGGTCCCGGGGTTCTGGGATCGAGCTCTGTGTCCGCCTCCCTGCTTGGCGGGAAGCCTGCTTCTCCCTCTCCCACTCCCCCTGCTTGTGTTCCCTCTCTTGCTGTGTCTCTTTCTGTTGAATAAATAAAAATCTTTTTTAAAAAAATGTGAGCTATACATAACCATTGCCTGGATTGAAACAGGATGGAAAGGGTGTAGTAGGGAGTGGTTTGTAGTGGAGACACCTGAAATGCACACCTCAACCAGGTGAAGAAGATCAGTAGTGATGTCATATTGGTAGCTCGGACCCTTGATGTGGGATGACCCCTCACCTCTGGGATCTTCTTCCCTAAAACCCATAACTCCAGTCTAGTCATAAGAAGAACACCAGACAAGCCCCAGTTGAGAAACATTCTATAAAACGTCTGATCAGCAGTCCTCAAAACTGTCAAGGTCATCAAGAATGAGAAATATGAGAAACTGTCTCAGCCAAGAGGAGCTCGAGGAGAAATGACCACTAAATACCATGCCGTCCCCTGGGTGGGATCCTGGAACATAAAAACGGCAAAGAATCTGGAACATCCTAGAGACAAGAAGTAAATGGTGGGAGCTGGGGGGCTGGGGGGCTGGGGGGGGAGTGGAAGGGGAGTTAAGTGTTCAATGGGGACAGAATTTCAACTTGGGAAGATGGAAAGTGCTGGGGATAGAGGGTGGTGATGGTTACACAACATTGTGAATGTACTTAATGCCATGAAAACATACACTTAAAAATGGTAAATTTGATGTTACACGTTTTTTTTCACAATTAACAACAACAGACTGCAAGAGCCAGACCAGAGGCTTCTGGAGGCTGCCACGTGATAAAAAAAAAAAACACAAAAACCAAAACCAGAAGAGAGTTTCTTTTTTGTTTGTTTGTCCTTTGTGTTTAATCAGCATGCTCAAAACAACTGGTATAATTTGAAGCCAAAAGTTGGACACTTGAGGTTGTCCAGGAGTGACTTTGCGTAATTCCTAAGAGATATGTCCTTAAAGGGAGGGCTTTCTTCAATCAAAGATCTGCTTACCACATGCCCATTGGGTCTCTCCAAATGTGAAAATATTTAGAGATTCCAGGAAAGCTCTAAGCTCTTGGGCTGCCCTAGAACTCCCCACCAACTCGAGGCCCATGAGGACCTGGCGGGGGCGGGGGGAGGTGTCCTGGGATGTAGACTGCAAAACATAGCCAGAGTTAGGACACCAGAGACCCAGACCCCTGGAGGTGATAGACAAGCGGTGGTGGGGGTGGGAGTGGGGGCGGGTATGGGGGGCGGTTTCAGTACCACGGAGAGCTCTGAGCTGACCAGAGAAAGCCAGAGTCCAGATCCTGCCAAAGTGTGTGTTCGGAAGGGCAGGGGTGCGGGGGTGGGGGCGTAAGATACAGCAGCCTGGTCAAAGGGGATGAGAGGGATGTAGTCTCACACTCCAGGGACTTTACTGTGGTGGGGGGGGTGGCGTGGAGTGCCCTCCAATAGATCTACCTACTTCACTTAGTGAGAGACTGGGTTCTTGCTTTTCTAAAGCCTATATTCAGGGGCACCTGCGTGGCTCAATCAGATAAATGTCTGCCTTCAGCGCAGGTCATGATCCCGGGGTTCTGGGATCGAGCCCCTCATCGGGCTCCCTGCTCAGCGGGGAGCCTGCTTCTCCCTCTGCTTGTGGCTCCCCCTGCTTGTGCACTCCTCCTCTCATTCTCTCTTCTCTCTCTCTCAGACAAATAAATAAATAAAATCTTTATTTTTTAAAAGATTTTATTTATTTGACAGAGAGAGATCACGAGTAGGCACAGAGAGAGAGGGAGAGAGAGAGAGAGTAGAGAGAGAGAGAGGAGGAAGCAGGCTCCCTGCCAAGCAGAGAGCCTGATGTGGGACTCGATCCCAGAACTCTGAGATCATGACCTGAGCTGAAGGCAGAGGCTTAACCCACTGAGCCACCCAGGCGCCCTAAATAAAATCTTTAAACAAGTAAATCCTATATTCAGCTCTGCATTGCCTTCCTCCTGCCCACAGACACTTGGCATCCCGCCTGGGACAGCACTGGCTAACAGGCTGGGGTCGGGAATTAGATCAACTCAGCTTAACCACTCACTGGCTGCCTGTGACTCCGATAATCGCTGAGCCCCTCTACGCCTGGGTGCTTTTTTTCACCTGCAAAATGGGATGTTGGTAGAGTATGGTAGGTAGGTAGATGCCCCTCAAAGACGTCCACCTCCTAATCACTGGAACTTAACAGCTATGTTGGGTCACGTGACAAAAGGGAATTAAGGTTGTAGATGGAATTGAAGTTTGAATGAGCTGACCTTAAAATGAGGGGTTTATCCTCGATTGTCTGGGGGGACCCGAGGCTCCTTAACAGTGGAAGATGGTCGGGGAGGCAGCAGCTTGAGATGCTGCGGGCGATGAAGACAGAGGAAGGACCATGACCCATGAAGGCAGGTAGCTTCTCGAAGCTGCAAAAGGCAAGGAAATGAATCTTCCCCTAGAGGCTCCAGAAGGGAGTGAACGAAGCCCAGTGTAGGAGTCAGGCTGCTCCGGAGCGATGATGCACGTACGAGAGTAAACTTGTGTTGTTCCCATTTGTCGTACTTGGGCACAGCCGCCGTAGGAAACGGGTACAGAAAGAATGTCCCTCCTGGCCTCCTTGCAGGACCAAGTGAAATTTGGTGTACCAAGTGCTTGGCTTAGCCCAGGCATACATTCGGCACTCAATAATTGGAAATGATTGGTTGAGTTGCCCAACAGTCCCATTGCAGGGAACTCGGGAAAGCCTGGGCTTCAGAGGAGACGGTGGCCTGCAGCCTGGAGCAGAAGGAGCCGGTGGTTTCTCGGTTCTCTGCTGTCACTGCGGTCACTCCCGAGACTTTAAAGTGGGCCCCAAGAGCTGGAGGCACCACCACTCCCCACCGGGGGAGATCTGGTGAATCCACTGAGATTTTCCAGAGCATCTGGCAATCAGATGTTGTCCTGTGGGTTGGACTTCCCATGACAAAAAATTCCTATTTCTGGGCCCTGTGGGGGTGGCATAGAAGCCATCAGTGTGGTTGAAATGGTCATGAGCTCCATTTCCACTGGGAGAAAATACTCGTGTGGTGGAGACGTGGGGCTGGGGGGTGGGAGGGTCTGGGATTCTGTGTGGGGTGAAGGACAGAGAGGCAATCCACTGCGTGTTGCGCTTTGAGCTCCGGTAAGCTTAATCGGGGGGTCAGAAAACCCCAGGGAGGGGCCAAATCCATCAGGAGAATGTCGGGGAGGTTCGTGTTATGTGCCTTGCCCCAGCCCCCTGAAAGCATGGTAGGCATGGCAAGGCAGCTGATTCCAAGAGGCCTGTGTTCTGTCGTCCCATATGAGGGCCTGGGATGCTTTCTGTAAAGGACCAGGGAGTAAATGTGTTGGCTCTGCGATCACAGCGCAACTGTGCAGCATGGTGGTGGGAAAGCAGTTGTGGATGATAGGTTAATGAATGCATGTGGTTGGGTTTCAGTAAAACTTTATTTACAAAAATAAGCAGTAAGGCTGCATTAGACCCTGTCCTGAACCAACCTTCCTTTTTTTTCCTTTTTTTTTTTTTGATTTTACTTATTTATTTGAGAGAGACAGACCATGAACGGGGTGTGGGGCAGAGGCAGAGGGAGAAGTAGTCTTCCTGCCAAGCAGGGAGCCCAAGGCGGGGTTCGATCCCAGGACCCCGGGATCATAACCTGAGCCGAAGGCAGATTCTTAAACGACTGAGCCACCCAGGCGCCCATAGCCCACCCTTCCTAAGATAAAGTGTGGGTCCTTAAAGCCTCCCAAAAGAGCATCAAGAGGTCTGGAAACTTCCATTCTTTTTTTCTTTTATGAGATTTATTTATTATTTTACTCAGGGGGAAGGGCAGAGGCAGAGAGAGAGTCTGAAGTAGACTCCTCACTGAGCACAGAGCCCGATGCGGGGCTCGATCTCATGACCCTGAGATCATAACCTGAGCCAAAACCAAGAGCCAGATGCCAAAACAACTGAGCCACCCAGGCAGCCCTGGAAGCTTCAGTTCTTATGCTCTTACTGACATTAGAACAGCATGAGGCTGGTCTACTGGAGGACAAGACCAGAGAGTAGAGGCGAGCCCCCGCCACCAGCTGAAGCCCTTTAGACCAACCAGCCTACCGCCGACCCACTGAATGACACTCGTATGTGAAAAACCGCAGGCAAGACCAGCAGGAGAACTGTCCAGCTGAGTTCAGTCCAAATCGCTAACTACAGAGCAAGGCGTAAACTCCATGATCTTTGTTTGAAGCCACAGAGTTCTGGAAGTGGCTGGTTACACAGCAGTGGGTAAATGATACGCACTGTTAAGCCTCTTGTGAAGGGAGCAGGGATGTGTTTCGACAGCTCTACCAGGAGACCCTGCAAACACACGTGGCAGAGGGTGTGGATGTGTATGCACGAGGGGATCTCCCACTGTAGGAGAGACTCCAACAATCTACTGCTCGTCCTTCCCAGCTACAACCACTGTAACGTGTTTCTTGTGAGCCAGAAAGAGCCTACTCGTATGCAAGCACGCTTATGTACGGACACTGTATTTAAGTACAAACGTGAGCTTGCTAATCAGTACCTTGCTCCTTTTAATGCAACGCGTCACGCACATCTTTCTCCACGAGGATGTCTTTCCACAGTTTGGAAGGACCTTTAACTTGGCATATGGATTTGCAATCCTCCTTCCCTGAAACACAGGTGCAACTGTCTCTCCAGTCTTGCCAAGAATGATCTCACTGAGCCCAGGACAAAGCAAACGACACAGCAGGAAGAGGACTCTCCGAAGTTTCCACGTTTCTGCGGCAGGAGCCTACCCTTGTCTGCAAAGCCGGTCATTATGATTATAGTTGCTACCATTTTTTAAAAATGGTGATAAAGTGCATGCAAAAATTGTACACTTACACATGTGTTACCATGTTATTTTTTTCTTGCAGCATAGTTAACATACAACATAATGTTAATTTCAGGGGTGCATGTGATTTGAAAAATTATATACATTATGAAATGCTCACCACTCTAAGTTTGGTTACTGTGTTAGCCATTTCCAAGTGCACCCCTCAGAGCATGAAGCACACTCACGCTGCTGTGTGACCACCCGCACGCCCCGTCTCCAGAACTTTCCATCTCCCCACACGGAGACTCTGTCCCCATGAAGCACGGACTCCCCACCCCTGCCCCAGCCCCGGCTCCCACCCTGTCCTGTCTGTCTCTGTGCGGAGGGGACTCCTCTGGGGCCTTCCTGGGAGTGGGGTCCTGCAGGACGGTCCTTCTGGCTTATTTCCAAGCCCAAGGTCTTCAATGTCTATCCATGCTGCAGCAGGTCTCAGGATTTCTTTCCTTTCCGAGGCTGAGCAATGTCCTACCCTATGGTGGACCACATTTTGCTTATCTGTTCAACCACCAATGGATACTTGGGTTGTTTCTACCTTTTGGGTATCTTTAGTAATGCTGTGGACACAGGTGTGCAAATATCAGTTCTCCAATTTTTGAGTGTAGACCTAGGAATGAAATTGCTGGGTCACACAGCACCTGTATGTTTAATTTTTTGAGGTCCTCTAAAACAGTTACCCACAGCAGTGGCCCCATTTTATATTCCCACCAGCCCAGACCTGGTTTTATTCTATTTTTCTTTAAAGATTTTTATTTATTTATTTGACAGAGAGAGATCACAAGCAGGCAGAGAGAGGAAGGGAAGCAGGCTCCCTGCTGAGCAGAGCCTGATGCGGGGCTTGATCCCAGGACCCCGGGATCATGACCTGAGCTGAAGGCAGAGGCTTAACCCACTGAGCCACCCAGGTGCCCCTTATTCTATTTTCTTAATTTATTCTATTCTATTCTTTCTTCTTTTTAAAAATTATTTATTTTATATTTTTTCCCCTTTCTTCTTCTAATGTGAGAGAGTGCCACATGCAAAAAGGACACATGTGCACTCATCTCAAGGGACGGGCTCAGTTGGTTCTCCCCCACCGGCTCTTCACCTCCATCTCCAAGTAACCCCCCTCCAGAGCACAACGTAAAACACATCCAGACCCTTCTTAGATGATGCCTCAACCCCCAGTGACAACCGTATCCCGCTTCCAACACCATTTGTTCATTCTCCTGGCTTTGCACGTCATACAACTGGAGTTAGGAAGTAAGTCCCTTTCGTGGGCGGATAAGGGCGAAACAGTGGAAGGGCGCGCTCATGACGAGCACGGAGTCACTGAGTCACAATCCCGGACCCTGAAAATGACACCGCTCGCTAGCTACATTGGAATTAAAGTGAAAAACTTAGTGAAATAGAAAAGAAAGAAAAAGCTCCCAAATAAAGAACAAACTGCTCTCAAAAAAAGAAAGGAAGGAAGGAAGGAAGGAAGGAAATTCGATTAAAGTTTTTTGGCGTTGCTTCACTGCCCTTCCCTGACCCTGTGAGACCCACGCATAGTCCCCGCTACCAGCCTCAGCCCACGGGAGTTCTAGGGACCCCCGTCCTCACCAACATGAGATGTTGTCAGTCTACTTTTGGTTACTTGGGGGAGGGAAATGTCCACCATGATTTAAAGGATAGTAGTATAGTCAGGTGATCAAAGTTACCAGCTCGGTCCTACATCCTGCTGGCGGGAGGTGTCCTCCACATCGTCTGATGACAACGGCGTTTATCTCTGGGTCTTCCTCCCCCAAGCCCCATAACCCCGTAGTAATCGTTAAGAAAAACATCAGAAAAACAAATTAAAACAAATTAACAGACATAATGCCTGATGAGTCTCCTCAAAATCTTCAAGGTACCAAACCCGTCACAGTCCAGAGAACACCGGGACAGAAAAAACTACGTTAGGGAAGAATGAAAGAAATGCAAATGAAGCCTGGACTTCAGTTCGTGATAATGTGTTGAGGTTGGCTCCTTAGCTGTAGCCAAGAGGCCACACTAATGTAACATGTGAAAAATGGTGGCGGGGACTGGGTCCAGGGTGGGGGTGCGTAGGAACATTCTGTACCGTCTTTGCAACTTTTTTGGTAAATTTTTTTTTAAAGATTTATTTATTTGACAGAGATCACAAACAGGCAGAGAGGCAGGCAGAGAGAGAGGAAGGGAAGCAGGTTCACGGCCGAGCAGAGAGCTCGATGCGGGGCTCACTCCCAGGACCCTGAGATCATGACTTGAGCCGGAGGCAGAGGCTTAACCCACTGAGCCACCCAAGCAACCCTACTTTTTTGGTAAACCTTAACTATTAAAATTAAGCACTTTTACAAAGATAGTAGTGTCATCCCTTGATTTAGGCAGGCCTGAGTCTCCTCTGGTCTTTACGATTTTCGTGTCTGGAGTGTCTCAGGACAATGAAGAGTCGCTGCTGGTCCCCGACAGGGGCGGCTTGTCCGCACGTGGTTCGCTCCAGAGCCGAAGACGAAAGTGCTGGTGCCCTCTGAAGGCTCCACAAGTATTTAGAACCACAGGAGAGGATGGGACGGGACTCGACTCTGCTTGGACCCAACCGTTTGGAGACTCAAACAGCCAGCGTCTGCACGTCGAGGACTGTGGTGGGGTAAAGTTCGGGGGAGTTCACACGCCCCGCCACGCCTCCCCCGATAGCAGGAGCTCGTGCATAAGTACCCCACTCCTTGGACACCCTGGGTGGGCTCGTGCCAAGGTATGTGTTTGCATGTGCCCAGAGTCTCTGGGATGGGGGAGGTCCAACTGAGGCCGCCGGTGTCAGCACACCCGTCTCCTCCTGTCTCATCTCCTCTTCCCATGCTGCTCTCTGCACCTCTCGAACCATCAGCCTGCCATCAAGTCCTTGTTTTCAGAGTCCACTCAACCCAGGGCAGGGACCAGAGATGACTTTGGAAAGAGCCAGCTGCACAAGGTGGGTGATAGAAGCCAGAGTGTGCAGGGGACAGCGCCCCCCCCCCCCGCTGAGTGCCCAGTGGATGGGGATACATGCTTGTAATTTCATCCCCAAGACTTGTCTCAGCCCTGCCTCGCTCCGCGTCACCTCTGAGGGTGACAAGTGGCTGGGACAGAGCCCCTGCCCTCGCAGGAATCTGGGGGAGCTTGTCAAAATAATGTTGGAGCAGGGCCTCTGCCCCTCCGCGCTGTGGACGCTGGGCGGGGTCGTTCTCTGTGGGCGTCTTCTGGGCGTTCTGGGGGCTGATCAGCATCCCTGGCCCCACCCCCTCAATGCCGGCCTCACCCTAGCTGTGACAAGCACAGATGTACCCAGACATGGCCCGATGTCCCCTAGGGGCAGGACTATCCTGCATAATAAATGACATCTTACGGGCTTACTGTTCCTCGCCCTTCCTGGAATGTCAGCTCTTATGAGGACATGGATTTCCATCCACCGTCCTGGCTGCTATGTTCGCCGCTCCTGGAAGGGGGCCTGCTGGGTCGTAGATGCTTATGCAATGCTGCCGAATAAAGGCGTTGAGCAGAGGTGAGTGGATGAATGAAGGGTTAGCAGGAAGGAAGGCAGGTGCGGGGAGATCTCCTTCCGGCTGCATGGGGATGGCAGATAAATCCTAAGTAGGGTGACCAACCATCCCTGTGTGTCCAGAACAGAGGGATTCCCTGGGTTTCCAGAGCCAAGACCAGGACAGTCCTGGGCAAACCGGATGGCGGGTCACCCTATAAACCACCCTAACAGTACCAGCAGTGTTGCTGGTGGCAAATAACTTCTACGTAGCAGGCACCATTCTAGCACTTTCTATGCGAACTGACTTGACCCTCTCAAATCTGAGGCAGGGACTGCTGCCATCATTTGCTCACAGGACGAACCCGGCAGGGAAGGGTGGGCCAGGACCGGAATTCTTTGGGTCCGTGGCGTGTGTAAAGCAGACTCTGGGGCCCCACCTTCTCTGTGCAGTCCAGGAAGGTTCCGGAGGAAGTGAGCAGGGAACAACACTGATGACAGAGGGAGGCGTCTCAGGAAGCGTATTCCAAGTAGGGGAAGGCACATGCTGAGGGCCCGGGGCCAAGGTCACCCTCCTCCAGGGCCTGTCTTGACATCCCTCAGATGGTGGGGGACAGGCAGGGGAGGGGAGGGATGGGAAGCAGCTGTCTGTAGCCACTCTCCGGTTGGCTGCCTGAGCCAGGGTCTGAGAGGTCCCTCGGGGTCTCTCCGCAGAAGGGAGAGGACAGATGGGGGATGGGGGAACGGCTGGAGGAGGAGGGAGGGGGAAGACAGGGAGGGAGGGGGTTTCCTGAGGCCCGAGCTTTGGCTGCCTCTGTGCCCTATGGGATGGAAACTGCAAACAGCCTGAGAGCCAGGCAGCCAGAGGTGGCGGACAGGCTCTCCTGTCTGGGAGGAGTGAGGCGGCTCCGGGCTTCTGGCTCCTCGGGCTGGGGACCCTAACCCTGTCTCGGGCTGTCCTCAGCTCACAAAGTCCAGGCTGGCTGGCTGCATGACCCATGGGGGGTTTGTCCCTCTTCAGACCCCTCCTTCCCTGTCCCCAGGTGACCATCTGGCCCCCTCACTCTCCTGCTTCTTCCTTTACCCCCCAGGCCCCCCGGTGCGTTCTCTGCACAGCAACCCGGGTACCTGTTCCCAGAAAGCTTTTTATGGACAGACACACGAGAAGTGCTCGACGGATCCTCTTCCACAGGTGAAGGTCCCGGCGCCTCCCCGCTGACCTGAGCTAACCACTGCCCTGACTTCTAACGCCTTGGTTGGGGCGCGGCGGTCTCGAGCTCCGACAAGTGGAAGCCACCGCCCTGGCTTTCGGACCCTGCCTCGTCCTGTCCCCACCGCCGGGAAGGCGCACGCTCGGGGGCGTGGGCACCGCCGCGGGGCTCCACCTCCCACCCGCGCGACCCGGAGCGGGTCCCTGCCGTCAGGCCCTCACCCGGCCAGCGCGGACGCCCCCGCCGCCCTCCCGGGGCTGCGACGTCCGGGGAGGGACTGCGAAGGCCGGCGGCTGGCTCCCCGCGGGCAGTGACCACAGGCCACGCGTGAGGCCGCCCCACGCAAGAACCCACGGGCCGCGTGTGTCCACACGCACACGGGGCCCCGCCGCGGTGTGCATGCGCACGTGCCCCCGTGCCAGAGCCCCATGGGCAGAACAGGTACCGCGCACCGTGCCGCGCGCGCACACCTGTGAGCAGACGCGCGTGCAGAGACGCCGCGCACACGCGGACGCACACGCGACGCTGTGTAGACACGGTACAGATGCGGCGCACTTTCGCCGCAGGCCCGAGCCATGGGAGCGTGGCCATCCGGTCGGAAATCTCCAGGCGGGACACCAGGAAGAGCCGCTGGTGCAGCCAGAGGTCCCTCCCTGGAGGGAACCCAATTCTGTCCTCTTAAGACCGTCCCCTGATTGGACGAGGCCCACCCACAGCCCGCCGGCGACAACGTCCTCAGCCTCACGTCCAGCGATTCGACCCCGATCTCGCGGGAACGCCAGCCCCTGGCCGCCGCCGGAGCAAGGCCTGCACGCCCCCCGGGACAGCGGCCCTCGGCACCCTCTTGGCTTCCCCCGCGCCGAGCAGAAGCTGCCGGCCCGCGCGGCGCGCGCTGGGAGAGGGAGCGCGGGCCGTCCCGACGCCGGGCGTCCTATTTCACGAGGCACGACGGCGTTACCAGGCGTGGGGAGGACGCGCCCCGCCGCTCCGGGGGCGGGGCTCGAGCCTGTCATCCCAGACCCGCGGGGTCTCCCCGGGTCCCCGCGGCCGGGCGGCCGCGGCGGCCGAGGGCAGCCGAGGACGTGCGTGCGTGCGTGCGTGCGGGCGAGCCCACGGGGCGGGGCGGCGGGGGGGCGGCGCGCGGCGCGGCGGGCGGGGCAGCGGGCGCGCACCGCCTCCTCGCGCCGGCCCCCCCCGCGCGCGCGCGGCGAATGGTTCGGCCCGGCCCCCGGCTCATTGTGCTCACCTCACGCCGGCCCAAGATGGCGGCGGCGCTGCAGGCCCCGGGCCTGTGACCACAAAGAGGAGCCGGGGGCCGGACGGGAGCGCCGCGGCGGCGGCGGCGGCGGCGGCGGCGGCCGAGGCCCAGGCCGGGCGCACCCCCCTCCCCTCAGCCTCCCGCCCTCCCGCCCGCCCTCCTCCGCCCGCCGCCCCGCCCCCCGCCGGCGGCGCCGCGCCCCTCCCCCAACCTCCCGACTAGCATGGTGCGGCGGCCGCGCTCGCCGACATGGGGGAGAAGCTGGAGCTGAGGCTCAAGTCGCCCGTGGGGGCCGAGCCCGCCGTCTACCCGTGGCCGCTGCCGGTCTACGTGAGTGCCGCCCCTGCGCCCCGCCGCGCCCCGTCCCCCGGCCCGGGCCCCGCGGCGCGCCGCGCCCGCCCGCGGACGGGGCCGCCGGGATCCCGAGAAGCCCCCTCCGGCCGTCCTGCGGCTGGACGGCGCTGCCCGCGGCCGTTTGCGGCGCTGCGGTGGCCGGGCCGGGCGCGGGGGCCGGGGCTGCGGGGCGGGGGTGCTGACAGTCGGCTCGCGCGCGGCGTCGGTTGGGTCGGGCGCTGTCAGCGGGCTCGGCCCCGCAGTGGCCGCGCCGCTCTGCGTCCCCGCGCTGTCGCGGGCAGGCGGCGGGCCGGCCGGACCCGGGGCCCCCTCGGAAGAGGACAGGCCGGGCAGAAATTTACCGGGGCGGCCCCGGGGTGCTGCGGGGGCGCGGGTGGGCGGCGCGGCGCGGGTGTCCGCGTCCCCGGGGCCGCTCGGGCCGGGCAGGCTGCCGTTGGGAGCGGGAGCGGGAGCGCGGCAGGCGCCGTGGGCGGGCGTCTTCGGGGCGCCCTTTGGCGCGCACGCCGGGCGGGGGGACAGGGCCCTCCGGGGGACCCGGCGGGGAAGCCCGCGCGCCCCGCCCCTCACGCGCGCTCCGTGTGTGTCAGTTTTTGGAAACGTCGCGGCCGGGGGCGGGGTCGGGGCGCGGCGACCGCCCGGGAGCGGGTGTTGGCCGCCGGCCCCGGCTTCTCCGCGGTTTCCAGCCCGCCGCGCGCGCCGGAGCTTGCTATTTTTGTTCATCCTGCGGCGGGAGGCGAGGTCGAGCCCCGGCCCCGGCTTTTCCGGCTGGCAGCGCCGGGGTGTGTGTGTGTCCGGCCGCCCGGGCAGGGGGCAGGGCGGGGGACCGCCGTCCGAGGTGACGAAAGCGGGCAGAACCTTCAGAACTCCAACCGTTTCTGGCCCCCGCCTGTCCCCACCCTGTGACAGCGCCCCGCGTGCACCCGCCGGCTGGCCAGAGCCTTCTGGAAGATGGAGTTAGTTTTCCTCCTTAGCTCGCACGCCAGCCTCGCTGCGGGAGCGCTGACCGGTCCGTCCCATCAGGCCGCTGTCAGCCCTCCGAGCGCTTTTCCACCAGCGCTGCTCTGTCCTCCCCGCCCCTCCAGGCCTGCCTTTTCCCGAAAGTCAGGAAGGTGGAACGGACAGCGGGCAGCTTTCTGACCCCGCGAGGCCTGGCTGGGACCCATGTTGCTGTGGGTATCAGAAGTCCCTGCCTGTGGCGCATCCTGCTCCATCTGGTCATCGCCCTGTTCAGCTGGCTGGCGGTGGCCTTGGGGGCGGGGCGGGGGGGCGTGGTTAGGAATAAAGCCGCTCTGAGCCTGGGGGGCAGGTTTCTATGCAGCTTGACTTCTCACCTTGGGACGTGCGGGGGGAGGGCGGTGGGGTCTGTGCCGCTGTGTGTGATACTTGCGCGTCTCCCAGATTGGCTCTGCTGGGCATCAGAAGAGCGAGGAGATGCACTGTGACCCGCTGTCTGGGTCCTGGACATGCAGAGACAGCCGCAGCGGCCGGTGCCCACCGTCCTAATCGGGGTGGAGCAGGGCCCTCAGCGATTCGTACCCGGGGTAATCGATGCCTTGCGTGGGGGGCCTGGCCGGACCCGGCTTCCGACCAGTTACTGGTTCTGAACTGTGGAGTGTCTTTCCCTCTGGCCGGGACCTCCCTTGGCAGGGGAGCAGGGCCATGCTGCCCGCTGGCCGGGCGTTCTGCCTGACGTCGGCAGGCCCTCTCCTGGTGTGGTTGTCCAACTGCCCGGCCAGGGGGCAGGCGGCCCCGCGCGGTCCTCAGCCAGCCGCCGCGGGAGGCAACACTCTTGGTACAGCTTTGTAGTGAGGTCTGTTCACTTTCCGTAACCCTGCTGACAGGCCGGCTTTCTGGTGGGAAGCGGGGTGGTGCTCTCGGAAGAGGTCCTGTTTTGTGGCGATTCGATGGTGACTGTGCTGAGAAAACGGATGACTTCATAAGTCAACTTCCAAGAAGGTCGGACTGTCCCTTGACTACATATGCGAGATGACTAGGCCGGTTCGTTCACGGACCCATTCATGCTGCCAGCATCTACTGGATGCTTCCCGTGTCCCTGGGGGTGCAGAGGACGGTGGATGGTGTTTGCATTCTCGGGATATGTATGGGCGTAGGGAGGTAGGAGCTCTGTAAACCCACAGGTTCAGCATGGTGTGTGGCGTAGATAGCTGGGGCCTGAGGTGGTCCTGGAGGGAGGGGCTGCTGCTTTTGCCCTGGGGGACATGTGGGTGGCTTCTTGGAGTCGGGGCATCTGTAGGAGGAAGTGCCAACAGCCACAAGCACCCACTCTGGGAATTGTCCCCCTCAGAAACAGGCTTTTTGGGAAATTGACAAATAGGAGGGAAGGTGGGGGGAGGGGCAGGCTGAGTTTTGTTGCTTTCCTGACTTAGAGTTCTGGGACACCCACCTGCTGTTCAAGGTGGCTCTTGTCTTACTGGGAAAACCGGGTCCCAGCTGGAAGGGAGGTCGTGGTATTTTTGGCTGCCAGGCGGCAGGGCAAGAAACTGCGAGGGGGTGGAGTGGTTCATCCCCTCCATGACTTATTAAGCCTGTGGGCGGGGGAGCAGCCCCAGCGTGACTGTCCCCACCTCCAGCTTCCTCCCTGGAGCCCACGATTCTCCCATGAATGCCCTCTGAGCAGTCATGCCCTTTATGCAGGGGGATGAGTGGGTGGGCAGAGTGAGCCATCCCTCCCCATGACTCAGAAAATATTTTCTGACGCTGACCTGGTCTCCCGTGAGCCTTCTGTGTCATCGCACTCAGGTGGCAGGCAGATTAACCCCAGACAGCTCCGCGTGGGCGGAGCAGCCGCTGGAAAGGGGAGAGGGACTCTCGGAAAAGCCTGTGTGTCGTGTGTGTCTGTTCGTTTTCCTAGTCTGGTCTCTAGGACCCACGTGCCTGCCAGGGCTCTGTGTTGGATGCGGAGGGCACGGAGGGAGCAGGAACTCGGGGTGTTCTCTAGGGAGGCCGTGGTAGGCTGCTGGGGATCTGGGAGCTCTGCCTTTTTTTTCTTAAACTGTTAATATTGAGATAATTGCAGATTCCCTCAAACCCATAAGAAGTAACAGGGGCGCCTAGATGGCTCCGTCGGTGAAGTGCCTAATTTTTCGTATCGGCTCAGGTCATGATCTCAGGGTGGTGGGATTTAGCCCCAGAGTTGGGCTCTGTGCCCAGCAGGGGCTCTGCTTCTCTCCCTGTGCCCCATGCTGTCTCTCTCAAATAAATCTTAAAAGAGAAAGAAAAGGAAAGAGAAGAGATCCTATGTTCTTACCCAGCTTCTCCCAGAGAGCCACGAGTCTATCGTTGGCATTGGTACAGTCAAGCTACAAGGCATTTTGGGGTCCTCTTTTGAATATGGGGACCTGTGGGCTGCCCAGCTTCTGCATCTGGGAGACACACTGGGGCCACCTGCTGGGGCTGAAGGACAGGGAACAAGTCACTACTCCGTGAGGAAGTACGGTTTCCATGGGAACCGCAAGTGTACTTCTGGGAGCTGCAGAGAAAGTCAGGTCCCCCCATCCCTGCTCGTGGGCTTCGCAGTTTTAAAGATTAAACTTTAAACTTACATGGCCCCGAAATACTGTCCCACTGCGAAGGGGTGAGAACGAGGGCATCTGGCGTTGCTCGGAGAACCACCCCCCTCCACTGCACCCCCCCCCCCCCGGGGGAGGACGGTGCCGAGCCAGCTGCTCACCTGTGACGCATGACGGCTCGCAGGGAATGTCTCGGCTCTGTGACGCCAGGCAGCAATGACTCACCAGGAAGGAGGGCTTGGCTCCTGCCACCACCTCCGCCGCACCCCTCTTCAGGGGCCACGCTGCCCAGCGCCAGCTCGGACGGGGCTGCTCAGAGGACAGGGCCTGCCAGAACTGCAGCCCCCACCCCTCCAGGGCAGGGGAGCCCCAGGCAACGCCATCCCAGCAGCGCGCCAGGCCCGCGGTGTAGCCACTGACAGACGATCACCCAGAATTGAAGTGCGAGTCCCCGGTGTGGCCAGTCGCTGTGTGGGTCTTTAGCCCCCGGTGTGGCCACAGTCGCTGTGTGGGTCTTTAGCCCCCGGTGTGGCCACAGTCGCTGTGTGGGTCTTTAAGTCCCCTCTCTCCCTGTGCCGCCCCTACCGCGGACAGCAGGCCCAGAGCCCCGGGGGTGCCCGCTGCTGCATGGACACCAGGGCTGGGAGCTGGGAGGTCGTCGCCCCTGCGCGTCTCTCCCTGTGTGGGTGCATGCTGTCTGAAGACCCGGCCAGTTGTGAGCAGAGGTCTGGGCAGAGGACCAGCATGTGTTCCCACGGGTCTGGCGTGCAGAGGAGGGAGCCCCGCACAGACATGACGAGACCCGGCCTGAGTCTCGCTCCTTACAGACTGCACGGCCTCGGGTGCAGGCCCCACGCGTGGTTTAGTGCTGCGAGATGGCTAACGCGGTTTGAGCGGGAGCGCCCTCGGCCTGCCCAGGCTCGTGGCGGCCTGACCCTGGTCCCCGGGCTCTGGCCCTGTCATGCTTTGCAGTCTCTTCCTGAGGGCTAAGTGTGAACTGCAGACCTGACCCCTTGTTCACCTCCCAGAGCACCATCAGGAGCTGCCCTCCGCCTCGGGGGAGCTCCCAGACTCTTCCTGCCCGCCCTGGGCCCTGCATGTTGACCTTCCTCCCCTTCCAGGCTGACCTCCAGGATGGATCAGTGCCGTCCCACCCCAGCCTTCTCACGGTGGTTTTTTGTTCGTTACTTACTCGAACACGCGGTTTGTCTTTTTGGATTCTTGCTTATTTGAACCAGAAAAGCTGCTGCCACCGTATTTGCATTGGTGTTTTGCTCCCCCGGCTCAGCTTAACCATGAACTCAGAAGTGACGCTCTCTGCGTCAGAGCGATTAGGAGTGGGCGTCTACTTTGTCACAGGCCCGTGTCATAATATCTGTGAAAGGGCAGCTTCTGGATGAAATTTAAGGTGATTGTCAAGATAGCGAATTAACCACATTGAGTTTTGAGATGTTTAAACAGATTCGGACTAACGTGTTACATTCCTCACTGTGGGTGTTGTACTACACATTTTCCTTATTTCTGAGTCAGAAATACGAGATTTCAGTGGGGGAAAGATACTGTAAAATTCATGGAATTATTAACGTATATTAATGTATTCAGAAGACTTGAAGTATCCTGTCCCCCCCCCCCGCCTTTTTTTTGAGTAAGCTGTAGGCCCAACGCAGGGCTTGAGCGCACAACCGGAGATCAAGGGTTGCATGCTGCCCCACTGAGCCGGCCAGGCTCCCTTAAGTGTGTGATCTTTATGGCACTCCTGCCAAGTGAGAAGGCAGCGGCGGTGTCTCCAGCAGGTGCCTGGGAAGGCCTTGGGGTGGGGGTAGGGCAGGCTGAGGGCCGCGCGAGGGCCCAGAGCACACACACACCCTGATAGCACCTTTCCTGTTTGTCTGCATCTGGACGACCTTCTGCGTCTGACCTTTCTGGGCAGCATTTTCACACTTGGAAAGGTTTTTATTTATTTGAGAGCATGCACGAGGGGGGAGGAGAGGGAGAAGCGGACTCCCCACTGAGCAGGGAGCCTGCCTCGACCCTCGGATCGTGACCTGAGCTGAAAGCAGTCGCTTCGCCGTCTGAGCCTCGCAGGCCCCCCAGAAAGGATTTCAGATGAAGAGCCTGGCGCATGCATAGACCTGAGTTCCTGTGCCCCTTGCTCAGCTGCTCGTGGCACCAGGACCCCAGCCCGGGCTCCGCACTGAGGACACTTGGGACCCTGCCCCCCCATGTCCCTGCCTGCTCAGGTCCAGCCCGGGGCCCCGGTAGTGTTTAGTTGTCCTTTATTCCCAGCTGTAACCTGCGGCTGTCCCTCCCAAGGCTGGCCTCTGTTGTGACCTACCCACCCTGCAGGGGGCCCTAGTGTGTGGTTAGAGGCGCCTGCGCTCTTGGCAAGAGTTCCGCGGGTGCACGCTGCATCTCCTCGGGCACCACGTCCGAGGCCACTGGCACCTTCCTGTGGATGGTGCTGACCTCGAGCCCTGGTCTGGGTGGCACTGCCGGGCCCCTCCCCCAACCGCCATCAGGTTGTTGCTGTGTACCTGGAGAGGGGAAGGGGCCTGTGACACTCTCCGGGACCCTGGGGGGCCTTGTCTACACATGGGGGACCTCCCTCTTCCCTCCACCGCCCTGCTGCCGTACTGCAGTTCCCCTCCCGAAGCCCTGCGTCTGCCCCCCTCACTTAGGGACTGCGTTCTCCGGCTGCTGGTTCAGTCTGCGAGGACCTTGTCGCTCACATTCTGGGGCTGCCCCCAGGAGGGCCTCCAGGCTTTCTCCTGGGCTTGAGGCCTGCCTGTGCCTCTCGGGGGACGCATCTTTACCACCTGGTGCCCAGGCTGTCCCCGCTCATCTTGTGTTTTCTGTGCTCCGGCCCTGGATCCCGCCATTCCTCTGAGGAGCCTAGTTCCTTTTCAGAGCCCTGCGGAGGAGAGAACCGGGGCTGAGGAACAGCCGTGCAAACCCGCATTTCAGTCCACCAAGGAGCTGTGGCCCGCCCAGCCCTCGCCCCTGCTCCGAGGGCTCGTCTCTCCACGTGGGTTCTCTGGGGCGGGGGCCTCCTGGCGGTGCTCGGTTTTCCGCCGGGTGTGGGCAGCTGCCGCGGAGAGGGCCTGGCCCCCCGGTTCAGCGTGTGGTTGCCAGCCCGCTCCTGGGTTCCCGGCGGCTACACAAGTGCATTTTGTCTGGACGACTGTGCTGCTGCCGCTTCTGCTTTTCCACCTGGGTCCTCCGCCCTGCCTTCGGCCCGGAGGCCTGCTCCTCCTCAGCCAGCTTTTTGTCCCCTCCTTTCCTCCTGGGTCACCCTGTGAACCCTAGCCGTGCGCAGTCTGTGCCCTGGGGGCTGTTGCTTGGCCTGCGGTAACGGGTACCACAGGGGGGCGGCGGGGTTGGCACTGGGGAGGGCCCACTTCCTGGTCGGCGGCCCCGGCTTCTCGCTGTGTCCTCACGCAACCAAGAGAGTTTTCTGTTCCTTCATCCCCTTACAAGGGCACTAGTCCCACGGGGGTTCCTGCGTTCGTGACCTCCCCTAACCCTAACATCTCCCAAAGGCCCCGTCTCCTGATACCGTTCCACGGTGGCAGGGCTCCAGCGAGTGGACTGGGGCGACCCAAACATTCTATCCTTACAGTCTCCCTGGGCCTCAGTATCTAGCCCTGTGGCAGCCCCGAGAGCACTTCCCTGTCGGTGTCCATGTTCCGCCGCGGCTGCCTGGGAGTCTTGGTGGCAGACCCAGCTGGCTTGGCTGAGCCCGGCCCCGGCCTGTGACGGCCCCACTTGGGCGCCATGCTCCGTGTTTGTGCTCCCTTGGGAGGCCTGTGTCTATCTCGCACACCTCAGCTATGGCTCAGCCCGTCCTCAGGTGTGGTTGGTGGGCTGCCCTCCGCCGCCTTCCCGGAGCCCACGGGGCAGACTCCCCATTGCTGCCACCCGGCTCTGCCCTTGCTGGGGTGCAGATGTCTGGGCAGGCTGGGGACGCGGCTGGCCTGATTCTCTGCAGGCTGGGATCCCTGCTGCCCTGCGTGAATTTGCTCATTTTCACATGAAAGCCTTTGCCTTCTTGATGCTCAGGTCCTGTGGGTCAGCTGTCCTCACTGCTGCTCCCTGACCCCGCTCCCAGGTGCATGGGCACACGGGCAGATGGATGAGGCTTGAGCTCCCCG
This sequence comes from Enhydra lutris kenyoni, assembly GCF_002288905.1. Classification (NCBI taxonomy): domain Eukaryota; kingdom Metazoa; phylum Chordata; class Mammalia; order Carnivora; family Mustelidae; genus Enhydra; species Enhydra lutris. Next base: position 5,008,151 of record NW_019154170.1, on the reverse strand, counting down.
GCCTGGCCCGGGCCCTGTGCTCTCCACACCGCAGGGCTCCCTTCCGGACTGAGTGTTCTGGACGCCTGTTGGCTTTGCACTGTGTCCTCCTCCACCCCCACTAGATCTCTGCCGTCAGAGCCCTGCTGCTGAGGTGGACAGACAGCGGACCGCAGGCCTCCTGCCCGTCCCATCCCCCCACCTTCATTCCTTGTCCTCCGCCCCCTGGAGCTGTGTTTGCACATCACCGGCCTGTCCAGGGCAGTTCCTCCGGGCGGGGCCTCGGGGCCCGCAGCCTTCGCTTCATCGGGATCCTGTTAGAGATGCAGGTTCCCAGACCCGCAGAGCTGCTGCACGGGAGGCTGTTGTGGGGTGGAGGGTGGGTTTGTGCTCAGGAGCCCTGCCGGGGATTCCGACGCGCTGTGCGGCCTGCCAGCCCGCCTGGGAGGGCTCGGGTTTGGCCTCCGGCTGTGATTCCTGAGGGAGCCGAGGACACTCCCTGGGTGTCATTCTCGCTGCCAGCACAGTCAGGGGCGTGGAGCCGGCGGGTGGGTCCCCCCGCGCACCCATGCACACCCCTGTGTTCAGCTCTTGGTCTCCCCCGGCCTCTGCATCCCGCCTCTCACGGTACACCCTCGGCCCCAAGCGCCCTCCGGTCGTACGGACGCTTACAGTGCAGGAGGTCTGAGCGCTCAGCAGCCTGCGTGCATGCCCTTGCGGAGGACGTCTCGAAGACCCTCCTGTCCATGCTTCCTGGGCTGGGGGGGCCTGCACACCTGCCGGGGACAGGCTGGTGGTGGAGCCAGACCTTGAGTTCTTGTCCTGACGCTTGTCCTCAGGGTACAAGAAGGGGCCGGGCCTGGGCTAGTGAGGCAGCTGGGGCTCCCCATGCGCTCTGTTCCTCAGTGCGTGCACCCTCCACGCACCGTCCGTGCCAGGCAGTCACACAGCCACCGGGGTTGAGGAGCCAAGTGGTAGCGGCAGGGACAGAGTTTCATGTCATCTGCAGGTGTGACGACTGCCCCGTGTGGTGTGCTGTGTAAGGCAGGAACAGGTTGTGGTTGTCACGGACGTTTCCATGGGTCCCCGAGGTGCAGGGCCTAGCCTAGCGCCGCCTGGCGCCCGGTGCCCGCTTCCCAGTTAGCTGTGTTCGCTGAACGGGCTTCGCGTGGAAGGGCCTCTCCCCGCCGCTCCGCGTGGGCGCTCTGATGCCGTTAGTGGCAAGGGAGTGAGGCGGTCCTCTGCAGGCGGACGTTCCTCCTGTGGCCAGCGCCAGGCTGGGGACATGGGCTGTGTGTGTGCACAGCGTGGTCCCTATAAGGACACCAGGGTTCCGCGGCTCCTACGATGGAGGAGGAGGACGGGGTATTCCTGGGTCACAAGACAAGGGCGCTCATGAATGCGGGCTGCCAAGGGGCCACGCTCAATCTCAAGTTTCCGGGCGGCTTCTGGCCTCTTTCTCTGGAAGCCTGTGGGGCAGTAAGGAGAGGCCGCAGCCCCGACGTCCCTGAATCATTCATGGCGATCGGCGCATCTTAAATTACATACCTCAGGGCCGCTGGTGGCAGCTGGCCTGTCCCCTGAAGGGTCGTTCTGAGACCTTTAGAAGCCCAGTTGTAAATGTCGTGCTTCATTTTTCCTGCTTTTAAAGAGTTGGGAGAGCTGGATTTCATCTTCTCCCCAGCTGAGATCAAATTCCAGGCACCTCTGCCTTTCCAGGTCTGCGGATCTGGTGTGAGACAAGTCAGCCAGGCCGGCTGTGTGGGTTCCTGCGAGGCCGGGGGAGGGGCGGGAGCCCCACATGTGCACGTGCCCTGCTGAGGCGCCTCGGGCTGCTGTTTGCCCCCGCCCTGCCGTGCACAGGGCTGTGCCTCTCCTCTCGTGACTGCTGGGCGGACTGGAGTCACACCCTTGTGGCCAGGGCGTTGCCGGAGTTCCCAAATTCCTGTCAAGTCCTGCTGCCGCAGAACCTTTTCTCGTGGGCAGAGCTCCGGCCGGCCGTCAGCCTTTGCGCAAACCGTGTGTCGGTTAGCTGTGGCTGCGTAACAGGTTCATCCCCAGTAGCAGCATAAAGCAACACGCGTTTATTATCTCGTGGTGTGTGCTCGGGAATCCCGCAGCAGACATAGCTGGGGGGGTCCTGGCGTGGGGTCTCTCATGAGATTGTGGTCAGCACATAAGCCCCTGGGGCTGCCTCATCTGAAGGCTGGGCCGGGGCAGGAGGAGCCATTCATGCTAGTGCCCTTGTTGGGCTGCTGGCGGGAGGGAGGCTTCCCCTCCTCACCACGTGGGCCTCTCCGCGGGGCCGCCGGTGGCCTGGCAGCTGGCTTCCCTGGGGAGAGTGACCCGAGAGAGAGAGAGAGAGAGAGAGAGTGAGAGGGAGAAATTTGGTGGAAAGTTGCAGACTGACGACCTTCCCCTCTGTCGTTGCTTGTCCTTGTGCTGTGTGGGTCTGACGGTCTCTTCTGGAGACCATGTGACACCGTGCGGGGCCTGCTGGGCTCTGCGGGACGGTCAGTGCAGCCGTCAGGTGAGCTCCTGCCAAGGCCGTGAGTCTGGGTCCCCCGCAGGGTTGTGGGGCGGCAGCAGGAGAGGCCATCGGACGGGTGTTTCCTCGGCTCGGTGCTTCCCTCCTGGGCTGGGGGTGCTTTCCCGGGCGCCGTTGCTCATGTGGAGGTCCGCCAACAGCTTTGTTGGAGTGAAAGTCACGTACCAGATAACTCACGCGTTGAGAGTGTGCCGTATTCACAGAGTTGTGCGATCCTCACGACTGTCAATTCCAGAACCTTCCATCTCCCCAAAGAAACCCCGTCCCCATCAGCAGTCATCCGCCACCTCCCCCCCATCCCCAGCCCCTGCGAGCCCCCTTTCCGTGTGTGGAGGAGACCAGTCTGGGCGTGTCACACGCGTGAACTCACACCCTGTGTGCCCTTCTGTGTCTGGCCCCCTCCCTGCACGTCGTGGGCTCGGGGTCCGTCCCGGGACAGCGCGTGGGGGCTCCTGCTGGTGGCCGGGGACGCTCCGTGTGCGGGGGCAGGTTGTGTTTGTTCATCCGCTGGTGGACACTGGGGCTGTTTCCAGCTTTTGGCGGTGAGGAACACCGCTGCTGTGAACGCGTGCACAGATTTTCGTGTGGATGTATGAGGTTTCTTTCGGGTGTGTGCTATGGGCGGAATCGCTGGGCCACGTGGAAATTCCCCTTAAACGTTTGAGGAACTGCAGACTGCTTTCCAGGGCGGCTGCGCCACTTTCCGTGCCCACCAGCCGGGTGTGAAGTTTCTCTTTCCCGCCCCAACGCTCAGTGTCCGTCGTTCGGACTCTGGCCATCCTTGTGGTTTTGCCTCGTGTCCGTTCCTGGCTCAGGGTGGAGCGTCTTTTCATGTCCTTACTGGTCTTACTGGCTGGCCATGGGGGTGTTTTCTTTGCAGCAGTGACCATGTCAGTCCATGCTTTGACGGCCCTGCTGTGTTTTCGTTTGGAGTGGTTCGCGTTCCGGGTACTCGCAGGCGCACGCGGGGGGTCCCGCGGGTTCTGGGCCCCGCAGTGAAGCAGGTGTCGCAGGTAAACATGGATTGTGTCGTTTCCCAGTTACGTACCGTGGTCTGTTCAGCGTGCCGTGTCATGATGGCCAAAGAAGGCAGTGTGGACTCCTTAAAGAGAAGACACTGCGGGTAATGCTGACGTCCCCTCACTTTCAGCGAGGCCGCGTCACCGCAGCAAACGCAGTGAAGTTAGAAATGTCGCGAGAATTCCCGAATGGGACGCACGGACACCGCGGGAGCCACCGCTGTGGGAAACACAGTGCCGATAGATAGACGGGCTCATCCTGGGTGGGTGCCGGCCCTGGGCTTGGAAAAGCGCCCTGTCTGCACAGCGTGGCCCGGCGAGGTGTGCCTGTGGGGTACAGACGCTGCCCCAGAGAATGACTTGCAGAATTTTCCTCTTGTTCTGTGCTTTGTCTTTCGGCTTTCGTGATGCTGTCCTTGGAAGCGTCACCATTTCATTCTGATGAGGTGCAGCTTACCTGTGCCCTCTGCCCCAGCCCCCCGAGGTTTATGTGATCAATGTGGGAAGCGTCACCGCCAGGCAGGCACCCTGATTGCCCTCCCCTCTGCCCTGCCCGCTCCTCGCCGCAGCGGTGGGTGCTGCTGTGTCTCCTGGCCTTGCTTCAGGCCCCCACAGCCTCGTCAGAGGCACTTGGGGCATGTTGGCGCTCAGCGTCTCCGTCTGCAAGATGGACTGCTGGCCGTGCCCGCGGAGGGCTTGGCACCACCTGAGCTCCACGGTCGTGTGACACACTCCCCTGCGTGTGTCGTGCAGTCTCCCGAGCTCTGTGGTTGCCGCCTCACTGTCGCTGTCAGGTCTCCTGCCTCACTGGTGCCCATGTGGCAGGTGTGGACCTGGCGGGCCGAGCGGACAGGCTCGCCGGGTGACGGGCCCGAGGACTGCGGTCACGGCACGTGGCGGACGGCGGTGCGCACGGGCACGGGGCGTTCCGCGGTGTGGGCTCTCAGGCGAGTGGTCTGGCAGAAGGAACTGTGGCTTCGCCCTTGTTTCCGACGCTCTGGCCAGGTCAGGGAGATGCCCTGGGGAGTGTGGGGGGCTCTGAAGGTAGCAGCCGCCGTTGGTGGAGTGCGTGGGTGAGAGGGGCTCCATGCTGGCCGGGAGCCATGAAGACGGGGCTGACGTGGGCGGAGGAGCGGTTTCCTTGTGGGGGTCCCCCAGCTCCTCCTTCCTTGCGCCCTCCCGGCGAATCGGAGCACTCGAGTGTGTCCCGGCGTCCTTGGGACCCAGGCTGGCGTGGCTCGCCGACAGAGCCTGGGCTCCCGTGTCAGAGGCCGGGGGTGTCCGCCGGCTCCATGTTCCTTCCTCAGGACGCAGGGGCAGGTAGTGCCGGGCCTGCCGTGCCCGCCTCCTGCCAGGAGGCTCCCCTTGCGGCCAATCCCCATTGTTCCTTTAAGACCTTTTGAAGTTGGGCTAAAGCTGGCTTCAGGTGCCCAGCAGAGCTGCCCCAGTAGTCTTCTGACCTGTGCCAGGAGGTCCGGGGGCCGCTGGTCCCCATCAGCGGCCCCACCCCCAGTTTCTGAGTCGGCAGCCGGTGCCGTGGTCGGTTCCCGGCGGAACCGTCTCGCCCCGCCTGCACCGTGTCCCCGTCACAGGACCGCAAGTGACGTGTGTCGTTTGATCTTTTGTCAGTTGGAGGATGTTACTAAGAACATGAAAAATTGGCTCTTCATTTGCCTTAAAAAAGTTAAGATTTGGCACAAAATGCCACACGATGTGCGAGTCTCTTCACGTGAGATGTCCAGAGACAGGCAAGCCCACAGAGACGACCGCGGACTAGCGATTGCGGGGGGAGGAGGGTGATGGCTGCTGGGTCGGGTATCCGTAGGGCGACGAGAGTGTTCCGGGGTCGCGACTCTGGAAGTGCTGAAAAGCCGTGGAGCTGGGCACGCCAAGCGGGCGAGCTCCGTTCTGTGAGAAGCCCTCCTCACGGGGCCGTCCCTACGGAAGCACGCTCAGGGTACGCGGTCCTTGGGCTTGTGACGACCCTGACCCCGGGCGCTTGTCCCCAGGCGTCTGTCGTGAGGTGGTGCAAGTGGCCAGGGTGTGTGCACAGCCTCCCCGAGGGGCAGCCCGCGCCGTGCTCGCATCGGGACGGGGCCGGAAAGAGGACTCGATGTGTCTGGTCCTGGGTTCGGCAAGGTCTGGTGTCAGTTGGCCGCACAGACCCCAGTGAGAGGCCTGGAGTGAGCCCTCAGCCCCCTCTTTGAGGAAGGAGCAGCGACGAGCCCCTGTGCAGTGGGCACCGTGGGGACCTGCCGAGATCAGCTCTGGGGTTAGGGGGTGTCTGTGCTCTGGCGGGAGGACGGCCCTGTAGGTTTTTCCCAAGGTTGTGTTACTGGTGTTACCTTGTTTCACAGACGGGGAAACAGAGGCCTGGAGAGGTTCCGTAAGTCAGAACCAGGCCTGTGGCTCCCAGGCTACAGCAGCACCTGGGGGGGGGGTGAGGAGTCAGCAGAAGTGTGGGTGCGGGGCAGGGAGGGGAGGGTCAGGGCGGAGACTCCATCCCAGGCCCCTGCCCCGCTGCCTGCTGGTAGGGGCGGGTGGGGGGGGGTGGTGTTGCCGGAGCAGGTCTTCCCAAGGGCGGCATGTCCAGCCTGGGCAGGGGTCCCAGAGCAGCACGTCCTGGCCCAGGCCAGGGCCGTCTGGTAGGGGGTCCCGGTCCCTGCCCTTGTGTCACTGGAGGGTGTAAACGTGTCCCTTTGTCTTTCAGGACAAACACCACGACGCTGCTCATGAAATCATTGAGACCATCCGGTGAGTGCCAGGCCGGCGGGGTGGGCGGGGTCTCAGGGATTCCCCCCACCCCCACCCCACGCCAGCCACCCCACCTGGGCTCTCCGGCTTATGGCCTGCCCTCTGAGCCCGCTTTGTCCTGCACAGCTCCGCTCCTCGAGGTGAGCGGCCCGGCAGACTTGGGAAGCAGTGACCAGTCAGAGGAGTCCGGGCCGTCCACGTGTGGCCCCAATCAGGTCTCCATGCTTCTCTGAGCCTCGGATCTTCTCTGAGGGGCATGCGGAGCTGGCAGGGTGCGGGGGCTCCCCCACCTCCACTCCCCACCTTGCCTCCTCCTCCCCCTGGGATTTGGTGCTGACTCAGCCTTCTGCGGCTGCTCCTTCTCTCAGTGCCCCGGTCAGCCTCTCACCAGCGTGTTTCCGGGATGTGCAGAGAAGTGCCAGCCCCCCCACCCCCGGCGGGGGACCTTGACAGAACCCACAGGAAGGCTGTCCGCCCTTCTGTTTCTAGTGGGCTCTCTCCCATGCTGGCCTGGGGTCTGGAAGGAACCGCAGAGCGCCGGCCATGGCTGCTGGGTGCAGTTCCGTACCTGCTTCTGGCTCTACAGTCCGTGGTCAGGGACCCTGTTGTCCTCGTGTGTCTGCGTGGCTGTGGTCTCTGTTGCTGTGTTGTTCCTCAGAATCCTTAACCGTGTGGCCACCACCTCGGGCCCCGCCGTGATGCCTGCAGGAAGCTGCCGTGGCCGGAGGCAGGGCTAGGCGGGTGGTGCCCCGTGAAGTGGCTGGGACCGGAGGGCCGGCTGTGATGGGAGTCCCTTTCCTGCCACGTGGTAGCGGGGCCACGAACCCGGGGTGCTCTTGCTGCCCAAGCCTGTTTGATTGGCTTGGGGGCCCACCGATGCCTCCTCGCAAGACTGTTGTCAAATTTAAGTGAACTGATGTGCGCAGCTGCTGTAGTGCGGGCCCGAAAGCAGTCCGTGGTGTAAGCTGTTAGCGGGGTGCCGTAGTTCGGTTTATGGTAGTTTTGAAGAGGGCTGCTGGTTGGGACGTGGGAGTGCGGAGGTAGCAGGGAGGGCTGGGAGTCAGGCGGCCTGGCGTGCACCCCGGTGGCCTCTGTGCCTGTTTGTCACGTGCGGAGCGGGGCGCTCGTCCCTGTGCAGCTCGGGGCTGGCGTCCTGCCCTGCTGCCGGTCCAGCCCTTTGCTAGTCCACCGCGGCTCCGATTTGCTTATCCTGGTAACTCCTGATGCTTCGCATCCTTTGCCTGTTTTCAAGAGCTGATTTTACTATTGAATTTTCACTGATCTTTACATATTGTCATTACCAGGCCTGTACCAGGTGTGTATTCTGCAGATGTTTTCTTCCGGTCTGTGGCTTACCTCTTCGTATCTTTTTTTTAAGATTTTATTTATTTGTCGGAGAGAGAGAGTGAGTACGAGCAGGGGGAGGGGCGGAGGCTGTGCAAGGAGCCCGACGTGAGGCTCGATCCCACGAGACCTGAGCTGAAGGCAGATGCCTCAGCACCTGAGCCTGGGCGTCCTACCTCCTCACGCCCTTCACAGTGTCTTTGGAGCAGTGGATAGCTTAACTTTGAATGAAGTCCGGTTTGTCCACATTTTTCTTTTACAGTTTGTGGGGTTTTGCCTCCTAAGAAATATTTGCCTAATCTGAGGTCACAGGGGTTGTCTCCTATGCTTTCTAGAAGTTTTACAGTTTAGGTTTTCTACTGAGTTTTTCCATCCGTTCTGAGCGCGTCGTTCCGTATGATACGGGGTATGGGTTGACGTTGACCATAGCGCGTGCGGACGGCCGCTAGCTCAGCACCGCTGTGAACGAGACCGTCCCTTCTGTGCGCAGTTCTCGCATCACCTTTGTCCAAGTCAGTTGACGCTGCGGGAGTTGGCTCACTTCCAGGGTGGCTTCTGTCCCACTGGTCCACGTCTGTCTCCTTTCACCAGAGAAGACCTTGGTGGCCTCATGTGCAGAGCAGGCATCCCTCTGAGCAGGGCAGCTTCTCCGCCTTTGTTCTTGTTTTAAAGTAGCGCTTGGGGGGAGTGCCTGGGGGCTCAGTCAGTCCAACGGCAGACTCTCGATCTCAGCTCACGTCTTGATCTCAGGCTTGTGAGGTCAGGCCCCGTGCTGGGCGTGGAGCCTCCTTGAAAAAAAATAAATAAAAAATGTTGCTTCGGTTATTCTACCTCCTGTGCATCTCCATGTAAATTTTGGAATTAGCTTGTTGGTTTTGCATGATTTTCTTAGGAATCGCACTGAGCCAGTAGGTTGCACGGAGAGATTTGCTGTTGAGGCTTCCGGTACGAGGTGTCTCAGTCCATGAACATGGTATGTGTCTTTGAGCTCGCTCAGGTCTTTCCGCACTTCCTCAGCAGCGTTCTGTCGTCGTGGGGGGGGGGGGGGCGTGTCTTGGACCTGTTGGTTGGATCCATTCTCAGAGAGTCGAGCTTTTGGCAGGCCTGTAGCTAGGATTCTGTGCTAAGTTTTACTTTCCGGTCGCCTACTGCTTATAAATAAGAATGCGGTTGACTTTCACGTATTAACCATGACCTGTTGCTAAATTTATTGATTCTGGTAAGTGATTTGTAGATTTATTAGGACTCGTAGAAATAAGTACATCGTCTGTGACTAGGGACAGTTTTATTTCTTCCTTTCAGTCTTCATGATCTTAGTTCTTCTCCTTGGCCTTATCAAATTGGCTGGGACCTTCAGTACAGTTTTGCGTAGAAGTGGTAAAAGCTCTAGGTTTTTTGCAGATGCCCTGTGCGAGTTTGAGGAAATTCCCTGCCATCCCTGATGTCTGTCCTACGTGTGACCATGGCATTGTAGTTTTATTAAAAGAAGTGGTAACTTTCACAGGCAAAAGCTGAAGTACTTATGAATGAAGTAGCGTAGTGTCTGCGGTCTGCTCCCGAGTGTCAGGGACTGGGTGCCACGCGGCGTCTGACGGAGGTGTCTGTTCCTGATAAGGGCTCTCGGGGCAGCAGGAGGCGCACGGCCTATCGTTTTCTCTTACTGTGGTGACGTTAACCTTGCCCACCTGGTCCATCACGTTTCTCTGAGGTATAGGCACTCTTTCCCCCCTTTTAATTAATAAATATCTTGGAAGAGATCCTTGGAGACCTTGCAACCATCCCATTTCTCCTTGGACTTTCACCCCCTGATTTTGGCGACCAGAGGTGGGTCTCACCTGCCATGACTGGTTATTGCTGTGTTCTTGAAGGGAGGTTCTCGGCTGGGGCTCTTCTCCATGGAGAGCCTGCTTTCCCACCCGCTTCCTCATTCCGTGAGCTGTGACCCACTACTGTGCCGTGGCATGCCCGCTGTTCCTGTGCTGGCTCTTTGGGGCTCTTTGTGCGTGCCCTGTCCCTTTGGCGTGCCCCCTCCTTCCTGAGCAGGCCTGTATGTTCCAGAACCGCAGCGCTCCACGTCACCTTGAGGTTCCCGTGTTCCCGACCTGCGAGTTGGCCACAGCTCTCAGCGGCTCTGGCTTCTTCTAGCGGAGAGGAGTTCATGCTGTTTGTCAGCACGGAGTGGTCTCCTCGCGGAGCTGTGAGAATTCCTGACGTGTTCCAGCCGTGAGCACCTGTGGGACGCGTAGAACGCGCCGCTCAGCTGGCTGTGCTCTTTAGCGCACCTTCAGGACTGGGAGTCTGGAGTGTATCTGTCCGTTCACATCCGTATCATGTCCGGGAAATCTTTGCCTGCCCAAGTCACAAAGGTGTTCTCCTTTGTTTTCTTCGAGAAGCTCCGTGGTTTCAGCCTTTGCGTCAGGGTTACGATGTTCCTGTGAGCCAGCTGCGGTTTATATTCGTGGGGTCGACATAAATTAAAAAGACTGTTTTCCCATCATGTTGTCTCGGTGCTTTTATCTGAGAGCCGTGTAAACGTTCACTGGCCTCTGTCCCGTGCGCTGGGTCAGCGTGTCTCTCCGTCCCTGTGCCAGCGCCAGTTCTGGTTACCGTAGACCTGCGGTGGGTCTCAGGATAAGGCCGTCAAGTCCTCTAGCGGTGCTCGTTGTAAAGCTTATGGAGGCTGGGAGCTCAGTCTTTGCGCTCCCGTCTCGGAGTCAGCTTGTCTGTTTCTCCCGGAGCCTCCTGGCATGTTCTAGGGTCGCTTCGAGGTGGCAGCTCGGTCCGGGGAAAGGGCTGTTTGAGTCTTCTGTTCTGTGAACATAGTTGCCTTTGGTTTGTTTCGTTTTCAGGTTTTCTCATGAGTGTTTTACAGTTTTCAATATAGAGGTCTTACAAATTTTTCATTAAAATTACCACTACAGGGGTGCCCACGTGGCTGAGTCAGGTAAGCGTCCAACTCTTGATTTGGGCTCAGGTCGTGATCTCAGGGTCGTGAGGTTGTGCCCCAGGTTGGGCTCCATATGGGGCAGGACTCTGCTTAGGATTCTCTCTCTCCCTCTTCCCCTGCCCCAGCCCTGCACGCACGTGCTACGTTCTCTCTCAAGTAAATAAATCTTTTTTTTTTTTTTAAGATTTTATTTATTTGACAGACAGAGATCACAAGCAGGCAGAAAGGCAGGCAGAGAGAGAGGGGGAAGCAGGCTCCCCGCTGAGCAGGGAGCCTGATGCGGGGCTCGATCCCAGGACCCTGAGACCATGACCTGAGCCGAAGTCAGAGGCTCAACCCACAGAGCCACCCAGGCGCCCCTCAAGTAAATAAATCTTAAAAAAAAAAAAAAAATCCCTAGATATTTATGTTTTACTGACATTTTAAATGGTATTTAAAAAATCGGTTTAAAAATTCTCTATTGCTGGTACATGCAGACAAAGCTCGTTTTTGCTCGCTGACCTCATGCCTTGTGGCCTTGCTCAATTCGTCTAAGTTCTAGAAGCTTCTGTGTAAATTCCTTAGGGTAGCCCATTTGTTAAATTGTGTGTCTGTGAACGATGCTTCTTTTCTAGTCTTTGTGCTGTCTGCCACGTGGTGCTGGCCAGGGCCCGTGGTGGAGTGTTGAAGGAGGTGTGGTGGCCAGCGTCCTCACCTGTCCCCCCACCTGGGAGCGGTCTGTCTGCGCCAGTAGTCCGCTGGTGTCCGCAGGAACTGTACCCTCCTGTCCCGTCGGGGTTCCTGACGGACGCTGTGTGTGCTGTCGAGCAGAGAGCTTACCGGAGAGAAGTGCTCGTGGGGCGGGAGGGTGGGGAGGACACTGATGCACTGGAGGGACCCTTGGGTGGGTGGACGCTTGGAGGTGGGCCCTGCCCAGCTGGCCCTGGTGACAGAGAGCAGAGGGGTCTTGTGGGGAGGGGCCGCAGGGTCTGGGCCAGGAGTGCCGCTCTGTGCACGTGTGTTTGGAGGTGGCAGCTGTGGCTTCCTGCTCCAGCGAGGGAGTCGGGCTCGCGGACGCAGGGGTGCAGGGACACAGGGAGTACCTCCCGTCCCCACCGATTGGAGCTGGCAGGGAGCCCACTGGCAGAGCAGAGACAGCAGGCATGCAGGCGGTGCCCCCCCCCACGCCTCTTTCCACCTCTTGCTTCCTCGGGGTTTTTACCCTGCATGGGGCTTGGGTCTGGCTTGGGCGTTTTCTGTCTGCTGAGGTGATCCTATGACTTTCTGTTGACGAGGCAGGGGATGGTGGTTCGTTGCTGCGGTAAACTCCGCGTGGTGGGCGCATGCGGGCTTCGGGTCACACGTGCTCTTAGGGGGTTGTTTTTGGGGGCCCTCGTGGGGGCGTTGGTGGGTAGACTGCCTTTCTGTGCCGACTTTGTCTTTCCGAGGCCTTGTCTCCCTCTGGTTTCGGCATCAGGGTAATGCCGGCCTCATGCGACTGAACACGTCACTGCCCTGCTTCCCTGTATGTGCGGCAAGACCCCCGGCGATGCCAGTTGGACCCGGCTCTCCTGGCGGGAGGCGCTTGATCAGGGGGTCACAGTCTTCAGCAGGGTCCAGGCTGTCAAGACGTCCCCTTTCTCCTGGGGTCGGTTTTGCGTGTTCGTGTCTTTCCAGGAAGTCGCTCATTTCGTCTAAGTTGTCAGATCTCTCAGCCGAGCATTTTCCGCGACGTCCGCGGTGTTCTCCTGAACGTGTGGAGCGTTGACTCCTTTCTCAGGCTCTTTGTCGAGGTGGGATCAGGATCCAGCGAGGGTTAGGCCTTGGGACGGGCTGGCGTGTGTCTCTGTCCCTCTGCTCTGTCGGCTCCCCTCGTCTGCTGCAGTCCCCTCTCTCCCTGTGCCGCCCCTACCGCGGACAGCAGGCCCAGAGCCCCGGGGGTGCCCGCTGCTGCATGGACACCAGGGCTGGGAGCTGGGAGGTCGTCGCCCCTGCGCGTCTCTCCCTGTGTGGGTGCATGCTGTCTGAAGACCCGGCCAGTTGTGAGCAGAGGTCTGGGCAGAGGACCAGCATGTGTTCCCACGGGTCTGGCGTGCAGAGGAGGGAGCCCCGCACAGACATGACGAGACCCGGCCTGAGTCTCGCTCCTTACAGACTGCACGGCCTCGGGTGCAGGCCCCACGCGTGGTTTAGTGCTGCGAGATGGCTAACGCGGTTTGAGCGGGAGCGCCCTCGGCCTGCCCAGGCTCGTGGCGGCCTGACCCTGGTCCCCGGGCTCTGGCCCTGTCATGCTTTGCAGTCTCTTCCTGAGGGCTAAGTGTGAACTGCAGACCTGACCCCTTGTTCACCTCCCAGAGCACCATCAGGAGCTGCCCTCCGCCTCGGGGGAGCTCCCAGACTCTTCCTGCCCGCCCTGGGCCCTGCATGTTGACCTTCCTCCCCTTCCAGGCTGACCTCCAGGATGGATCAGTGCCGTCCCACCCCAGCCTTCTCACGGTGGTTTTTTGTTCGTTACTTACTCGAACACGCGGTTTGTCTTTTTGGATTCTTGCTTATTTGAACCAGAAAAGCTGCTGCCACCGTATTTGCATTGGTGTTTTGCTCCCCCGGCTCAGCTTAACCATGAACTCAGAAGTGACGCTCTCTGCGTCAGAGCGATTAGGAGTGGGCGTCTACTTTGTCACAGGCCCGTGTCATAATATCTGTGAAAGGGCAGCTTCTGGATGAAATTTAAGGTGATTGTCAAGATAGCGAATTAACCACATTGAGTTTTGAGATGTTTAAACAGATTCGGACTAACGTGTTACATTCCTCACTGTGGGTGTTGTACTACACATTTTCCTTATTTCTGAGTCAGAAATACGAGATTTCAGTGGGGGAAAGATACTGTAAAATTCATGGAATTATTAACGTATATTAATGTATTCAGAAGACTTGAAGTATCCTGTCCCCCCCCCCCGCCTTTTTTTTGAGTAAGCTGTAGGCCCAACGCAGGGCTTGAGCGCACAACCGGAGATCAAGGGTTGCATGCTGCCCCACTGAGCCGGCCAGGCTCCCTTAAGTGTGTGATCTTTATGGCACTCCTGCCAAGTGAGAAGGCAGCGGCGGTGTCTCCAGCAGGTGCCTGGGAAGGCCTTGGGGTGGGGGTAGGGCAGGCTGAGGGCCGCGCGAGGGCCCAGAGCACACACACACCCTGATAGCACCTTTCCTGTTTGTCTGCATCTGGACGACCTTCTGCGTCTGACCTTTCTGGGCAGCATTTTCACACTTGGAAAGGTTTTTATTTATTTGAGAGCATGCACGAGGGGGGAGGAGAGGGAGAAGCGGACTCCCCACTGAGCAGGGAGCCTGCCTCGACCCTCGGATCGTGACCTGAGCTGAAAGCAGTCGCTTCGCCATCTGAGCCTCGCAGGCCCCCCAGAAAGGATTTCAGATGAAGAGCCTGGCGCATGCATAGACCTGAGTTCCTGTGCCCCTTGCTCAGCTGCTCGTGGCACCAGGACCCCAGCCCGGGCTCCGCACTGAGGACACTTGGGACCCTGCCCCCCCATGTCCCTGCCTGCTCAGGTCCAGCCCGGGGCCCCGGTAGTGTTTAGTTGTCCTTTATTCCCAGCTGTAACCTGCGGCTGTCCCTCCCAAGGCTGGCCTCTGTTGTGACCTACCCACCCTGCAGGGGGCCCTAGTGTGTGGTTAGAGGCGCCTGCGCTCTTGGCAAGAGTTCCGCGGGTGCACGCTGCATCTCCTCGGGCACCACGTCCGAGGCCACTGGCACCTTCCTGTGGATGGTGCTGACCTCGAGCCCTGGTCTGGGTGGCACTGCCGGGCCCCTCCCCCAACCGCCATCAGGTTGTTGCTGTGTACCTGGAGAGGGGAAGGGGCCTGTGACACTCTCCGGGACCCTGGGGGGCCTTGTCTACACATGGGGGACCTCCCTCTTCCCTCCACCGCCCTGCTGCCGTACTGCAGTTCCCCTCCCGAAGCCCTGCGTCTGCCCCCCTCACTTAGGGACTGCGTTCTCCGGCTGCTGGTTCAGTCTGCGAGGACCTTGTCGCTCACATTCTGGGGCTGCCCCCAGGAGGGCCTCCAGGCTTTCTCCTGGGCTTGAGGCCTGCCTGTGCCTCTCGGGGGACGCATCTTTACCACCTGGTGCCCAGGCTGTCCCCGCTCATCTTGTGTTTTCTGTGCTCCGGCCCTGGATCCCGCCATTCCTCTGAGGAGCCTAGTTCCTTTTCAGAGCCCTGCGGAGGAGAGAACCGGGGCTGAGGAACAGCCGTGCAAACCCGCATTTCAGTCCACCAAGGAGCTGTGGCCCGCCCAGCCCTCGCCCCTGCTCCGAGGGCTCGTCTCTCCACGTGGGTTCTCTGGGGCGGGGGCCTCCTGGCGGTGCTCGGTTTTCCGCCGGGTGTGGGCAGCTGCCGCGGAGAGGGCCTGGCCCCCCGGTTCAGCGTGTGGTTGCCAGCCCGCTCCTGGGTTCCCGGCGGCTACACAAGTGCATTTTGTCTGGACGACTGTGCTGCTGCCGCTTCTGCTTTTCCACCTGGGTCCTCCGCCCTGCCTTCGGCCCGGAGGCCTGCTCCTCCTCAGCCAGCTTTTTGTCCCCTCCTTTCCTCCTGGGTCACCCTGTGAACCCTAGCCGTGCGCAGTCTGTGCCCTGGGGGCTGTTGCTTGGCCTGCGGTAACGGGTACCACAGGGGGGCGGCGGGGTTGGCACTGGGGAGGGCCCACTTCCTGGTCGGCGGCCCCGGCTTCTCGCTGTGTCCTCACGCAACCAAGAGAGTTTTCTGTTCCTTCATCCCCTTACAAGGGCACTAGTCCCACGGGGGTTCCTGCGTTCGTGACCTCCCCTAACCCTAACATCTCCCAAAGGCCCCGTCTCCTGATACCGTTCCACGGTGGCAGGGCTCCAGCGAGTGGACTGGGGCGACCCAAACATTCTATCCTTACAGTCTCCCTGGGCCTCAGTATCTAGCCCTGTGGCAGCCCCGAGAGCACTTCCCTGTCGGTGTCCATGTTCCGCCGCGGCTGCCTGGGAGTCTTGGTGGCAGACCCAGCTGGCTTGGCTGAGCCCGGCCCCGGCCTGTGACGGCCCCACTTGGGCGCCATGCTCCGTGTTTGTGCTCCCTTGGGAGGCCTGTGTCTATCTCGCACACCTCAGCTATGGCTCAGCCCGTCCTCAGGTGTGGTTGGTGGGCTGCCCTCCGCCGCCTTCCCGGAGCCCACGGGGCAGACTCCCCATTGCTGCCACCCGGCTCTGCCCTTGCTGGGGTGCAGATGTCTGGGCAGGCTGGGGACGCGGCTGGCCTGATTCTCTGCAGGCTGGGATCCCTGCTGCCCTGCGTGAATTTGCTCATTTTCACATGAAAGCCTTTGCCTTCTTGATGCTCAGGTCCTGTGGGTCAGCTGTCCTCACTGCTGCTCCCTGACCCCGCTCCCAGGTGCATGGGCACACGGGCAGATGGATGAGGCTTGAGCTCCCCGGCCTGGCCCGGGCCCTGTGCTCTCCACACCGCAGGGCTCCCTTCCGGACTGAGTGTTCTGGACGCCTGTTGGCTTTGCACTGTGTCCTCCTCCACCCCCACTAGATCTCTGCCGTCAGAGCCCTGCTGCTGAGGTGGACAGACAGCGGACCGCAGGCCTCCTGCCCGTCCCATCCCCCCACCTTCATTCCTTGTCCTCCGCCCCCTGGAGCTGTGTTTGCACATCACCGGCCTGTCCAGGGCAGTTCCTCCGGGCGGGGCCTCGGGGCCCGCAGCCTTCGCTTCATCGGGATCCTGTTAGAGATGCAGGTTCCCAGACCCGCAGAGCTGCTGCACGGGAGGCTGTTGTGGGGTGGAGGGTGGGTTTGTGCTCAGGAGCCCTGCCGGGGATTCCGACGCGCTGTGCGGCCTGCCAGCCCGCCTGGGAGGGCTCGGGTTTGGCCTCCGGCTGTGATTCCTGAGGGAGCCGAGGACACTCCCTGGGTGTCATTCTCGCTGCCAGCACAGTCAGGGGCGTGGAGCCGGCGGGTGGGTCCCCCCGCGCACCCATGCACACCCCTGTGTTCAGCTCTTGGTCTCCCCCGGCCTCTGCATCCCGCCTCTCACGGTACACCCTCGGCCCCAAGCGCCCTCCGGTCGTACGGACGCTTACAGTGCAGGAGGTCTGAGCGCTCAGCAGCCTGCGTGCATGCCCTTGCGGAGGACGTCTCGAAGACCCTCCTGTCCATGCTTCCTGGGCTGGGGGGGCCTGCACACCTGCCGGGGACAGGCTGGTGGTGGAGCCAGACCTTGAGTTCTTGTCCTGACGCTTGTCCTCAGGGTACAAGAAGGGGCCGGGCCTGGGCTAGTGAGGCAGCTGGGGCTCCCCATGCGCTCTGTTCCTCAGTGCGTGCACCCTCCACGCACCGTCCGTGCCAGGCAGTCACACAGCCACCGGGGTTGAGGAGCCAAGTGGTAGCGGCAGGGACAGAGTTTCATGTCATCTGCAGGTGTGACGACTGCCCCGTGTGGTGTGCTGTGTAAGGCAGGAACAGGTTGTGGTTGTCACGGACGTTTCCATGGGTCCCCGAGGTGCAGGGCCTAGCCTAGCGCCGCCTGGCGCCCGGTGCCCGCTTCCCAGTTAGCTGTGTTCGCTGAACGGGCTTCGCGTGGAAGGGCCTCTCCCCGCCGCTCCGCGTGGGCGCTCTGATGCCGTTAGTGGCAAGGGAGTGAGGCGGTCCTCTGCAGGCGGACGTTCCTCCTGTGGCCAGCGCCAGGCTGGGGACATGGGCTGTGTGTGTGCACAGCGTGGTCCCTATAAGGACACCAGGGTTCCGCGGCTCCTACGATGGAGGAGGAGGACGGGGTATTCCTGGGTCACAAGACAAGGGCGCTCATGAATGCGGGCTGCCAAGGGGCCACGCTCAATCTCAAGTTTCCGGGCGGCTTCTGGCCTCTTTCTCTGGAAGCCTGTGGGGCAGTAAGGAGAGGCCGCAGCCCCGACGTCCCTGAATCATTCATGGCGATCGGCGCATCTTAAATTACATACCTCAGGGCCGCTGGTGGCAGCTGGCCTGTCCCCTGAAGGGTCGTTCTGAGACCTTTAGAAGCCCAGTTGTAAATGTCGTGCTTCATTTTTCCTGCTTTTAAAGAGTTGGGAGAGCTGGATTTCATCTTCTCCCCAGCTGAGATCAAATTCCAGGCACCTCTGCCTTTCCAGGTCTGCGGATCTGGTGTGAGACAAGTCAGCCAGGCCGGCTGTGTGGGTTCCTGCGAGGCCGGGGGAGGGGCGGGAGCCCCACATGTGCACGTGCCCTGCTGAGGCGCCTCGGGCTGCTGTTTGCCCCCGCCCTGCCGTGCACAGGGCTGTGCCTCTCCTCTCGTGACTGCTGGGCGGACTGGAGTCACACCCTTGTGGCCAGGGCGTTGCCGGAGTTCCCAAATTCCTGTCAAGTCCTGCTGCCGCAGAACCTTTTCTCGTGGGCAGAGCTCCGGCCGGCCGTCAGCCTTTGCGCAAACCGTGTGTCGGTTAGCTGTGGCTGCGTAACAGGTTCATCCCCAGTAGCAGCATAAAGCAACACGCGTTTATTATCTCGTGGTGTGTGCTCGGGAATCCCGCAGCAGACATAGCTGGGGGGGTCCTGGCGTGGGGTCTCTCATGAGATTGTGGTCAGCACATAAGCCCCTGGGGCTGCCTCATCTGAAGGCTGGGCCGGGGCAGGAGGAGCCATTCATGCTAGTGCCCTTGTTGGGCTGCTGGCGGGAGGGAGGCTTCCCCTCCTCACCACGTGGGCCTCTCCGCGGGGCCGCCGGTGGCCTGGCAGCTGGCTTCCCTGGGGAGAGTGACCCGAGAGAGAGAGAGAGAGAGAGAGAGTGAGAGGGAGAAATTTGGTGGAAAGTTGCAGACTGACGACCTTCCCCTCTGTCGTTGCTTGTCCTTGTGCTGTGTGGGTCTGACGGTCTCTTCTGGAGACCATGTGACACCGTGCGGGGCCTGCTGGGCTCTGCGGGACGGTCAGTGCAGCCGTCAGGTGAGCTCCTGCCAAGGCCGTGAGTCTGGGTCCCCCGCAGGGTTGTGGGGCGGCAGCAGGAGAGGCCATCGGACGGGTGTTTCCTCGGCTCGGTGCTTCCCTCCTGGGCTGGGGGTGCTTTCCCGGGCGCCGTTGCTCATGTGGAGGTCCGCCAACAGCTTTGTTGGAGTGAAAGTCACGTACCAGATAACTCACGCGTTGAGAGTGTGCCGTATTCACAGAGTTGTGCGATCCTCACGACTGTCAATTCCAGAACCTTCCATCTCCCCAAAGAAACCCCGTCCCCATCAGCAGTCATCCGCCACCTCCCCCCCATCCCCAGCCCCTGCGAGCCCCCTTTCCGTGTGTGGAGGAGACCAGTCTGGGCGTGTCACACGCGTGAACTCACACCCTGTGTGCCCTTCTGTGTCTGGCCCCCTCCCTGCACGTCGTGGGCTCGGGGTCCGTCCCGGGACAGCGCGTGGGGGCTCCTGCTGGTGGCCGGGGACGCTCCGTGTGCGGGGGCAGGTTGTGTTTGTTCATCCGCTGGTGGACACTGGGGCTGTTTCCAGCTTTTGGCGGTGAGGAACACCGCTGCTGTGAACGCGTGCACAGATTTTCGTGTGGATGTATGAGGTTTCTTTCGGGTGTGTGCTATGGGCGGAATCGCTGGGCCACGTGGAAATTCCCCTTAAACGTTTGAGGAACTGCAGACTGCTTTCCAGGGCGGCTGCGCCACTTTCCGTGCCCACCAGCCGGGTGTGAAGTTTCTCTTTCCCGCCCCAACGCTCAGTGTCCGTCGTTCGGACTCTGGCCATCCTTGTGGTTTTGCCTCGTGTCCGTTCCTGGCTCAGGGTGGAGCGTCTTTTCATGTCCTTACTGGTCTTACTGGCTGGCCATGGGGGTGTTTTCTTTGCAGCAGTGACCATGTCAGTCCATGCTTTGACGGCCCTGCTGTGTTTTCGTTTGGAGTGGTTCGCGTTCCGGGTACTCGCAGGCGCACGCGGGGGGTCCCGCGGGTTCTGGGCCCCGCAGTGAAGCAGGTGTCGCAGGTAAACATGGATTGTGTCGTTTCCCAGTTACGTACCGTGGTCTGTTCAGCGTGCCGTGTCATGATGGCCAAAGAAGGCAGTGTGGACTCCTTAAAGAGAAGACACTGCGGGTAATGCTGACGTCCCCTCACTTTCAGCGAGGCCGCGTCACCGCAGCAAACGCAGTGAAGTTAGAAATGTCGCGAGAATTCCCGAATGGGACGCACGGACACCGCGGGAGCCACCGCTGTGGGAAACACAGTGCCGATAGATAGACGGGCTCATCCTGGGTGGGTGCCGGCCCTGGGCTTGGAAAAGCGCCCTGTCTGCACAGCGTGGCCCGGCGAGGTGTGCCTGTGGGGTACAGACGCTGCCCCAGAGAATGACTTGCAGAATTTTCCTCTTGTTCTGTGCTTTGTCTTTCGGCTTTCGTGATGCTGTCCTTGGAAGCGTCACCATTTCATTCTGATGAGGTGCAGCTTACCTGTGCCCTCTGCCCCAGCCCCCCGAGGTTTATGTGATCAATGTGGGAAGCGTCACCGCCAGGCAGGCACCCTGATTGCCCTCCCCTCTGCCCTGCCCGCTCCTCGCCGCAGCGGTGGGTGCTGCTGTGTCTCCTGGCCTTGCTTCAGGCCCCCACAGCCTCGTCAGAGGCACTTGGGGCATGTTGGCGCTCAGCGTCTCCGTCTGCAAGATGGACTGCTGGCCGTGCCCGCGGAGGGCTTGGCACCACCTGAGCTCCACGGTCGTGTGACACACTCCCCTGCGTGTGTCGTGCAGTCTCCCGAGCTCTGTGGTTGCCGCCTCACTGTCGCTGTCAGGTCTCCTGCCTCACTGGTGCCCATGTGGCAGGTGTGGACCTGGCGGGCCGAGCGGACAGGCTCGCCGGGTGACGGGCCCGAGGACTGCGGTCACGGCACGTGGCGGACGGCGGTGCGCACGGGCACGGGGCGTTCCGCGGTGTGGGCTCTCAGGCGAGTGGTCTGGCAGAAGGAACTGTGGCTTCGCCCTTGTTTCCGACGCTCTGGCCAGGTCAGGGAGATGCCCTGGGGAGTGTGGGGGGCTCTGAAGGTAGCAGCCGCCGTTGGTGGAGTGCGTGGGTGAGAGGGGCTCCATGCTGGCCGGGAGCCATGAAGACGGGGCTGACGTGGGCGGAGGAGCGGTTTCCTTGTGGGGGTCCCCCAGCTCCTCCTTCCTTGCGCCCTCCCGGCGAATCGGAGCACTCGAGTGTGTCCCGGCGTCCTTGGGACCCAGGCTGGCGTGGCTCGCCGACAGAGCCTGGGCTCCCGTGTCAGAGGCCGGGGGTGTCCGCCGGCTCCATGTTCCTTCCTCAGGACGCAGGGGCAGGTAGTGCCGGGCCTGCCGTGCCCGCCTCCTGCCAGGAGGCTCCCCTTGCGGCCAATCCCCATTGTTCCTTTAAGACCTTTTGAAGTTGGGCTAAAGCTGGCTTCAGGTGCCCAGCAGAGCTGCCCCAGTAGTCTTCTGACCTGTGCCAGGAGGTCCGGGGGCCGCTGGTCCCCATCAGCGGCCCCACCCCCAGTTTCTGAGTCGGCAGCCGGTGCCGTGGTCGGTTCCCGGCGGAACCGTCTCGCCCCGCCTGCACCGTGTCCCCGTCACAGGACCGCAAGTGACGTGTGTCGTTTGATCTTTTGTCAGTTGGAGGATGTTACTAAGAACATGAAAAATTGGCTCTTCATTTGCCTTAAAAAAGTTAAGATTTGGCACAAAATGCCACACGATGTGCGAGTCTCTTCACGTGAGATGTCCAGAGACAGGCAAGCCCACAGAGACGACCGCGGACTAGCGATTGCGGGGGGAGGAGGGTGATGGCTGCTGGGTCGGGTATCCGTAGGGCGACGAGAGTGTTCCGGGGTCGCGACTCTGGAAGTGCTGAAAAGCCGTGGAGCTGGGCACGCCAAGCGGGCGAGCTCCGTTCTGTGAGAAGCCCTCCTCACGGGGCCGTCCCTACGGAAGCACGCTCAGGGTACGCGGTCCTTGGGCTTGTGACGACCCTGACCCCGGGCGCTTGTCCCCAGGCGTCTGTCGTGAGGTGGTGCAAGTGGCCAGGGTGTGTGCACAGCCTCCCCGAGGGGCAGCCCGCGCCGTGCTCGCATCGGGACGGGGCCGGAAAGAGGACTCGATGTGTCTGGTCCTGGGTTCGGCAAGGTCTGGTGTCAGTTGGCCGCACAGACCCCAGTGAGAGGCCTGGAGTGAGCCCTCAGCCCCCTCTTTGAGGAAGGAGCAGCGACGAGCCCCTGTGCAGTGGGCACCGTGGGGACCTGCCGAGATCAGCTCTGGGGTTAGGGGGTGTCTGTGCTCTGGCGGGAGGACGGCCCTGTAGGTTTTTCCCAAGGTTGTGTTACTGGTGTTACCTTGTTTCACAGACGGGGAAACAGAGGCCTGGAGAGGTTCCGTAAGTCAGAACCAGGCCTGTGGCTCCCAGGCTACAGCAGCACCTGGGGGGGGGGTGAGGAGTCAGCAGAAGTGTGGGTGCGGGGCAGGGAGGGGAGGGTCAGGGCGGAGACTCCATCCCAGGCCCCTGCCCCGCTGCCTGCTGGTAGGGGCGGGTGGGGGGGGGTGGTGTTGCCGGAGCAGGTCTTCCCAAGGGCGGCATGTCCAGCCTGGGCAGGGGTCCCAGAGCAGCACGTCCTGGCCCAGGCCAGGGCCGTCTGGTAGGGGGTCCCGGTCCCTGCCCTTGTGTCACTGGAGGGTGTAAACGTGTCCCTTTGTCTTTCAGGACAAACACCACGACGCTGCTCATGAAATCATTGAGACCATCCGGTGAGTGCCAGGCCGGCGGGGTGGGCGGGGTCTCAGGGATTCCCCCCACCCCCACCCCACGCCAGCCACCCCACCTGGGCTCTCCGGCTTATGGCCTGCCCTCTGAGCCCGCTTTGTCCTGCACAGCTCCGCTCCTCGAGGTGAGCGGCCCGGCAGACTTGGGAAGCAGTGACCAGTCAGAGGAGTCCGGGCCGTCCACGTGTGGCCCCAATCAGGTCTCCATGCTTCTCTGAGCCTCGGATCTTCTCTGAGGGGCATGCGGAGCTGGCAGGGTGCGGGGGCTCCCCCACCTCCACTCCCCACCTTGCCTCCTCCTCCCCCTGGGATTTGGTGCTGACTCAGCCTTCTGCGGCTGCTCCTTCTCTCAGTGCCCCGGTCAGCCTCTCACCAGCGTGTTTCCGGGATGTGCAGAGAAGTGCCAGCCCCCCCACCCCCGGCGGGGGACCTTGACAGAACCCACAGGAAGGCTGTCCGCCCTTCTGTTTCTAGTGGGCTCTCTCCCATGCTGGCCTGGGGTCTGGAAGGAACCGCAGAGCGCCGGCCATGGCTGCTGGGTGCAGTTCCGTACCTGCTTCTGGCTCTACAGTCCGTGGTCAGGGACCCTGTTGTCCTCGTGTGTCTGCGTGGCTGTGGTCTCTGTTGCTGTGTTGTTCCTCAGAATCCTTAACCGTGTGGCCACCACCTCGGGCCCCGCCGTGATGCCTGCAGGAAGCTGCCGTGGCCGGAGGCAGGGCTAGGCGGGTGGTGCCCCGTGAAGTGGCTGGGACCGGAGGGCCGGCTGTGATGGGAGTCCCTTTCCTGCCACGTGGTAGCGGGGCCACGAACCCGGGGTGCTCTTGCTGCCCAAGCCTGTTTGATTGGCTTGGGGGCCCACCGATGCCTCCTCGCAAGACTGTTGTCAAATTTAAGTGAACTGATGTGCGCAGCTGCTGTAGTGCGGGCCCGAAAGCAGTCCGTGGTGTAAGCTGTTAGCGGGGTGCCGTAGTTCGGTTTATGGTAGTTTTGAAGAGGGCTGCTGGTTGGGACGTGGGAGTGCGGAGGTAGCAGGGAGGGCTGGGAGTCAGGCGGCCTGGCGTGCACCCCGGTGGCCTCTGTGCCTGTTTGTCACGTGCGGAGCGGGGCGCTCGTCCCTGTGCAGCTCGGGGCTGGCGTCCTGCCCTGCTGCCGGTCCAGCCCTTTGCTAGTCCACCGCGGCTCCGATTTGCTTATCCTGGTAACTCCTGATGCTTCGCATCCTTTGCCTGTTTTCAAGAGCTGATTTTACTATTGAATTTTCACTGATCTTTACATATTGTCATTACCAGGCCTGTACCAGGTGTGTATTCTGCAGATGTTTTCTTCCGGTCTGTGGCTTACCTCTTCGTATCTTTTTTTTAAGATTTTATTTATTTGTCGGAGAGAGAGAGTGAGTACGAGCAGGGGGAGGGGCGGAGGCTGTGCAAGGAGCCCGACGTGAGGCTCGATCCCACGAGACCTGAGCTGAAGGCAGATGCCTCAGCACCTGAGCCTGGGCGTCCTACCTCCTCACGCCCTTCACAGTGTCTTTGGAGCAGTGGATAGCTTAACTTTGAATGAAGTCCGGTTTGTCCACATTTTTCTTTTACAGTTTGTGGGGTTTTGCCTCCTAAGAAATATTTGCCTAATCTGAGGTCACAGGGGTTGTCTCCTATGCTTTCTAGAAGTTTTACAGTTTAGGTTTTCTACTGAGTTTTTCCATCCGTTCTGAGCGCGTCGTTCCGTATGATACGGGGTATGGGTTGACGTTGACCATAGCGCGTGCGGACGGCCGCTAGCTCAGCACCGCTGTGAACGAGACCGTCCCTTCTGTGCGCAGTTCTCGCATCACCTTTGTCCAAGTCAGTTGACGCTGCGGGAGTTGGCTCACTTCCAGGGTGGCTTCTGTCCCACTGGTCCACGTCTGTCTCCTTTCACCAGAGAAGACCTTGGTGGCCTCATGTGCAGAGCAGGCATCCCTCTGAGCAGGGCAGCTTCTCCGCCTTTGTTCTTGTTTTAAAGTAGCGCTTGGGGGGAGTGCCTGGGGGCTCAGTCAGTCCAACGGCAGACTCTCGATCTCAGCTCACGTCTTGATCTCAGGCTTGTGAGGTCAGGCCCCGTGCTGGGCGTGGAGCCTCCTTGAAAAAAAATAAATAAAAAATGTTGCTTCGGTTATTCTACCTCCTGTGCATCTCCATGTAAATTTTGGAATTAGCTTGTTGGTTTTGCATGATTTTCTTAGGAATCGCACTGAGCCAGTAGGTTGCACGGAGAGATTTGCTGTTGAGGCTTCCGGTACGAGGTGTCTCAGTCCATGAACATGGTATGTGTCTTTGAGCTCGCTCAGGTCTTTCCGCACTTCCTCAGCAGCGTTCTGTCGTCGTGGGGGGGGGGGGGGGGCGTGTCTTGGACCTGTTGGTTGGATCCATTCTCAGAGAGTCGAGCTTTTGGCAGGCCTGTAGCTAGGATTCTGTGCTAAGTTTTACTTTCCGGTCGCCTACTGCTTATAAATAAGAATGCGGTTGACTTTCACGTATTAACCATGACCTGTTGCTAAATTTATTGATTCTGGTAAGTGATTTGTAGATTTATTAGGACTCGTAGAAATAAGTACATCGTCTGTGACTAGGGACAGTTTTATTTCTTCCTTTCAGTCTTCATGATCTTAGTTCTTCTCCTTGGCCTTATCAAATTGGCTGGGACCTTCAGTACAGTTTTGCGTAGAAGTGGTAAAAGCTCTAGGTTTTTTGCAGATGCCCTGTGCGAGTTTGAGGAAATTCCCTGCCATCCCTGATGTCTGTCCTACGTGTGACCATGGCATTGTAGTTTTATTAAAAGAAGTGGTAACTTTCACAGGCAAAAGCTGAAGTACTTATGAATGAAGTAGCGTAGTGTCTGCGGTCTGCTCCCGAGTGTCAGGGACTGGGTGCCACGCGGCGTCTGACGGAGGTGTCTGTTCCTGATAAGGGCTCTCGGGGCAGCAGGAGGCGCACGGCCTATCGTTTTCTCTTACTGTGGTGACGTTAACCTTGCCCACCTGGTCCATCACGTTTCTCTGAGGTATAGGCACTCTTTCCCCCCTTTTAATTAATAAATATCTTGGAAGAGATCCTTGGAGACCTTGCAACCATCCCATTTCTCCTTGGACTTTCACCCCCTGATTTTGGCGACCAGAGGTGGGTCTCACCTGCCATGACTGGTTATTGCTGTGTTCTTGAAGGGAGGTTCTCGGCTGGGGCTCTTCTCCATGGAGAGCCTGCTTTCCCACCCGCTTCCTCATTCCGTGAGCTGTGACCCACTACTGTGCCGTGGCATGCCCGCTGTTCCTGTGCTGGCTCTTTGGGGCTCTTTGTGCGTGCCCTGTCCCTTTGGCGTGCCCCCTCCTTCCTGAGCAGGCCTGTATGTTCCAGAACCGCAGCGCTCCACGTCACCTTGAGGTTCCCGTGTTCCCGACCTGCGAGTTGGCCACAGCTCTCAGCGGCTCTGGCTTCTTCTAGCGGAGAGGAGTTCATGCTGTTTGTCAGCACGGAGTGGTCTCCTCGCGGAGCTGTGAGAATTCCTGACGTGTTCCAGCCGTGAGCACCTGTGGGACGCGTAGAACGCGCCGCTCAGCTGGCTGTGCTCTTTAGCGCACCTTCAGGACTGGGAGTCTGGAGTGTATCTGTCCGTTCACATCCGTATCATGTCCGGGAAATCTTTGCCTGCCCAAGTCACAAAGGTGTTCTCCTTTGTTTTCTTCGAGAAGCTCCGTGGTTTCAGCCTTTGCGTCAGGGTTACGATGTTCCTGTGAGCCAGCTGCGGTTTATATTCGTGGGGTCGACATAAATTAAAAAGACTGTTTTCCCATCATGTTGTCTCGGTGCTTTTATCTGAGAGCCGTGTAAACGTTCACTGGCCTCTGTCCCGTGCGCTGGGTCAGCGTGTCTCTCCGTCCCTGTGCCAGCGCCAGTTCTGGTTACCGTAGACCTGCGGTGGGTCTCAGGATAAGGCCGTCAAGTCCTCTAGCGGTGCTCGTTGTAAAGCTTATGGAGGCTGGGAGCTCAGTCTTTGCGCTCCCGTCTCGGAGTCAGCTTGTCTGTTTCTCCCGGAGCCTCCTGGCATGTTCTAGGGTCGCTTCGAGGTGGCAGCTCGGTCCGGGGAAAGGGCTGTTTGAGTCTTCTGTTCTGTGAACATAGTTGCCTTTGGTTTGTTTCGTTTTCAGGTTTTCTCATGAGTGTTTTACAGTTTTCAATATAGAGGTCTTACAAATTTTTCATTAAAATTACCACTACAGGGGTGCCCACGTGGCTGAGTCAGGTAAGCGTCCAACTCTTGATTTGGGCTCAGGTCGTGATCTCAGGGTCGTGAGGTTGTGCCCCAGGTTGGGCTCCATATGGGGCAGGACTCTGCTTAGGATTCTCTCTCTCCCTCTTCCCCTGCCCCAGCCCTGCACGCACGTGCTACGTTCTCTCTCAAGTAAATAAATCTTTTTTTTTTTTTTAAGATTTTATTTATTTGACAGACAGAGATCACAAGCAGGCAGAAAGGCAGGCAGAGAGAGAGGGGGAAGCAGGCTCCCCGCTGAGCAGGGAGCCTGATGCGGGGCTCGATCCCAGGACCCTGAGACCATGACCTGAGCCGAAGTCAGAGGCTCAACCCACAGAGCCACCCAGGCGCCCCTCAAGTAAATAAATCTTAAAAAAAAAAAAAAAATCCCTAGATATTTATGTTTTACTGACATTTTAAATGGTATTTAAAAAATCGGTTTAAAAATTCTCTATTGCTGGTACATGCAGACAAAGCTCGTTTTTGCTCGCTGACCTCATGCCTTGTGGCCTTGCTCAATTCGTCTAAGTTCTAGAAGCTTCTGTGTAAATTCCTTAGGGTAGCCCATTTGTTAAATTGTGTGTCTGTGAACGATGCTTCTTTTCTAGTCTTTGTGCTGTCTGCCACGTGGTGCTGGCCAGGGCCCGTGGTGGAGTGTTGAAGGAGGTGTGGTGGCCAGCGTCCTCACCTGTCCCCCCACCTGGGAGCGGTCTGTCTGCGCCAGTAGTCCGCTGGTGTCCGCAGGAACTGTACCCTCCTGTCCCGTCGGGGTTCCTGACGGACGCTGTGTGTGCTGTCGAGCAGAGAGCTTACCGGAGAGAAGTGCTCGTGGGGCGGGAGGGTGGGGAGGACACTGATGCACTGGAGGGACCCTTGGGTGGGTGGACGCTTGGAGGTGGGCCCTGCCCAGCTGGCCCTGGTGACAGAGAGCAGAGGGGTCTTGTGGGGAGGGGCCGCAGGGTCTGGGCCAGGAGTGCCGCTCTGTGCACGTGTGTTTGGAGGTGGCAGCTGTGGCTTCCTGCTCCAGCGAGGGAGTCGGGCTCGCGGACGCAGGGGTGCAGGGACACAGGGAGTACCTCCCGTCCCCACCGATTGGAGCTGGCAGGGAGCCCACTGGCAGAGCAGAGACAGCAGGCATGCAGGCGGTGCCCCCCCCCCACGCCTCTTTCCACCTCTTGCTTCCTCGGGGTTTTTACCCTGCATGGGGCTTGGGTCTGGCTTGGGCGTTTTCTGTCTGCTGAGGTGATCCTATGACTTTCTGTTGACGAGGCAGGGGATGGTGGTTCGTTGCTGCGGTAAACTCCGCGTGGTGGGCGCATGCGGGCTTCGGGTCACACGTGCTCTTAGGGGGTTGTTTTTGGGGGCCCTCGTGGGGGCGTTGGTGGGTAGACTGCCTTTCTGTGCCGACTTTGTCTTTCCGAGGCCTTGTCTCCCTCTGGTTTCGGCATCAGGGTAATGCCGGCCTCATGCGACTGAACACGTCACTGCCCTGCTTCCCTGTATGTGCGGCAAGACCCCCGGCGATGCCAGTTGGACCCGGCTCTCCTGGCGGGAGGCGCTTGATCAGGGGGTCACAGTCTTCAGCAGGGTCCAGGCTGTCAAGACGTCCCCTTTCTCCTGGGGTCGGTTTTGCGTGTTCGTGTCTTTCCAGGAAGTCGCTCATTTCGTCTAAGTTGTCAGATCTCTCAGCCGAGCATTTTCCGCGACGTCCGCGGTGTTCTCCTGAACGTGTGGAGCGTTGACTCCTTTCTCAGGCTCTTTGTCGAGGTGGGATCAGGATCCAGCGAGGGTTAGGCCTTGGGACGGGCTGGCGTGTGTCTCTGTCCCTCTGCTCTGTCGGCTCCCCTCGTCTGCTGCTCGCCGCGCGCCTATGCAGCGGCCCGCTTGTCTGGGGCGCGGGGAGCTCATGCGGCGGCGCTGGCCGCCGGCCCCCCCGGGCCCACGGCACGTTCCGGGCTCTCTGCCTGGAGCGGCTGCTTCCCCAGCTCGTCCCGTGTGGCCCGTTGGCCCCAGGAGCCGACCACGCGGCTTCACGCGGCTTGTTCCCAAGCGATGCCTCCCTCTTCTCTTGTGCTCGTTGAGTTGAATAATGAGGATTTTTTTTTTAAATGTTTGGGGGTTGAGAGTGAAAAGTAGAGCATGAGACCAGTCGTCACCATTGGCTCCGCTCTTGTGTTTCAGGTGGGTCTGTGAGGAGATCCCGGACCTCAAGCTTGCTATGGAGAATTATGTTCTCATCGACTACGACACCAAAAGGTGAGCCGAGCCGCCTCTCCGCGACTGCTGGGGCCGTGGCCTCCGGTCGGCTCTTCTTCAACGGCGCGAGCTGGCCGGCGATTTCCTTTGGAGTTGGCTGTCGCCCCGTGGAGTTATTCTGGTAGGAAACGTTGATGAGATACTGGCAGAGGCTGTCCGAGCAGGGACGTGATTGGAAATGCCACATTGTGGAAACGGCGCTCAGCATGTGTGAAGTCAGCCCCACCGGCCGTGGGGGCTGCTCTCCCCGCGGCCGCCTGCCAGCGGCCAGTGCTCCAGCCCGAGGACGGTGCCTCTGCCGGGCCTCGTGCGGCCCATCCGGGTCTCGGGGGCTCAGGCCTCACTGCCCCTCCAGCCTCTGTGGCCCCTTCTCGTGGTTTCCTGCAGGCGCGTCCTGGATCTCAGAGCACAGTCGGGTGGGCGGGGAAGGGCGAGGCCGTGTCTGGAATGCCGTTTTGTTTCTCTGGCGGAAGGCGGGCTGGCGCTCCCTGCTCCCGCTGTAGTAGCTCTCGGCAGGCGTAGACCGGCTCCACAGTGTTCCCGAAAGGCGCGTGTCTTCTGTGGGCTTTGCTGGCTCGCTCTCGATCGGGAGCCCGGTCCAGAGGAGCCCTGGGGCCCCTCGCCCCGGCACCCAGGTGGTGCTGACCCAGTCTCAGCTCTGTGTTTGAAGGGCTTCGTGGTCTGCTCGTCAGCCCTGACCCCTTTCGCCCGGCAGGAGGCCTTGTTCTGCATCTAACGTTCGCCAAGCGCTGGGAAGGGAGTGAAGCGTGCTCACTCCTCCCTCCAGAGCAGCCCGGCCCCTGGGCAGTGGGGTGGCCCTGTGGGCTCCGGTGGTGTGTGTGCGGTGAGCAGTGAGGGCCCACACGGAGGGCTGGGGCGCGGCTCTCTTGCATCCAGGGTGCGGTGCACGCGGGGCTGAGCTGTGGACGTTAGCCAGTTGGCCAGGGGAGCTGGCCTTCAGTGATGGGTGGAGTGCTCTGTGCGGGCCCAGAGCAGCCCGTGCTTCTCAGGACAGCGTTGCTGCAAGATGTTTGCAGGGGCTGTTGGAGGCCCTTCCCCTCTGTACTCAGATGGCTCAGGAGAGCCCGGGCATGGCTGTGGAGGGCCAGGCCAAGGGTATCCAGCTAAGGGGCTGGTGTGGCTGTGGGGTCAGGCTCGTGGTGGGGGACCCTCATTTCTCTCCCAGGCAAGGCAGCAGCCGGGTGCCTGTGCACCGTCCCAGGGACGGGCCTCCTCTGGGGCCGGTTGGACCTCGGTGAACCCCAGGAAGTAAAATGACAAAGGGGTGCCTGGGTTTTCCTGTGAGGGCAGCACGAGAAACTAGGAGCCAGAGGTCTCGGATCTTTCATTTTGCAAATTAGGAGGGCGAAGGAGTGTCACTCAGATGCTGGGGCTGGGGACTGCCAGGTCCTGGTTCCCTGGGACCCCACCTGGCCCGGCACTTAGTGGGGGAGAGGGTAGAGTGTCTGGCCCATGTCCATGGCCCATGTCCGTGGCCCGTGTCTGTGGCCCGCCGCTCCGAAGAGGGGCAGAGCCTATTGTTGCTCTTGGGCTCCTGAGTTCGCTGCATTAGCCCAGGGGCGGCTTGGTCACTGTCCTTCTTGAGGACGCCTCAGGCCTGGGTAGGGCCTGGTCTTCCCGCTCGTTCTCTGTTTCTCTTGCTTGTCCACTGCGGCTGTCCTACGGGGGACCTCGGCCTTGCCGTCAGGGAACCAGCTTCGTTGAATTGTTTAATTTCTGTCCTAAAGGAAGGGGGTGTGTGAGCTCTTGGGGTGAATCTGGCAGTCCATGAGGATGTGGGGGGCAGTGGGGCGGGCAGCGTGGGGTACACACGGCGTGGTCGTGGCCCGTGTGCAGAGGGACCTCTCCCAGGCTCCTGGTGTCCAGCTCAGGGAGGAAGGCTCCTTGCTGCTGTGTGTGTGCGCAGGTGTTACGGACGGAGCCCCCCGGCTGACACCCCCTCCAGTGCAGCACAGACACGGGAGCCCCCTGCCCCCTGCACCTCCTCCATCAGGCCGTTCTCTGCGGAGCGTCCGGGCAGCATCCCTGGACCTGCCCCTTCGAATGCCAGGAGCACCCCAGGATGTCCCCAGACATTGTACCGTGGCCCCTGGAGGCCGAGTCAGTCCCGGGGGGACCTCCCGGGTCAGGGGATCATTGAGAGTCCTACCTGGAGTGAGCACGGGGGCTTGGGAGGGTGCAGCCTCGTTGAACAACCCCAGGCAGACTCTTGGCACCTCACGGGTGCCGCTTCCATCTTTGAAAGTGTTGGGGTCTTCTTCTGGGAGAGCCAGGGGGCCTTCTGCCACTGGGTGCCCCCCATGCCCATCAAGCTGGGGCTGAGATGGAGGCTCCCTCTAGCCCGGGAAGGAAATAAGGCCCTTGTGCACTGCCCTGGGGCAGCGGGCCCAGCTTGGGGACAGGTAGGGTGTGCGTCCGGCCAGCTCCCAGCCGCGGTGCATCATGAAAGCTGTGCAGAGTCGCTTCTCTCACCTAACACCTGCCAGGCACACCGTTGACCTTGGCTTTGACCTGTGAGCCCTGACCTCCGGAGGCTGCCACGTAGCCAAAGACTGCCTCAGTGTGACCCTGGGCCCAGCCTTGTTGGCCACATATGGTTCTCCTTGGTGTCCTGTGACTGTGCCTCCTTACTGGGGATGGCTGGCGCCGCCTGTCCAGGAGCCGTCTCTCCCAAGAGGCCCCTGTGGCATGTGCTGGGCTCCACAGCGACTGGCGTCTTGCCCTTGCCTTTCAGCTTCGAAAGCATGCAGAGGCTCTGTGACAAGTACAACCGTGCCATCGACAGCATCCACCAGCTGGTAGGTGGCCTCTGCCCTCCCCTCATGTGCATCTGCTCGCCGGGGACCCGTGCGGGGGTGTTCGACCCACTGCCCCTCACATTTCCTGGGTGCTTGTCACATACGCCTTGTAGACCCCTGCAGACCGCCCTGGAGTGCAGGGGTGTGGCGTGGGGCCGGCCTTTGCTGGGACTGGGCTGGGGGTCGGGTGCGTCCTCAGCCCCCGTCCCCCCGCGTGTTGGTGCTCCCCGCATGCTGGTGCCCCCCACCGGGTCTCCCATGCAGACAGACCTTCATGTCGGCGCCCTGCCCCACGGGCGCCCTCAGCCGGCTGTGTCGTGAGCGCGTTCCTGCCGTCCCTCTGGGATATTCCAATTATGGAGAGGCCTGGGGCTCTGTCCACACCTCCCCCTGCCACCATGCTGCGGCCTGCGGAGCCCTTGCCTGGCGAAGAACAGACAGTGGGGCCAGGCCAGGCTGCCAGAGTGGTTCTGGAAAGCGCGTCCCTGCTGCGTCTGCGGACGCTCGCTGTCTGGGCAGCGCGGGCTCCTGCTGGGTTCGGGTTCTTGTGCAGGAGCCTTGCCGTCGGGGAGGCTGTGGTGGGCTGTCGGGCCCGCAGCTCCGAGGGCCTAGCGTGCGCGGGCGGGGGCTCTGGCTGCCGACCGCCTCACTGTTGCAGCCAGGAGGGGAGGGGCTGCTGGATTGGTCTCCTGGTAAGGACTGGGGCTCGGGGAAGTTCTGTGTCAGCTGTGTGGGCGCCCTCCCACTGCCTTGGCCCAGAGCTCTCCCCTCGGTTTTGTCCCTGGCAGGAGGTGACAAGAGGCTTGGGGCTGACCTGGGCCACTCATGGCGGGCGTGTGGCCTCTCGGGGGCTGCGTGGTGGTGGCTTGGCCCCCAATTGGGAAGGCCCTCAGGAGCGGGCGGTTCCGCGGTCACGGGCCGCAGGTAGCCCAAGGGGGCGGACCATGAGGGGTCAGGGCTCCGTGGTTCCCTGGGGCTGGGAGCCTGAGGACTCCCTCCTCGGGCCAGCGGGAGCTGCACGGGTGCAGGCCCAGTTCTGGCCCCTGAGGCCCCTGACGTGGACCCACCAGGCGCTGGCTCTTTCCATGACCATTTCTTTTCCCAGATGGGCTTTCAGGTGAAGGTGCAGCTCTGAGGCCGACGACCTCTGCTGTCTGGGGAGGCGGCAGGGCTGGGGCCGGGATGCACGGTTGTTATGCGGGGCGGGGGCCACCCGTGTCACGCATGTGGGGCTTTCTGTGCTGTCCTAGTGGAAGGGGACCACGCAGCCCATGAAGCTGAACACACGGCCATCCAACGGGCTCCTGCGGCACATCCTGCAGCAGGTCTACAACCACTCGGTGACGGACCCCGAGAAGCTCAACAACTACGAGCCCTTCTCCCCGGAGGTGTACGGGGAGACCTCCTTTGACTTGGTCGCTCAGATGATCGACGAGATCAAGATGACTGAGGACGACCTGTTTGTGGACCTGGGCAGTGGTGAGTGTGGGCAGGCCGTGACGTCAGCGCCACCAGCCTCCCTGGTCCCTAGAGATGGAGCAGCCTGGGTCACCCGCAGCCCCTCGCGGGGGGCGGCCCCTCTCTGCGGCCAGCCGGTGCTCTGCACCGAGGAGAGGCCAGGCCGCCGTGCTCCCAAGGGCCCCTCCCTCTCCCTCACCCCTCCTAGCCCTGGGGGACCTGTTCTTGGGACCTGTTCAGAGGGGACCCCAGTGACCACCGCAGACCAGCCCCCCATGTGGCTGGGTGTCCTCACCCCTTCCCCACACTCCCCAGCTCTCACTAGCCCCCCGCCTCTTTTGTGCATTGGGGGGCCCCCGGCACCAACACGGAGGGTCCTGAGGGTAGGCCTGTCCTCAGCGTGGCCTAGCAGGCGTCCACGTGAAGAGCCGTGGACAGAGCGGGACGAACGCACACCTCGGGTTGGCTGGATCCAGATGGGACATGTTCGGTGACAGGGCTGGCGATGGGGCTGGCTGTCAGCCTGCGTGGGAGCCCCGTGCACAGCCCTCCTCTGGGTCAGCCAGCCACCTGGGTGGGACCACGTTTGGACACAGAGCCTTGTGCCGCAGACTGAATGTCCTTCTCAAACCAGTGCGGCCTCAGCCCTTGCAGACGGCCCAGCGCCCCGGGCAAGGACGACTCTTTTCACGTCATCATTAGTGTGGACCTCTTTAAGCACACAGTTCGTGTTTTACTTATTTATTTGAAGATTTTATTTATTTGACAGAGAGCGTAAGCAGCAGAGCAGCAGGCAGAGGGAGAGGGGAAGCAGGCTTCCTGCTGAGCATGGAGCCCGACATGGGACTCAATCCCACCGGAGCCGGAGGCAGCTCCTTAACCAACTGAGGCGCCCAGGCGCCCCCACAGTTCATATTTTACTAAGAACATGTGTACTTTCAGGGGCTCCTGGGCGGCTCACTCAGTCGAGGGTCCAACTCTTGGTTTCAGCTCAGGTTGTGATCTCAGGGTCGTGAGATCGAGCCCCACTGCAGCTTCCATGCTGAGCAGGAGTCTGCTTGAGACTGTCTCCCTCTGTCCCTCTGCCCTTCTTGCTCGTGCATGTGGACGCGCTGGCTCTCAAAAAAAAAAAAATTCGTAGGCTTCAAAAGTTAGTTGTCTAGAAGGCCACAGAACTTACCTGTGTGTGTGAAAAGGTTTGGGAGTTTTGGAAAACCCCTTCCTGGCTCCTCGTGCCCAGCTCTTAACCCTGGCCATGACCCTTGTGTCCTCTTGCCATGGGCCTTGCCATTTACCCTGTGTTTCTAAGTAGTGGGCCTATTTTCTTATTTTTCTTTCTTTAAGATTTTTTACTTAGGGCCCCTGGGTGGCTCAGTGGGTGGAGCCTCTGCCTTCAGCTCAGGTCCTGGGATCGAGCCCCATGTCAGGTGCTCTGCTCAGCGGGGAGCCTGCTTCCCCCTCTCTCTCTGCCTGCCTCTCTGCCTACTTGCAATCTCTGCCTGTCAAATAAATAAATGAATAAATAAATTAATAAGTAAAATAAAGATTTTTTACTTAGGTAATTTCCACCCCCAGCGTGGGGCTTGAACTCCTGACCCTGAGACAGAGAGTCACGCGCTGTACCACACAAGCCGGCCGGCGCTCGGTTGCTTCTTTACATTTTCCAAACCTATTCCATTCAGAGCATGAGCTCAGAAGGCTCCTGGCTCGCTGGCTGAGAGGCACGACTGACCCAAGTAGGAGGGGGACCGTGGGCCAGGCTTCCGGGCGCATGTGAGGTCTGAGCGCCCTGCGCTGCCCAGCTGGGCTTGGTGGTGCGTTTGGCCAGCGCGTGGCCGTGGTTTGGAGACCCCGTTTCTGGTGTGCGGGGGCTGCTCCCGCTGCTCCGCTGCGCATCAAGCCCCGTTGACACCGAGTGGTGGTGGGTGTTCCCAGTGGTTTCAGATGGGCCGGCCGTGCCGCGCTGTGGCAGTGACTGGGGAACCTTCCAGAGGGAGACACAGCGCAGGTTTCCCTCGCAGGAGCCCTGCTGTGCTGTCTGTAGGAGGCAGCGTAGGCCAGACGGCCGACCCCCTAGTGGGGCCTTGGCTCACGGCCTGGGTCAGTGGCATATCCTGGTGACCTTGGAGGTGCTCGCACCTTCTCGGAGAGCTGGTGGCCTCTGCCTCTTCACCCCTGTGGCCAGCACCTGTGTGGCCTGGGCCTCGACGCTGGGTGGGTGGCGCCTCTGTCTAAGGGCCGTGTCTTGACTGTCCCTCCCTCCCTCTGAAGGAGTGGGCCAGGTCGTGCTACAGGTCGCCGCGGCCACCAACTGCAAGCATCACTACGGCGTGGAGAAAGCGGACATCCCAGCCAAGTACGCGGAGGTGAGTGCCTCCGGAGTGGGGCGCAGGTGTATGTGCTCACCTCTCTTTTCTCCCCAACCTTTGCTGTGACCCACAGGGTATAAGGAGGGAAGGACAGCAGGAGGTGGGCGTTCCGAGGGGCTACTTGGTCTCTGCCCGCACATCTGGGCCCAGTGCGTGTGCCGCCAGCAAGGGCCACAGCTTTGTCTACCCCAGGCTGGGCCCGTCTCCAGACGCACCCCGGGTCAGCAGGCATCCCCTAGGTGCCCGTGTCCGCCTGGGGTGGGGTCAGTGGGGTTTGGGGCGTAGGTGCGTGTCCAGAGACGCCTTTAGACTGTGTGGCCCACACATCTGGTGGACTCCACAGGTCCTGCGGTCTGTCCTCCCCTGCAACCCCCAGAGTCACCCGGGCTGCTTCTCAGAGGGGCTGGGCTGTGGGCTGGCAGAGGGGCAGTCCCGGCTTGTCCTGGGGGAGGCAGGTAGGGGTGGCAGGAGCGGCTGACGGGCTGTCGGATCATTCCCTTGCAGACCATGGACCGAGAGTTCAGGAAGTGGATGAAATGGTATGGAAAAAAGCATGCAGAATACACAGTGAGTGCCAGCGCCCCGGCCGCGGCTAACGGTCCAGCTCCGTCCCTGCGCCTCCTCCTCCCTGACCCGCCGTTCTACCCTGCTGGTCCTCGCCTGGCGTGTGGTGCTGGCGGAGGGCTGCCCGGCCTCACGAGGGCCTTCCTCCTCGGCCCTCTCGGTCCTCCTCGGGGGCTGCCGCTGCTCCTGCCCCGGGCGCTCTGAGAACGGGTGGCAGGGGGCCCTCTCCTGCAGCCTCAGCCACGCGAAGGCAGTTGCGGGCATCGTGTCCCTGGGCACCCGGCGGGTCTCAGGGAGCCCTCCTTGGTGTCGTGCACGTGTGTGTCACGGCCGTGGTGCGGGTCTGGGCAGCGGGGTGTGGACAAGAAGGCCTCTTCCCTGGTCCACCGGCTGGCTCCGTGGCGTCCTCTCCATTGCCTTCTGGTAGCACATGACCCCACCGGTGAGTCCGTCCTCCTGGCAAGGCTCGGGGTCGGGCCGCATGCCCCCAGCTCCCCGGGCCGCTCCTGCACCTTGGCCTCCATGGCTTGCGCCAGGCTTATGAGCCCCACGTTTTCTGGCTGGCCAGGGTTCTAGAGCCCTGGCCTCTGTCTGCCCCCGTCCGGGGCTCCTGCATCACGCCCTGAAACACGTGTGTGGGCCCGGGCTCGTCCCTTGCTCCCTCTTTCACTGTGGACACACTGCAGCCGCGTAGCCTGCAGCCACGTGGCCACTGCGGGGACACCGTGGACAGAGTGTGTCCCAAACAGACCTTTAACTCCTCCTCCTCCCATCCCGGGTCCAATGTGCGCGCCCAGACCCCCGAGCCTGCGCTCGGCTCCGCGGCCAGCCCCGTTGCTCTCCTTCCCAGGGTCTCTTGCGAGTGTTCATGTCTTGCCCTCTCGGTCCCCAGCCCAGAGCACGCCATCTGCGGGTGTTGACTGCTGAGCGGAGACCGGTGTCCTGGTCGTGTCACATGGCCATGGGCTGGCGCTCGGTTGGGGTGTGGGGAGAAGGGGAAGGGGAGGTTTCCTCTTCCTTAGGCCGGCCTGATGGCTTCTCCTTCCGTGGGTCGTCCCTGCGCTGTCGTGTTGCAAAGTCATCGCCAGACCCGCGGTCACCCGCGTTTGCTCCTTGGTGTCTTCCGGTGGCTGTTTTATGAGTAGGGCCGTGAGGCTGAGGTTGGCACCTGGATCCTTTCCTTTTGCATGTGGAGGCCCCGCAGTTTCAGCCCTGTGCTTGCAGGCTCCGCCCTCGCGCATGTCTGTCCATCTGTGCTGTCTCCGCTGCCGTGGCTCTGTCTGTCCGTCTGTGCCGTCTCCGCTGCCGTGGCTCTGTCCATCTGTGCCGTCTCCGCTGCCGTGGCTCTGTCTGTCCGTCTGTGCCGTCTCCGCTGCCGTGGCTCTGTCTGTCCGTCTGTGCCGTCTCTGCTGCCGTGGCTCTGTAGTGAGTCTACTCGGGCGCCGTCCACCTGTCTCCTGACCTGGCTCTCCTTCCGTGCTGTGTCGCTGACTCTGGGGCTTTCCCGTCCCCAGATAAGCCATGGGGTCGGCACGCGGTCAGTGAGTGCGGTCCACCTCAGAGGGCAGGGCGGGGGGCGGCCGGCTGGAGTCTGCGCCGGTGCGTGGGGACAGCTCACGTCCGGACAGGGTCGTGTCTCCCTGCCTCCGACGTTGCCTGCCCTCCCTCACCGACGTCGGTCGCCAGGCTTTTGTAGTCTGCCTCCTGTAGATCTCATACACATTTTGTGAGCGTTACGTAGAAGTCTGTCTGTCTGTCTTGGTGCGTGTATCAACAGTACTGGCTTTTTAATTTCAAATCCACGTGTCAGTTGCTGGTTCGTAGGAAGGCAGTCGGCGTCTGCCGCGTGTTCGCGTACGACAACGCCTCTGCCGTAGAGTGGTGTTGTAGTGGCTTATCAGCTCCCCGTGTGCTTTTCTGAATTCATTCAGATTTTCTGCGCGGATGATCGCGTCATCTGCGAACAGATGTGGTGTCACATATCCTTCCCGGTCTGTGTGTGTGTTATTTCTCCTGTCTGTTGCACAAGCCGGTGTAACATTGGTATGGCCAGGACGCTTGCGAGGGACCCGTGGCCTGTTCCCGAGCTTCCTGGAAAGCAGCGACTTTCCCATCACGGAGGGGACGTGAGTTGGCAGGTGTTTTGTGGGCGCTCCGGACCGAGCAGACACGTTTCCTCTCCGTTCTTGCTTGGCTGGGAATCCTCACCATGCACGGCATTGGCGTCTGTTAAATGCCTTTCCCGAGTGTGTTGACGCATCCCTGTCGGTGTGGCGAGCGCAGGTGTCCTCCGTGGCTGGGGGTCCTGCCCGGTCGTGGCGTGGCTGGTTTTCACACCGTGCGGGATTTCCGCTCCGCACCTGCGTTGTGGGGAGCACTTGCGTCGGCGTCCCCCAGAGGTCGCGGCCGGGAGCTCTCCTTCCCTGTGATGTCCTCGGGTGCGGGGTGCTGGCCCCGTGGGGGCGGAGGTGTGCCCTCTGCTTCTGTTCTGCATTTCTGGGCCAGGACGTGCGCAGGCATGGTGGGTCCTGGCTTCTCTTCCCTGCGTCCTGGTGCAGTTTCTTCTGGAACTCTCCGCCCCGCACCTGCAGCTCCCGGGGTCAGCCGCTTGGGCTGAACCTGCAGAAGTCCAGTGCGTGTCCATTTCCAGGAACTTCTTCCCACATCTCCTCTGCAGACTGCAGCCCTGGGCGGACTTGCTGAGACGCGGGATTTTGTGTCTTCAAGGGCTTCTCGTTTCTGGTGAGGGCACCACGTCCTGAGGAGCAGTCCCCGGTGCGGTCAGCGCGGCCCGCTCACAGCCTCGGGCAGCTCCTGGGGGCGGGGGCCAGGGCCGGGCCAGGCTGGGCCACTGCCTGCTGCTCCTCCCGCCTGCCTCCTTCCCTCTCTTGGCTCAGTGCGGGGTCAGTGGTTGGCACACGGGTGGACAGGAGGGGCTGCCCTCATTCCTCGGGTCCGGCATGGGGCAGAGCGCTCGCTGGCCCCGCCGCGGCCCCTGCGGGGTGGCTGCAAATGGAATTTGGCTCAGAGGACACTCGGGCACACCCTTGGCCGTGGGTGTGTGGAGGAGGCTGGCCGAGCCCCTGCTGTTTGTTGTCTCTTTCCAGAGGGCATTCTGTAGCGCCGGCCCCGCGGCTGTGGGAGCGTGTGGTGACGGGAGCGCCCACGTTTGGCGGGAACTTGTGTCCCGGGTCTGTGAGGCCTTCCCAGACGCTTTCTGTGGCTTTGACCAGGCATCCTCGTTGGCGGACGGACAGTCCTGCTCCCGTTGCTTAAGAACCTAAGAGGAAGCAGCCAACAGGAGTCTAAAAATAGCTCCGTGTGCTCTTCCAAGCCCCAGAGCCTGCTTCTGCGGGCCAAGGCTCCCCGTGTGGCCACCGCCTGCTCTGTCCCCTCCCGCCTCCGCAGAGGTCCCCCCAGGCTCCACCTACCAGCCTCGGCCGCGCCTCCCTGTCCTGCAGCCCGTGGTGCCTGGCACCAGGCCCTCCCTGCCACCCACGTGCCTCCTCCCGTCAGAACCCCCGTGCCCCCCTCCTTCCCTTGGCTTCTGCCTGCGGGTCTGGCTCAGCGCAGGGTGCCCTGTCCACCTGGGAGACACTCTGTCCGGCTCCCTGCCCAGGCAGACGTCCAGGCCCCCAGAGGCCCCTTAACACAGTAGCCAGGCTGTTCACTATGAGCCCCGTACGCTGTGGGCACCTGGCAGTGGGCTTGGCCCACAGCGGGTTGCAGGCATCGAGAGTGTGTCAGCTGGGGTGGCTGTGGCCTCGTGGAGGTGCCACGGCAGGGAGGGTGTCGCAGACCGGCCTGTGCCGAGGTGCTTCCTACACTCAGGCCGCTCTCTCCAGGACATGTGCAGGGCCTTCCCCTGGGCACCTGCCACCCCTCCAGCTTTGTCAATGTCACGACGGTGTGCGTGTGGCCCTTGGGGTGGCTGGCCACGTCCGCTGGGGCCCCCTGCATCTCAGACTTGTTGGCCCACCTCCCCTTTGGTCTTGGGCTGTGTTGGGTCACCGGCAGGCTGGCGCTGCCAGGAGACGGGGCCTGGTGGTTCGGCCGAGCCGCGCTGCGTCTGTGGGCTTGGGGCTGCTCCTGGGTGGGTGCGCCGAGTGCTGGGGCCTGCCCGTTGCCCCCTGACTCTGGCTGGGGCAGACTTCGGTCTCTTCATGCTCAGACGCTGGGCTCTTTTCCCGCGACGAGAGCATGTGTGCTTGGTGTGAGGATGTGTGCGGCCTCCAGGAGCATGTCTGGGGCGAGCTGTGGGGCTGAGGGGCCCAGGCACCTGCCTGCCGGCCCGGGGTCTCCGCCAGGGGTGGTCACGGGCTCCGACACCCTCTGCGCCAGTGCGTGCCCAGGACCTTCTCCGTGCTTCCCATTCTGTCACGCGTGGAGGTCTGCCTGACCCTGGGGCCATTCACGGGGTCCCAGAGCAGGGGCACAGGAAGGCCACACACACCTTTCCAGCAGCACAGCCGCTGCAGCCAGCCCCTTTCTTCTGAGGGTCACAGCCCGCCTGTGCCCAGAGCAGAGCCACGGGAGGGCCGGGCGAGCAGAGCCCGAGCCAGCGGCCGTTCTCTGGCCTCAACCCAGCAGAGCTGCTCCGGCCTGAGACTGCGCGGCCTGGACAGGGAGCCGCCAAGGAGAGGAGGGCCGCCTGGAGAAGTGCCTGAAGGCATCTGTGTCTGTCCCAGGCCCAGGTGCGGGGATGTGCCGGGAGGACCCCAGGGCCCAGCAGGCGGTCGTCCCCAGGGCCGTGGTTTATACAGAGGACAGGAAGCAAAATGAGCTCAGGTTGGGGGTGTGGGGGGCGGGGACACTAGGCGGGAGCTTCCAGAGCCCACTCTCAGGGTGTCCCACAGGACACGCTTAGTTTCCCCCAAACGAGACAGCACCGTGCGTGTGTGCTGTGGTCTCCGGGGGCTGGCAGAGACCCAGCGCCCTGGTTCTCTGCGGGGTTGGTCTCGCAGGCCCGTCTGCCCGGCTCAGGACGGGAACCCCGTTTTGGGGGGGGGGGAGCAGGTGCTTAGCCCGAGCCTCGTGTCCGCACGGACGGTTCAGGAACCGGAGCCCCCCAGCAGTGAGGCTGGCCAGAGCCCACAGTCCGGTTCCAGACGCTGCGGAGGGCCAGCCTCGCGAGCCGGCCGGTGGGGAGGGAGGGCTCCGGCCCTCCGTGCGAGCTCTCTCTTACGTACGCTGCAGACTCGAGTCACTCCCGTGGCCTGGCAGGACTGTTCTCGGGAGTGTGGCAGATTTAGGAAGTTCCACAGGCGGGGAGAGGATTCAGAGTTGGGACAGCTGGGGTGTGGGCAGCCCCCCACAATGCCCGAACACGCTCGGGTGGTCCATCCCCTCTCCCCACCCCTGCGCCCTGTGTGAACACGTCATGCCCACCACAGGATAGCCTGGGTGGTCTGCACCTGTACTGTGGGTCGTAGGATGGGCTCCCGGCCTCTGCCCTGGGTCAGCGGTGCTCACTGGAGACTGGGTTGTCTCTGCTCAGGGGCTTCTGTCTATTTCTGAGCGACAGCAGGCCCAGTGCCCTGATGGGCTCCTGCTGTCTTCGTGAAGGAAGTGGGGGTTCCTGGTCACCTTGCGGCATGCATGAGGGTGTAGGTGAGGCCAGTCACTGGCCCCACCCTCCCCCAGCCCCCGGCCCCCGTGAGCCCCGTTCCCGTCCATGGAGGAGCCTGGTCTGGACGTGTCACATATGTGGACTCACACCCCGTGTGGCCTCCTGTGTCTGGTTCCCTCCCTGTGCGTTATGGGCTCGGGGTCCGTCTCTGGGGCAGCGTGTGGGCTCTTGGCTCCTGTCTGCGGCCGGGGGTCGCTCCTGCGTGTGGGGGATGCGCTGATGGGCGTCTCTGTTGTCTGCTCTTCTGAATCCGGCCACTGAGACCGGGCGGGTGCAGGCTTTGCAGGGACACATGGTCTTGCTTCTCGGCGTATGCTGAGGTGCAGTGCGATTG
The DNA here is from genome assembly GCF_002288905.1 of Enhydra lutris kenyoni. Classification (NCBI taxonomy): domain Eukaryota; kingdom Metazoa; phylum Chordata; class Mammalia; order Carnivora; family Mustelidae; genus Enhydra; species Enhydra lutris. The sequence continues at coordinate 4,966,075 of NW_019154170.1, read as the reverse complement.
TGTTTTAAAGAATGATAAAATCAGGCATGTAGGTTTGCTGAATGCCCCAGCTTGGGGTACCTTGGTCACTAAGAACCGTGTGCTCTTGGAGGCCCCGTGTTAGTGTGCTGGGCCCCGCCATGCAGAGAGCAGGTGTGGAAAATGAGTGAGCCACGGGAGGCCGGGGCCCGCCGCCGTGCCCGCACGTCTGTGGTACAGAAAGCAGGCCTGGCCTCTGCTGCGTGCTAGGCCGGTGCTCTGTCCTGGTGTCGCTCGGTGCATAGGTGCCTCCTGAGGGCACGACCACTGTTCCCTGTGGTAGCCCCGGCCGGCCAGCCCACTCTTGTCCGGAACTGCCGGCAGGCTGGGAACCACGTGTGGCTGCGTCCCCAGCTGGCTCTGTGTGGCTCCATGGTGCGTCCTCTGCTGGGGCTGGACCCTCCCTGAGCCGCCGCCGCCCCGGTCCCATATCCTCCCCATGTCAGTGACTGCGCTCATCTCCTGTTCTCCACGCGGGCGGGCGGGGCGCGAAGCCGGCCGAGGCCTCCCGAGTCAGCCTCTCCCCTGTTCTCTTCCTTTCAGCTGGAAAGGGGCGACTTCCTCTCAGAAGAGTGGAGAGAACGGATTGCCAACACAAGGTAGGGCCCGACCGGGCGAGTGCCCCCGGGGAGGGTGCGTGGCTGGCGGAGCTCCTTCTCTCCCCGTCCCTGCCGAGCAGGTGGTCCGGGAGCTGGACCCAGGGCCCCAGGGCAAGGCCAGGTGTGGCTCAAGGCCTGCACGTGCCAGTCCCCTGGCTGCCCGTCAGGAAGGGCCCTTCCCCGCCATCTCGGCCCCGTGCTCAGCGTGCGGGCTCTTTCTGTGTCCACACCTCCCCAAGCTGGGTGCGGGGCCGGGCTTCTTTGCACCCGCTGCGGAACGGCGTCCTGTCCCCCACGGCTGAGCTGCTGGCGGTTTTGCCCCACCTCCCTCTAGCCCTGCCCCAGGCCTTGGGCTGGGGCACAGAAGTCAGCTGCTGGAGCCTGCTGGGAGCCCGGGACCCGAGGGGCATTGCACACCCAGAGCCGTCTTCCTGGGGACGAGTCAGCGTTGTTGATGGTGGCCCACTGTTTTGGGAGACCCTGCCATCTGGCCTCTCCCTGTCTTTCCTTCAGGCGCATACTGCCTGTTGCCCCATAGTCCCCACCGTCTGAGTCCTGGGGGCTGGTAGAAGCTGGGTGCCACTCTTTCCAGGGGGCCTCCGTTTGTGGCTGTCCCACAAGAAGTTCTCATCGGAAGGGTCTGCGCTGCTCTCCCCTACTGGCCGGGTCTTCCCCCTCTTCCTGAGAGACTTGTGCTGACTCCGTGGGCACCCCCATCCATGGGGGCCTGGGGGCCCTCCAGTGCTGGGCACTGGCCAGCAGTATCTGGGCCGAGGTGTCCCATGTTGTGGTCACGGGGACGGCACTGTCCCCCGGGCCTTGTCTGCCCCTCGTACTGCAGGCAGAATGGGAACAGGCCTTGGTGATGGGAGAGTGGCCCCTTGACGTCCCCCTAGGTGCTCTGCTTCCTGGCAGGGGTATCCCCTCCCCTCCCAGCCCCTTTCTTGTTGGGGACATGCGTCCATGCTTCTGACTTCTCGTGCATGGGATGGGAGGGAGTGGCTGCCTTCAGGGCACCCTTCTTCCATCAGAGCTATTGCCAGAGCCTTTGCTGGCTCACGTCCTGCCTTCCCAGGCTTCGTCCCCAACTAGGGACTGGGACAGGCCAGGCTCGCGCCCTGTGAGAGCTTGTTCTCTTGGCTGTCTTGTCAGGGCTCTGTCCCTTGGCTCCCAAGGACGCCTGGGCCCCAGCCTAACGCCTCCCGTCCTTGTCTTTTCTGTGCGGGGCTCAGGGAGAGCGCACTGGGCTTGCTGCGCGTCTGTACGGTTTCTTCCCTGCCGCTCTGCCCGTTGGCACCCGGGGTTTGTTCTCGCTGTGCTCGGGTCTTCCGTGGCTGTTCTGTTACCTGGTTGCTCTGCTTCCAGGCATCTCGATTTTAACTGTCGAGACTCAAAACGAGCAGCGAGGGGATGGCTAGCATCAGCCCAGTGTGTCTTCTGTCCCTTTCAAGAGAGGAAGTAAATGTGCGTCTGCCCCCGGCTCAGATTTTATCTGGAGGCACTTCCGTGGGGGAGGAGAGCCCCCCAGCTGAGTCCGGAGCTGTTTCACCTGCGGGGCTGGACGTGAGCCAGCGCTCGGCTGCTCATGGCCATTCAGAGAGGGCCTCGGGCGGGCACGAGCTGGGCCCAGGCAGGCGGGCAGGGGTGCATCGCTGCACACGCAGTGTGAGGCGGCAGCGTCCCCAGCCGCCCCGGCTGGTGTATTCAGACCAGGGCCCCGGGTGGTCCGGTGCCAGAGCGCGTGGGCGGGCGGCGGAGGACTCTGCCTCTGGTCCCTCCGGTCCTCAGGCGGCTCCTTTCAGATGCCGCCGGATGCTGTCCGCACGCCCTCCTGCCCGGGTGTCCTCACACCTCCGTCCCCAGGTGATGCGTGTGCGGTCTGCACTCCCACCCTGGGGGTGTCCCGGGGGCGGGCGGGGACCGCCCCCCACCAGCCAGCCTGCTCGTCCTCGGCGCCCTGCGGGTCCCGTCCCGGGCTGGGGGAGCCGGCGGTGGAGGCGGTAGGCGTGGCGCGCCGGAGCCTCGGCCTCACTCAACTGGAACATTGTTTTGCAGTGTTATATTTGTGAATAACTTTGCCTTTGGTCCTGAGGTGGATCACCAGCTGAAGGAGCGGTTTGCCAACATGAAGGAAGGTAACGCACTCTCCCCGCAACCCCGCCCTGTCGCGGTCCCTGTGTGCGCGCGGCGCCCGAGGCCCGCTCCGTCCGTCTGTGGAGCTGGCTGTGACCGCGGGCGCGGCCAGGTCCGTGCTGACTGCCCCCACGTGCGGGCTCCGCGGACGGCACCTCTGGGCCCGGGGGACATGGTGGGGCCGACCGGGCCTCCCCAGGCGGATTGGGCCAGCGGGCCCGGGGGCCTTGGGGTGGGGGCCCGGCTTGCCAGCGGGCTACACACTGCAGTCATGCTCACGTGTCCTGGAGGTGACGAGTAACTTCTCGGTGCGCGCTCATGCTGAAGGGTTACTCACTGAGGGTCTGAAGTTCGGGCTCGACCTGTGACCCCAACCCGGGGGCAGTCGGGCCAGGGGGCTCGTCCCGACAGCCCTCTTAGGCTCTCCGGGTTTTCCCTGTGTTTGGGCCCCGGTTGCCCTCGTCTGCCTTCCCGTTCCCGGTGGGGAGGGGAAGGCCCCCTTGCCGTGCATCTGTCTCGGACTCGACGGCCTGTGTTCTTGCTTGAGTTGGTTGGCGTGTAGGTGGGATTGCATTTTCTTTTTTTAAAGAATTTCTTTTTAAGACTTTTTATTTATTTGACAGAGATAGCGAGAGAGAGCACACAAGCAGGGCAGAGAGAGGGAGAAGCAGGCTTCCCGCTGAGCAGGGAGCCCGATGCGGGGCTCGATCCCAGGACCCTGAGATCATGACCTGAGCCGAAGGCAAATGCCCAACCACTGAGCCACCCCGGCGCTGCAGGGTTGCGTTTTCTTTGTGCTCATGGAGGCTTCCAGAATTGGAATTGTGTGGGTGCACGTGTGGAGTGAGGTCCTCTACTCTATCTGGCCCGAACCTTCTAGGGAAAACTTCTGAATCTTGGCAAGCAGAGACAGGAGGCCGTCATGCGGGGGGCAGCCTCCCGGCTGGACTCCTTCCAGGGAAGCCCTCTGCTCCCTGGCTCCTCCCACGGCCTGGGGTGCACCTGAGGGTGCACAAGCCCTCTGCGCCAGGGGTGTGTGGGCCCCACGCCCCGTGCCCGCAGCCACCCTGCCAACGCTGGCCGCGGGAGGAGCTCCCTCCAGCTCTGTCTTAGGCAGCGCAGGTCAGGTGTCACCTTTCTCTGTGCTGTGCCAGGAGCCTTTGTGTACTTGGAATGTCAGATAGAGAAGACCATCCAGTCTAGAAGCTTCTGAGGAGGTGGGAGGGAGACAGCGTCCTGTGAGCACCGGTCGAGGCCTGTGTCCGTGTAGGGGAGTGCTCATGTGCTGTGTCCGAGCACAGCAGAGCGGCCCACTGGGCTCCTGGAGGAAAGAGAAACACCAGCAACTTCCTCCGGTGTGGCCACCCTGGGCGCCATCTGGGGCACATGGGCCAGGCCACAGTGGGGCCTCCTGTCGCTCTCCTGTGGACGAGGGCCGTATCACCTGGTTGTCTGTTATGCCTCTGGCATGTGTCCTCACTGAGCCGAGAGTCAGGGTTCTGGAAGTTTTTTCGTTTTCTCCCCATGCGGAGACAATCTTGGAGCATTGGGGGCCTTTGTCTAGCTGAGCTTGGGGACACCCTGAATCCGAGGTCCTTGGTCGTGGCCCACTGTGTTTCAGGATCAAGAGGAGCCCACTCCTTGCGGGCCGAGTCCTCCAGCCAACGGCCCAGAGCCCACGGGCTCCCCTCCTCACACGTGCCCAGGTTTAGGGTGGCCAGGCCCTGGGTCGTAGCAGGGGGTGCTGCTGTCCTCGTTAGAGCTCTGGCCTCGGGTGCCCGTCCTTCTCAAGGCCCTCCTGGCATGAACATGACTGGCCTCCTCAGCCCCCAGTGTGGCGTGCCCTGTCGGAGGAGTGGGCTGCGGGCTGTGGCCTCAGTGTGGGTGTCGCCCGCCTGGGCCCTGTGGTCAGCAGTACCCTTCCCAGGGCCTGGACGGGAAGCCTCAGGACGTGCCCTCATCCTTGGCCAATCCCTGTAGCTTCTAACACAGCTGCTGAAGCCGCTTCTGGTTTTCCAGATTCCGAGGTGGCCTGAATGTGACCTTGGCGCTTCCAACTCAGGAGAGCCTGTGCCTGCCGCTTTCCTTGCCGCTCCCAGCTGCTTTGGGCTCTAGTTCTGAGGAGGGCCAAGCGCCCCCCACATTCCCGTTCCTACGAGAGAGGGATGGGATGGGTCCCCCCACGTCCCCTTACAAGACGTTTCGAGGAGGTGGAGGGCCGCCCCGCACCTGCGCAGGTGGCCGCCAGCCGCCCTCAGCCCCAGCAGCTGCATGGCCGGCACTCATGGGCCTGTGTGCGGGGAGCGTGTGCGCGAGGCCTTGGATGCTCCCCGTCATTTTGTAGGGGCCGTGCGCCTCCCCCAGGAGAGAGTGGAGGGCCCCTCCACCTGTCACTGTCCTGCTGCCTGTCCAAGAGCCTGCCTTCTGGTGGTTTCATCCTGGGCAAGGGGCCAGGTGGGCTTTTGTGGGAGCGGGGCTCCTCCGTGTTTGTGGACGGCCCTGGTGGACGTCCGGGCTCGTTGTCTCGTAGGGTGTTGCTGCTCTGGTTCCTCCCTTGTGGTGCCCTGTGGGTGGGCTTGGGGGACCTGATAGGGCCCAGACAGCCTGCGGAGCCCTGCGTTCCCCGGCCACCTGACCTGTGGTCCTATAGCGACATGCCCTCGGGCCCCTCCCAGCTCCCCTGCCGTGTGGGCCGTGCAGGGTGCTGTGTTCCTAGCGGGAGCCCCGGGGCCCGGGATGCGGTTTGCTCGGCACCACACTCTTCAGAGGCCCTCCAGGTCCCAGGCCCTCCGCGGGGCTGTTCAGCCTCCGTCCGCTGCGACCTTTGATAGGGCCCCGCAGTCTCTGACCCTGGCTGCTCCGACCTTGCACCTGGCTCAGTGCAGGGTTTGTCACAGCCCGCTCCCACCGGGGTTGGTTCTCGGGACGTGGGTTGGGTGGCTGGTGCTCCCCGTGTGGGACGTGCTGCGGCGGGCACGTGTGACTATGCACGTGTGGAAATGGGCTCGGACGCACTCTTCCAACTTCAGTGTGACACTAGTGTTTTCTTTGACTTTTCCATCTGGCTCTTTCTTCCTCACACCCAGCAGCTTCCGAGAGCGTGCACGCACCTGTGGGTTCCTCTGCACGTCTCTCTCTTCTAGAACCCAGCACGCGGAGCCACTGTGGGCTTCCTGCCACCTCGCGGGGCGGCCCAGCGGTGGGAATTCAGGGTTTGCCTTGGCCACTCAGCCTCGGCTGTGACTGAACTTGTCCGCGCAAATACGGAGCCCGCGGAGGGGGCCCGTGTCCTCGCAGCTGGTGTCCGCCCGTGGCCAGCCAGAGCCCTGGCCAGGAGCTGTGCCCAGAGCACTGTCGTCCACACGATCTGCTCTTGGGACAGACTTCCACGGGGAAGGCGCCTCCTGCCTTTGCTTTGACTTGTGGAGCGCGGAAAGGACTCGGTGGTGCTGCTGTCCCCGCCCCTGCTGTGGCTGTGCCCTGCTCTGCCGCCCTGCGCCCCACAGCCACCCCATGAGCCGTGGTGACTAGTCTTGTGTTGCAGGTGGCAGAATCGTGTCTTCGAAGCCCTTCGCACCTCTGAACTTTAGAATAAACAGCAGAAACTTGAGCGGTAAGAAGCTCACGTTGCTGAGTCAATATATGTGACTTTAAGCATCTGTGTCGGTGTGGGGTCCGTACCTGGTGCTCCTCACATCGGGCCGGTCGTTCTGTGTGGGCGTCCAGTCCTGGGGGGATGGGGGTCAGCAGCAGCCCCGGCCACACCCCCTTGGTGCCACGAGCCCCCCAGTCCTGACAGCCGCAGGCGCTCCCCGACGCAGCCCTCTGTCCCTAGCGGGGAGAGTGGCTCTGTGTGGACCTCAGAGGGGCAGGTGTGCTGAGCCCTTTGAGCTCCTGTTGTGACCGGCCTGAGCAGGCAGTGGCTACCCTGTCCCTGCTCAGGAGGGACTGGTGGCAGAAAGCTCCTGGGTGGGGCTGCACGGGCCTGGGGGCTTGGGCCTCCTGGGGGGCTGGTGGGAGGTCCTGGCTCCACATTGTTCTGAGTCATCTGCAAGTGCTCTCCGATGGCACCCGCGCCCCCCCCCCTTTCCCCGCGCTTGTCACTGTTTTCCTCGGACAAGCCCCTGGTGTGGCCCTGCAGCCTCCCTCGCTCAGCCGCGTGCTGGCAGCCGGCTGCCCCCTGGCGGGCGGTTGGGACCGGCTCTGCCCCTTCCTGCCTCACCGGGGTCACTCCGGACCGGCGGGAGAAGCACCGAGGGCCCTCCTGCTCACCCCGGGCGCAGGAGGAGCCCTAACTGTAGCCCCTTGTGTGCAGACATTGGCACCATCATGCGGGTCGTGGAGCTCTCGCCCCTGAAGGGCTCAGTGTCCTGGACGGGGAAGCCGGTCTCCTACTACCTGCACACCATCGACCGCACCATAGTGAGTGCCCTTCGGGGCTGGGGTCGGGGGCCTGGCCAGCCGGCCCTCAGTACGGGTGGAAGTGGGTCAGGAGGCTGGAGACCCTGGTCTGTCTCGCCTTTGTCCTCAGCCCTCGTGGGGGCCAGACCTTGTCCACGAGGACTCGTGGAACAGCAGCTCTGCCTTGGAGTCCGAGGCCACCGGTGCCCTGCCAGGCCTGCGGTGTGGCTGCCGGCCCATGTGGGACGGCTGTGCGGGGCCTGCACGGCCCACACGGGGGGAGCCCTGAGCCCGGCGGGTGCCCTACTAGCTGCCCACCTGGGTGATGCCCCGCCGCGCTCTGCCAGGCGCAGTGTCTGCGGGACAGGCTGTTGCTCTCACCCCTAACAGGGCTTGGAATGGCTTCTCACGGGACTTTGTCTTGTCTTTTTGTGTTTTCAGCTTGAAAACTATTTTTCTAGTCTGAAAAATCCAAAACTCAGGGTAAGTGTGTGTTTTTCGTTCGCCTCCATGTTGTGTGCGTGCTGCTGGGGGGGGGGGTGTCCGGCTGGGAGGGGCTCAGTGCCGGGGACCAGGGGCCTGCGCACACCTGCCTCGTCTTCAGCAGCCCCGTGGCCGCAGCTCTTGCACACATTTCTGGGGAACGGGTCGAATGAGTCTCTGAAGTGGGGTTTGGTGGCGTGGTGTGCTGTGCCCAAGTGCGGGGCGGAGAGCGGCCCTCGCGCTGTCCTGATCTGAGGCCCGAGCCACAGAGGGGCTGGCATGTTCCGAGCTGCTGCCCGAGGGGAGCCGGGATCCTTGCGCCCACGTCCCTCCCGTGCCCTCGCGGCCGCTGTTCTTCTGCCTCCAGAGTCAGTGCTGTCTGGGCGTGAGTTTTTCTATTTGGTGACTCAGATAAGTATCCAAGCAGGAGAGCCCCGGCCCCGGAGACGGCTGCTCCAGCCACCGGGGGCCCCACGCCCTGCCTTCTGCATTGAAGGCACTCGGGTCGTAACGTGCTGACCAGTGCCCTCGGCCCCTGGAGCAGGGGGTCACCATCCTTCCTCTTAACGCGGTGCGGCCAGGAGTCCTCACCGGGGAGGACCACGCTGTAGTGCACACACCCCTTCAGCGTGCGGAGCGTGCCGCTAGCAGGAGGGAAGCCACGGCCGGGAGGCTTCTCCCAGCCCAGCACGAGGGTCCTGCGCCATCCACGGTTGGAAGGCCACCTGCTTTCTGACGGAGCCCTGGGGAGCGCATGCCCGCGCACGCCGTCGGGCTCCTCTGAGCCTCTGTGTCCTTGCGTGTGCGGAGGCGGGCAGAGCTCGGGCTGGTGGCCGCCTCGAGCCGGCCCCGCCGCAGACACAGCCACACTTGCCTTCCAGGAGGAGCAAGAGGCAGCTCGGCGGCGGCAGCAGCGGGAAGGCAAGAGCGCCACGACCACTCCCACCAAGGGGCCCGAGAGCAAGGCTGCCGCGCCTGCGGACGCCCCGATGGTGAGTGTGCGCCCCGCGGAGAGAGGGCTCACATGGCCCGGTGGGCCCGCCAGTGCGCCCCTGACTGCCCTGCCCCGTCTGCCAGGACTCGGGGGCCGAGGAGGAAAAAGCCGGGGCCACCACCATCAAAAAGCCGTCCCCCTCCAAAGCCCGGAAAAAGAAGCTGAATAAAAAAGGGCGGAAGATGGCCGGCCGGAAGCGTGGGCGCCCCAAGAAGATGAGCACTGCGAACCCCGAGCGTAAGCCCAAGAAGAGCCAAACCGCACTGGACCTCCTGCACGCCCAGGCCGCGCCGCAGACGGCAGCGCCCTCGCCGCAGGGTGAGCCGGCCATGGGCAGACCCCTGGGGCGTGCCCTCGGCCAGTCCTGGCACCCCGTGTCTCTGCCTTGGTGCAGCGAGTGGGGTCCCTCTCCTGTCCGCTGAGGCGGTGAGAGGGGCAGAGGCCGCCGTGATGGCGTCATGTGCTGTGAGGCTGGTGCCTGCTTTCCAGACCCTGCTAGGGGCACACGGCATCCTCATGGCCATGTGCCCTGGGGTGGGCTCCCCGAGAGCGCACCCCGGTGGGGCCTTCCCATCATCCTACCCCCGGGCTCTGGGCTCCCCTGGCCTCCCATCCTGGGCTCTGATGACAGACCGCACACAAGGGACATGGCTTATGGGGACATCTTGGGTGCCACGGGGCTTTGACTCCGCTTCTCAAAGCGCTGCGACGCAGTGTCTGGTCCCCCGTTCAGTCTCGGTGTGAGCAAGCTGGCCGGTTCCCTGGAGCAGACCTGTGGAAGCTCCCAGGCACGCCGGCCTGCCGTTGACACGTGGCCTCTCTGTGTCCTACAGACGCGTACAAGTCACCTCATAGCCCGTTTTACCAGCTACCTCCCAGCGTGCAGCGGCGCCCCCCCGACCAGCTGCTGCTGGCTCCCACCCCGCCCGCACTGCAGAAGCTGCTAGGTGAGCTGACCACGGACCGCTCGGGCCTGCAGGGGTGGGGGAGGGCTGCCGGCCCCAGACCAGAGTCACACGGACTCAGGGCTGGCGTGATCTCCCTAGCACGTGGGACGCCCCCAGAGAACCACCCAGCCCCACCCCGTGTCTGCTGCATGGGGTGGGGAGGGCCATGTCGGGCGAGCTCGGTGCCCAGTGTCGCTGAGCCGAGTGCGCACAGACTCACCCTGCTAGGAAGGATCAAGCAGTTGCTTGTCTCTGAAAATCGGATGAAAGAAACGCTTTTTCATCTTTTGGGAGCTGCCGGTTTTCTCAGTTCAGCATCAGTAACCTGCGCTTCCCTAAGCAAACGGGCACCCACGTGGTGTCGGAGGGCAAAAGACATGGGGTGGCGCTGGCAGGAGCTGTGAGGGGCACCTAGGTGGGGACCAAAGGCCCCGGCGTGATGGTGGGCGGTGAGACAGGCACCACAGCAGCCAGCGGGGTTGGCAGCCGCCACGGTGGGTTTCTGAAGGGCGGCCCTCCTCCTTCCTGCTGGCCTCGGGGGCTCGTGTGTGTGCTAAGCTGCATACTTGATCCTCGTAGAGTCCTTCAAGATTCAGTACTTGCAGTTCTTGGCCTACACCAAGACCGCCCAGTATAAGGCCAGCCTGCAGCAGCTGCTGGACCAGGAGAAGGTGAGCCCTGCCCTGTGCCCCTCACCTGCTGGCCGCCAGAAGGCGCCTTGGCCCTAGGAGAAGCGGCAGTCCCTTCAAGGGCCTGTGCATTGTCCCTGCTGGCTCCAGAGAGGCCGTGGGGGTCTCGCGTAACCAGTGAGAACTGCTGAGGGTCATCGGCCTTCTGGGCTGGGGCACGTCCGGCTCTTTGTGGGAGGGGACATGGCAGGGACAGGGCCTTGCCGTCACCTTGCTGCGTCCCCCAGGAGAAGAACGCCCGGTTGCTGGGCGCCGCGCAGCAGCTGTTTGGCCACTGCCAGGCCCAGAAGGAGGAGATCAAGAGGCTCTTCCAGCAGAAGCTGGACGAGGTGGGGTGCTGGGACTATGCCCGCCGCTGGGCCTCCTGGGGCGGGATGCGGGCGCGGGGGGTTCCTTCCCGGTGTTTGGACTTACCGCGTCTGCTGACAGAGGGCGTGGAGTGTACGTAGTTGCAGCGCTGCTGGTGTGGGTTCGTGCCCTGGGGTCGTCCTTGTCCCTTCTCTGGGCCACCATAGGTCCTCTCTGCGACCGCCATCGGCCACCAGCCCAGCCCGCCCCTTCCTGCCCCCAGACGGCCCCCAGCCCCCCATCCCCTCATCCCCTGCCCTCAGCCTGCTGCTGCGCGCTCCGGCCTGAGAGCCCACCTCTGCTGTCGTGTGTCCGCAGCTGGGAGTGAAGGCGCTGACCTACAACGACCTGATCCAGGCGCAGAAGGAGATCTCGGCCCACAACCAGCAGCTGCGGGAGCAGACGGAGCAGCTGCAAAAGGACAATGGGGAGCTGAGGACGCAGAGCCTGCGGCTGGTGGGGGCGCGGCGACGGCGGCGGGGGCGGGCATGCGGGGGGCGGGCACGGGGGGGGCGCCGGGACGGAGAGGGTCCAGGCATCCTTCTCGAGGATCAGTTTGCCACGACCCCCTAGTCTGCAGTGGGCCGTTTCAGGACCCCCTACCGCCAGCCTGCCCGCATCCCCAGTTCGTTCCTTTCCCAGGCTCTTAGCACCCTGGAGCCCACGGGGCCCACGACCCTTCCAAAGGCTCATGCGCTTTCACTCGATGGAGCTTTCCAGGAGCCCAGACTTTGATATCCTCCTGGCACCCCTACAGCCCCATGCTGGTCTCTTTGACGAGCCCTAGGGCCAGGGGGCACATGTCCTGGGACCTCACTGCCCTGGAGACCAGGGCACGTTTGCTGGGCGTGCGGGAGCGTCACGTCTGATGGAGCCTTCCTGTCCCATTCTGTGGGCACCCTCGCCTTGCTCCCCGTGGGCGTGCTTACCGAGGAGCCCGGTTTCTACCCTGGGCTGCCTCCCAGCCTGGCCTTCTCTTAGTGGGTTCCCTTGCCGGACACACAGGTGTTCAGAGACACCTGCCCAGACATTGGCTGGGTCTCCCTTCAGAGCCCAGGGTCTGCCTTCTGCCGAGCGGACAGGTGCCCCCCCAACAGCGGTGCGTGCTCCACGGCAAAGGTCTGCCTGGCCAGGACTCACAACCGTGACCTCCTCATCCCCACAGCTCAAGGCTCGGTGTGAAGAGCTGAAGCTGGACTGGTCCACGCTGTCCCTGGAGAACCTGCTGAAGGAGAAGCAGGCCCTGAGGACCCAGATCTCCGAGAAGCAGAGGCACTGTCTGGAGCTGCAGGTGGGGGCAAGCGCCGCGGAGGCCCCTGCACTCCCGGGGCAGTGCTGCCGGCCGCCCCCGCCAGGCTGTCCTGCTCCCGGGCCAGGCCGTTGGTCGTGGTATTGGAAAGCAGCCTGGACGTCCCGTGTCTGGCCTTCAGAGGGGAGCAGAGGCCTGGCCACCGCGGGGCTCTGCTTGCTCCAAGGCGTCTCGGGCTCCTTGGCGACCCAGCATTTCGCCTGTGCCTCTCAGTGAGTCACTCGTGAAGCTGCCGTGAGGAGGCCGGTGTTTGCACAGTAGATCCCGGGAGCTGCCCCTCTGCCGAGAAGGGTAGCGTGTGTGTCAGGGTCCGGCGGGAAGCAGGGCAGGAGGGAAGGAGAAACGGACGGTCTCTCTCCTGTCCCGGTTTCCCGGAGTTAGCCGGCTGGGTGTGTGGCCTTCCGGTGACCACAGGACCATAGCACGGTGTGCGGTGTGGGCATCGGTGGCACCGGCAAGCTCTGTTTTTGCAAGGCTGTGGCCCTGTTGGGCTGGCGTCTCCCCCGCCTGGCTTTACCGCTCACGGGAAGCTGCTCACCAGCCCTCGGGGTCTTCCGAGTGTTGTTTTGTTACAAAACGACGCCGCAATGAATTGTTTCGCACGGAAGACTCCGGTTAAGGGTGTTTCTTAAAGACCTGCTCTCCAAAGCGGGTCTGTGAGTGGTGTGAGGTCCCGGGGTCCGGGCCACCTGCCCTCTGAAGGGCCATGACTCCGGGGAGCCCGGCACAGAGGAGGTTTGCCGACCCCGTTGGCCCAGCGAGGCCTTGCTTCTGTGCTGTTGTGTGTGAGCGGCCGCTAGGCTGCTAACCCCTCTGTGCAGTAACGGCACGTTCGTGAGGGGCGAACCACAAAGCAGAGAGACCGGTGAGAAAATCCCCGGAGCCCTGCGCGATGGGAGGGAAGCCCACAGCCACGGTTTTCGCCGCCGGTTTATATGTAGGCTCCTTCAGCACAGACGGGGTCCCAGCTCCCCGTTCCTGTCCCCCAAGCGCACGTCGGCGGAACGCCCTGGACGCCAGCTGTTCTGTCTGGTGTCCCCGGAGCTTCCTGCCCCGTGCCGGGCCGTTGGCTTCCGCATCACCCCCAAAGCCGATCTGTGTCTTTGCAGGCCCTCCGGGGCTGTGTCCGTCTGCGTTGGCTGGGTGGCCGGGTGGGGCGCGTCCGGGGGGCCTCAGGCCCTGGGCTGAGCAGCAGCCTGAGCCTCTCCCCGCCCGGCAGATCAGCATTGTGGAGCTGGAGAAGAGCCAGCGGCGGCAGGAGCTTCTGCAGCTGAAGTCGTGCGTGCCGCCTGACGACGGCCTGTCAGCGCACCTGCGCGGGAAGGGCGCCCTGGGCCGGGAGCTGGAGGCTGAGCCTGGCCGTCTGCACCTCGACCTGGACGGCCCCAAGTTCTCACTGCCCCACTTGAGCAGCGCTAGCCCGGAGCTCTCCATGAACGGCCATGTGGCCGGCTACGAGGTGTGTGGTGCGCTGAGCCGGCCCTCGTCCAAGCAGAACACGCCCCAGTACCTGGCCTCCCCGCTGGACCAGGACGTCGTGCCCTGCACCCCGAGCCACGGTGGCCGGCCGCGGCTCGAGAAGATGGCGGGCCTGGCCTTGCCCGACTACACCCGGCTCTCCCCGGCCAAGCTGGTGCTGAGGCGGCACCTCAGCCAGGACCACGCGGCTGGCGGCAAGCCTGCGGCCGGCGAGCTGCACCCGCGGTGAGTCCACTCTGGTGCCGGAGTGGGGGCCACCTTGGGGTCTGGTGAGCCAGCACCCGGCGGTCTGGGAGAGACCCTGGGGTGTGCGCTGAGCCCGGGCCACTGGCTCTAGATGCAGACCCGAGGCTGTGGGCATCCCCAGAGGAGGAACCAGGGCTGTGTCTCGTTCCAGAGCTGAGCACGCCAAGGAGAACGGCCTTCCATACCAGAGCCCTGGCATCGCCAACGGTATCAAGCTGAGCCCTCAGGACCCGCGACCGTCGTCCCCCGCGGCCTTACAGATGACAGGGGAGAGGGGCAGCGAGAAGGTGAGAGCAGGACCTGTGTCGTGGAGGGTGTGTGGTGGGTGTCCTGAGCCAGGCCGTGGGGGGGCCGTTGTCCGTAGAGACGGGAGGGAGAGTAGAGAGTCTGTGGGGAAGTAATGGGGGGGGCTGGGATTTTAGGAGGGGGAACTGTGTCTCAGGACAAGGGACCTCCTCCTTGCTGAGGACGGGAGTGGGGGGTGGGGACGTCCCCGTGGTCCTCGGGTGGTGCTGGTGGCCTGGCGCGACTGGCCAGCAGGAGCGAGGCCGGGCTGGTGGTGTGTGTGCAGGGTGTGAAGGAGCGCGCCTACGCCAGCAGCGGGGAGGCCATCACCAGCCTTCCTGTCAGCATCCCGCTCAGCACCGTGCAGCCCAGCAAACTACCCGTCAGCATCCCCCTGGCCAGCGTGGTGCTGCCCAGCCGCGCCGAGAAGGTGGTGAGTATGCGCCGGCCGGGGGCAGTGTTGGCCCCGGGTGACTGGCCCGGGCCCTTGGGCTCCGCAGTGTGGTGTGTAGGCGAAGAGGGGGTCTCGGCGGGCTTTTTTCCCTGTGAGACCTGCTTTCTGTTGAATGGCCTGCTGATGGGTGTGGGGCATACCGCGACCCCCGAGACAGAGCCCCAGAATGTAGAGTTGGTTACAGTAACATTTTCCCATTTTCGTCTCCCAGCGTTTTTGTGGAGGGTGGTATGTTTGGGTGGAGACGGAATTGAAATCCGGATTCGGTAGAAGCGTGAAGCCCCACTCCCCTCGTCCTGTCTCACGTGTGGGCCCCCGTGGGAGCTCCGTCTTGCGTGACGCGGGCTCGGCTCTGTGTGAGTGGGGACGTGATTCGCGTTCCGTCTGCTCGGCTGACGTGCACCTTCTAGTGGCCTTTAGTTCGTTCACCAAGTTGTGCAGCCGACACCTGTCCACAGATTGTGTCACACGCGTGGATTCACACCCCGCGTGGCCTTCTGTGTCTGGTTCCCACCCTGCGCATCATGGGCTCGGGGGGCCGCACATGCGGGCACCTGACTCCTGCTGGTGGCCGGGACACTCCCCCATGTGTACAGACCACGTCGTGTTTATCTGCTCTCCTACGGGCAGACGTGTTGTTTCCACCCATGGCTGTTACGAGTCACGGTGATGTGAATGTGCGTGTACAGATGTTGTGTGGGTACGTGTCTCCATCCTGTTCCACACAGGAGTGAAATCACGGTTTGGATCACAGCTGCTGTCCCTGCTCCCTTCGTCCCCAGCCTGACATTTGCTGTTAGCAAAACAGTCCTTTGGAACAGATATCTGCCCCTCCCCTTGTCAGAACCTTCTGACCGCTGCCTGCAGTGCTCAAACCCCGAGCAGGTCGCTTCCCCTTCTGTGTGCCGGCTCCCACATACCTGCCATTCTCCCTGCCTCAGGCCCTTTGCACATCCTCTGGCTCATGTCGGGGACTCCCTCCCTGCCCTTAGTCTCCAGCCCTGGCTCATCTGACAGTGTGGACTTTTTCTTACAGAGAAGCACCCCCAGCCCTGTGTCGCAGACCCGAGAGTCCTCGTCCACACTTGAAAAGCAGATGGGCGCTAATGCCCATGGCACTGGAAGCAAAAGCCTCGCTCCAGCTCCTGCAGGTCAGACGGCTTCTCCTGCACCTGGGTCCTGCCTCCAGCCCTGCCCCCAGGGCCCAGCCCGCCCCAGCCTCTGCTGCTGCTGCTGGAAGGAGGAGGAGCTGGGGCAGGCTGGGTGGAGGGGAGGCCCCCAGATCTGGCAGGCTGGGCTCTGAGCAGGCCCATCTCCTCCTGGCCACGGGGTCAGCCCCTATGCCCTGGGGTTAGCGGCTCTAGGCTGGACCTTGGTTCACGTCAGGAGCCTCTGGCCTGAGGCATGCTGCTGTTTCCTCCTGGAGGTCAGCCGGGGCGGGCAGTGAGCCCCACTGGCTGGTGATGTCCTGGGGGAGCAGCCTGCTCTCCATCTGGGCTCTGAGGCCCCTTCAGAGACCCTGGTCATTGCTGGCAGAGGCCTCCGCAGACTACACACAGGGCCGGGTGGCCCACGCGCCTCTGCGGCAGGGGGGCTGTGTCCCAGCCACTCGGCCCTGGGGACGGTGGGCATGCCGGTGACACCAGCCCTGGGGGCTGGTCGCCAATTTGCCGCCACCTGTGTTAATGCAGGGAGGGCAGGGCCGCCTCTCGTGTCCAGCAGCTCTTCCTCTGGGGCGGGGAGGCCCGGGTCTGTGCAGGAGACGGACCTCAGTAGGGCTTCTTGCGGCGTAGGGAGCCCCTTGTGGGGGGGTGCCCAGGCTCACTTGGAGTTGTCGGGTTCCAGCACCAGGGGTCCTCACGCATCCAGAAGTGCCTGCTCTGGAGCCCCCGGGCTGGCCCAACCATGCCCAGCTCACGGGTGCTTGTCTCCCGTGCTCGGCGGAACCCACGGAGGGCGGGTTCCCGGGCGCGGAGCTTCGTGGCTGGCAGGTCCCGAGGCAGCGGCGTCCGCCCCTGACAGAGCCCGTCCTTCCCGGCAGGCTTCTACACGGGCTCCGGGGCTGTCAGCGGGGCCCTGGCAGGCAGCCCGGCCCCCCTGGCTCCCGGAGCCGAGCCCGGCGCCTTGGACGAGGTCTCAAGCTCAGGAAGCCTGTTCGCCAGCGTGGGGTCCTGTGGCTCCGCCCCGCAGCACCCGCCCCTTCTCCCACAGTCCCGCGGCTCCGCTGCGGCCTCCCCCGCCCACCCGCTCTGCGCCAGCCCGCGGCTTAGCAGCGCTGCCCAGGGCCCGCTGCCCGAGGCCAACAAAGGGGACCTTCCCTCCGAGGCCGGCGTCTCAGACCCCGAGGGCGAGGCCAAGAGGAGGATCGTCTTTACCATCTCAGCTGGCGGCGGCGCCAAACAGTCGCCTCCTGGCAAACCCAGCCCTCTGCCCACGGGCGCCCGCGGGGACAGCGGCCAGGGTCATGGGCCGGACAGCCGTAAGCGGGGCAGGAGGAAGCGGGCGGCGGCCGGGACCCCCAGCCTGAGCTCTGGCGTGTCGCCCAAGCGTCGGGCTCTGCCGTCCGTTGCCGGCCTCTTCACACAGTCTTCAGGGTCCCCGCTGAACCTCACCTCGATGGTAAGTCCAGGGCCGGCTGGGGGGCAGGGACACGGTGGGCAGGGCGGGCCAGCTCATCTGGCCCACGCAGGTGTCTCACGTGGTGTCTCACGTTCCCAGCCTGGCCAGGATGGCAGGGCCCCAGGAGCACCTGGGCCACCTTCCTCCGAGGGCAGCAAGCCGGCTCTGCCGTTGCTCAGCAGCCTGAGGTCTAGGGCAGGTCTGGGCAGCGGGGACCTGAGCAAAGCCCGCGGGTGCTGGCGCCCAGGGAGCCCGTTGACAGGCTTGTGCTGTGTCTGTGCTGGTCCCTCAGGTCAGCAACATTAACCAGCCTTTGGAAATCACGGCCATCTCGTCCCCCGAGAGCCTGAAGAGCTCCCCTGTCCCTTACCAGGACAACGACCAGCCGCCCATTCTCAAGAAGGAGAAGCCCTTGAGCCAGACCAATGGGGCCCACTACTCCCCACTGACCTCAGACGAGGAGCAGGGCTCCGAGGACGAGCCGGGCAGCGCCAGGCGAGTGGGGCCAGATGGGGTGGGCGCGGGGCGTCCATGGGCACGGCTTCTGGAAGGAAAGGCCCTCGTGATGAGGTTGCCCTCCCGGGGCAGCGTCTGGTTACCGTCAGTGGGTGCCAGGGCCCTGCCCGTGGCCTGTCCGTTGCCGTCCGCAGTGCCGTAGAGCGGCCGTGCTCGAGTAGGTGGTCCCCCCAGATCGCTCACCTTTACATGGCGAGAAGCCGGTTGGGAAGGGCCTGGGCGGTCCTCCCGCCTGAGATGTCACACCTAGGGCAGGCCAGCACCCTGGGCGTGGGGTTGCCGTGTCGCCTAGTTCCCGGTGCCTCGTTCTTGGTGCGTGTGTCACTTGGTTGGAGCAGACGGGCGTGCAGGCGGCCATGGCAGGCAGGGGCTCAAGAGAGTGGACACTGCACGTGGGGGTGTTTGAGCGAGAACAGTGTCCCCTCCTAACGTGGGACAGCGTTATTCTGTCGAACTCACGTGGCCCGTTACTTGTGTGAAGAGTGCAGCCCAGTGAGTTTGGGTATGTTCCCAGAGTTGTGCAAACATTATCAGTATCAATTCTAGAACATTCTTATGACCCCAGAGAAAGACCTGTGTCCCTTAACACTGACTCCCCAGCCCTGGCTCCCACCCTCTTCTCTCTGTGTGGACGGGACTTCTCTGGGGCCTCCTGGGAGTGGGGACCTGCAGCAACGGGTCCTTCTGGGTCTGGCTCCTCTCCCTGAGCCCCGGGTCCTCGGGGTCCGTCCGCGTGTGGCAGGGGTCAGGTCTCTTCCTTCCTGAGGCTGGACCGTGTTCCCGCGTGGGGATGGACTGCACACGCCGTAGTCATTTGTTACGTGCTGGTGGACGCCTGGGGTGTCGGGTGTTTAGCTAATGGGGTAACGCTGCTGTGAGCACCCCATGCCGCCCTCTGAAGATGTTTTCCGTTGGGGCCCCTGGCTGGCTCAGTTGGTTAGGTGTCCGACTTGATTTTGGTTCAGGTCGGGGTCTCAGGGTCCTGCGTCGGGCTCGCTCTCCTCCCTCTGCCCCTCCCCTGCTCATGCACCACGCATGCCTGTGCTCGCTCTCTTTTCTCAAATAAGCGAGTAAGTCTTGAAAAAAAGAGAAGAAAATATTTTCAGTCTCCCAGGTGTGGAACCGCTGGGCCAGACGGCGACTCTGTGTCTAATGTTCCAAGGAACCTTCCCCAGCAGCCGTCTTCACGTGCCCCATTGGCGGGAGGGAGCCAGTGTTGCCACGCTCTCCCGGCTCCCATTCCTGTCTGGTTTTGTTTCCTAACGCAATAGCCGTTCCCAGGGGTTTGGGGGTCTCACCGGCGCTCTGAGCGTCCTTGCACTCTGACCAGGGGCGTGGAGCGTCTGCTCGTGGCTCACGGCCGGGTGTGTGTGTCCTTGGAGAGACGTTGTTCCGGTCCTGCCTTGTCAGGCTGTAGGAGTTCTCTCCTGTGCGGACGGGCGGTCTCTTATGTGACGCCTGCTCCGTGAATGTCCTCGGGTCTCTAGGTCTGTCACCTCACGTTCTCGCAGGTGTCTGAAGGACAGGAGTGTTGGGTCTTGGTCCGGTCTCGTTTCTCTCCGTCTTTTTTCCTTGCCCACGCCCAGCGGCTGGTCTAGGCTCGTTCATCTTGTTTTTCTTCTATAGACGTAAATTACGTTTTTAGAAGTTTTATACTCGAGTGCTTTTCTTTCTTTCTTTTTTTTTTTTTTTTAAGATTTTATTTATTTATTTGACAGAGATCACAAGCAGGCAGAGAAGCAGGCAGAGAGAGAGGAGGAAGCAGGCTCCCTGCTGAGCAGAGAGCCCGATGCGGGGCTCGATCCCAGGCCTCTGGGATCATGACCTGAGCTGAAGGCAGAGGCTTTAACCCACTGAGCCACCCAGGTGCCCTCGAGTGCTTTTCTTTTGTGTTGGGAATGTCCAGCCTCTCCGTTTCCAAATTCTTTGGGTCAGTTTTCTTGTGTTTCTGGAGGTCATGGTGTTCTTCGGGACGTGCCGTGGAAGCATGGGCACGTAGCGTGTACTGTTCTGTGGTCTGGCATGTGCCATGCGCTCCGTGTCATGTGGGTGACACGCCATTGTTGACATGGTGCTTGGAGCTATTGTGAGCCTCGGGCATGACACAGAGCTGGCTCCAGCTGGGACTTTGGGCGTCTCTCTGTGTTGCGATGTGACGCCCCCGTTCCCAAACTCTCAGCTTCGTCCCCCTCCTGCAGTCAGGATCCCACTCCCCACCAGGGGCTCGGGCTCTGCCCGGCAGTCACAGTCCCCTCTAGAGAAGTCTGCGGGCAGGTGGGCTGGGCAGTCAGTGTACAAATGGATTTCAAACCTCCGTCATCTATTTTTTTCTTGATAGAATTGAGAGGAAAATTGCAACCATCTCCTTAGAAAGCAAATCTCCTCCAAAAACCTTGGAAAGTGGTGAGTGGCTATGTGCCCTTCCTTGTAACTCCCAGGCTCAAGGTGACCTGGCCCCAGGGTGTGGCCTCAACCCTCAGGACCACCCACGCTGGGTTTCTAGAATTGTCTCTGGGTGATGTCGAATGCCACCCGTGTCCCCATGACAGCTGGTCTCGATACTGCCAGGCGGCAGTCCGTCGCCTGCTGGTCGAACTGGGCCAGCGTCTGACACTCTCTGCGAGCACGCTGACGCCCCTCAGCCCGCCCACAGACCCTCCAGTCTCCGGCTCCCCATCCCGTCCCACCTCGCCCCGCTTGGCCGCCTGATCCCCCAGCAGGGGCACGTGTGGACACTAGCACACTTCCCTCGGGCGGGAGGGGCTGGCTCTGAGCCCTGGGCCTTACCGGCTCTGGTTCTCATCAGGTGGTGGCCTGACCGGGAGGAAGCCGGCGCCTGCCAGCGAGCCCGCCAACAGCAGCAAGTGGAAATCCACCTTCTCGCCCATCTCCGACCTCGGCCTGGCCAAGTGCGCCGACAGCCCGCTGCAGGCCAGCTCCGCCCTGAGCCAGAACTCCCTGTTCACTTTCCGGCCACCCCTAGAGGAGCCTGGCCTGGCCGATGCCAAGCTGGCTGCCCACCCGAGGAAGGGCTTTCCCGGTGCCCTGGCGGGGTCCGGGGGACTAAGCCCCAGCAGCAACCCTCCCAACGGCTTCGCCTTCAGCGGGGGCCTGACCGCCGACCTCAGTTTACACAGCTTCAGCGATGGTGCTTCTCTCTCCCACAAGATCCCGGAGGCGGCCAGCCTGAGCGGCCCCCTGAGCTTTCCCACCCCGCGGGGCAAGGAGGGTGCCGCTGCAGAGCCCGGCACCTTCGTGAACAAGAGGCAGCTGGACGGACTGAGTGGCCCCAAGGGCAGAGAGGCGGGCGAGCCGGGCCTCCCAGCATGTGGGCCCCCAGACAAGGCCTCGCTGACGCACAGCAAGCCGGGCAAGGGCCGGGACCGCGAGCCCGACTTGAAGAATGGCCACAACCTCTTCATTTCTGCCGCCACGGTGCCTCCCGGGGGCCTTCTCAGCGGCCCGGGCCTCGCCACAGCGGCGTCCTCGACGGTCAGCGCGGCTCCCTCAGCCCAGACACACCGCCCCTTCCTGGGCACCTTTGCCCCCGGCCCGCAGTTCGCCCTGGGTCCCATGTCCCTGCAGGCCAACCTGGGCTCGTCCGTGCTGCAGTCCCTGTTCAGCTCCGTGCCGGCCGCCGCTGGCCTGGTGCACGTCTCATCCGCCGCGACCAGACTGACCAACTCGCACGCCATGGGCAGCTTCTCCTCTGGGGTGGCAGGCGGCGCAGTTGGAGGTAGGCAGACGCGCGCCTCCCTCGTCTGAACCGCGGGTCCTGCGGGCCGCACACCGTCGCCCTCCCGGACCGTGGGGCTAATGACAACTGCTTTACAGGTTCCCTTGCAGGGCCCCCTAAGGGGCGAGAGGCTGTGCCCACCTGTCCCCTGGGGGCCACTTTGCACCTGCCACCTTGCTCCTTTTCATGAGACGCAGATGCGCCTGTGGTGTGGGCAGCGCACTCGCGCGTGAGTCGGCCTGCGCCAGGCCCTCTGGTTGTGACGGCGTCCCTTGTACCTTCAGGAGAGCTGGCGCCACAGCTAGGGCTGGGTTTCCTCCCCGTGGAGGTCGTCTGTCCCACCTGACACGGCCCACGGGCTCTGGGCCGCTTCGGGGCTGTTGCTGGGCCAGAGCGAGGGGCCACAGCAGCTGCTGTGTGGGGGCACCGTGGATGGGGGGCCCGGGCCTCCGCGGCCAGCTCCTTGCTGGGCGCAGGCGGGTCGCGGGCTGGGAGCCGGGGGGCGTGGCCCGGCACTGGCCTGCAGGGGCGTCGCACCTGGCCACCCGCGCCGTGCTGCTTGCTGCTTTGCCCCTGCCCTCGCGACGCCCACGGAGCTGCGGCCGCTGTCTGCTTCCCCGTTGTGGTGTCTCTCTGCGCTTGGCCGGACACTGCCCACCTGTTGAAGCTGAGTTTTTCTCTCCTGTTTGCAGGTGTCTTTAACCACGCGGTGCCTTCCGCCTCCGCTCGTCCGTTTGGAGCCAGTTTCGGCGGCGGGGCAGCGTGTCGCAGCGGCACGCTGGGCTTAACCGCGCTGCAGGCGGTGGCTGGCGCCCCCGCGTCTTCCTTTCAGGCCCCGCCCCCGCCCCCGCAGGGGCAGCCCGCCCTCCCCGCACCCCCTCCCCCTAACGCTGCCTTGCCTCCTGCCCCTGCGCTGCTCCCGGCTAACCCTGAGCCCGTGCTTCTGCAGAACCTTGCGTCCCTCCCGGCTAACCAGGCTTTCTTACCCGCCGCCTCTGCCGCCTCTCTGCAGCCTGCTAACGCCTCTCTGTCCGTCAAGCTCGCCTCCCTCCCGCACAAGGCCCCCCGCCCCTCCTTCACGGTGCACCACCAGCCCCTGCCCGGGCTGGCCCTGGCCCAGGCTGCGCCCGTGATCCCACAGGCCAGCTCCACGGGGCCGTCTGCCGTGTGGGTTTCCCTTGGCATGCCGCCTCCGTATGCCGCGCGCCTTGCGGGGGTTAAGCCGAGATAAAGACCTTGCTTAGCTAGACGTTCGTATTCTGTAAGGTAAGGCTAGAGCCCAACCAGGGGGCCCGTACGAGACCCTGAACTATTTGTCCTTCCTTCCGCAGAGAGTGGAGGGGCCCAGGGGACCCAGGCTGTTCTGCCTCGGGTGGAGACAGTTGTCTCTGAGAGTGCAAGGGAAGACAGCGCAGGGAGGCGAGGGAAGCTGGGCTGCCAGACAGGGCTGGCCGTGACTTCTGGCCTCCCGGGCGGCTGAGCAGCCACGGTGGGGCTCCAGGGGATGGCCGGCTCCCTCCATCTGGCCCAGCCCTTTATGGCAAGCCCGCCTGGGGCCCTGCCTAGCAGAGGTGGCCGGGAGGAGGTGGAGGAGGCCCATAGCCTGGCCCGTCTAGCTGGATGGAGCCTGCGATCGTTGTCCTCAGGCTTCATGTCTGTGGCCGCGGGGGACGGGGGCCCCCCGGGGCAGCTCAGAGCTCAGCTTTGCCGTTGGTCTGCTCCAGGGCCCCCCGCAGGCTTGTTTCCCTGAAGGCACCATTAGGGCTTTAAGAAAAGACCGCGTGTGGAGGGTTGTCCAAACTCGGTGCTCGTGCCTGTGCAGGCCCCGGGAGCCAGCGGACGCAGGGCTGTGGAGGGACAGCCTTGTCGTGATGCACAGCTCCTACTGCTCGCGGGGGTGCGGCCCGTGCTTGGCCGTGCGTGGAGTCGGCGCAGGGCAGCATAGGAAGGGCCCGTCTTTGGAAGCGGGTGGACGGTCGGCATGAGGTCTTCCAGGGGTTTCGGTCCGTGCCTTCGCTGGCCGCGTGTGGGCATTAGAGAGCGAGGTCCTGGCAGCTGCTGCTTGGCGTCCCTGGGGGTGTCCCCGGGGCCAAGGACTCAAGGAAAGGAAGCCGGGCGCTAATGGGGCACTGGGGCCGGGCCATCCTCCGCCGTCTGCCGCGTGTTTACGTGCAAACAGGCGTGGGACCGCCGGAGTCTGATGGCCTCCCGGTCAGGGCACAGGTCGGTGGACAGCCTTCCCTGAGGTCTGGGGACAGGCTGTGCCACAGTCCTCTCGGAAAAGTCCAGAAGGCAGAGCGGCTTTGGTGCGCGCGGGGGTGTCTCACGCCGTCAGAGAAGGTGTGCGGCCGGGACTGGCTTTGAAGAGCTCCGAGGTGTGCGTGTGGAAGCTCGTGCGCATCAGGCTCCTGGGCCTGGCCCACGGCGGACCGCCGCCTTCTGGTCCCCTGCCCCGTGGCTGTCACGGGAGGTCTCCGTGGGCTGGACTGGGAGCAGGGCCTGGCATGTGGCCAGGGAGGGCCTTGGTGCCCAGGCTCCTGGTGGGGGGGGGGATGGGAGGACGGGGACCTGCTGCCTCTGAGTGGACCAGGGGCGTGGCACCAGGGGTCCCTGCCAGGAGAGGCGGGGCCTGCAGCGACCATGTTCTGTCCGACTGTCCGTCCGTCTGTCTGTAGGAGGCTTTGGTTCCCTGGCCTGGGGGAAGGTCCGGGCTCCCCTGCGTGGAACACTGACGCTGTGCTGCCTTTCCTCCCGCGCGGGTCTCCGCAGGTAACTAGGATTTCTACCTCAACCGCGAGACCTATGCAAGGCCGGCCCGGCCGGTGGCCCCAGGACGGCGAGGACGGACCGCAGACAGGGACGAGGCTCTACTGTGAATCCGCACTGTGCAGACCCGCAGAGGCGCTGGGGCCCGGCCGCGGCTCATGCTGTCGATAGTTTTAGATAAAGTATTTATCGTTTTTTAAAAAGTATAAACAACTCTGACTTATTTTACTCCACCGAAGTCATAAGGCGACCCGTTGAGAAGTGTAAGTACTGTGTGTGAGAGGACCTACCTACCGACGTCCCGGAGGCCCGCCTGCCGCCGCGCCGGCCGCCGTCCCGGTGCTATCTCCACGCGGGCCTTGGCCCGCTTGCGCTCTTGGTGCTGACTGGAGGTTGAGCAACGCCAAACCAGGCCGTGAGGCGCCTGCCCTATTTATTCCCGCCGCTCTTCCTATACCAAAGGCACGGCCGTCTCCAGGCAGAGGGTGGCTGGCTCTGTCGTGACATTCCTCAGAAAAGGCCCTGTCCCCGAGGGGGCGCCCGCCCCCACCCCATCACTGTGAACGGCTCCTGCAGACTGGTGGCCGCTCGGGCCTGGCGTCGGCGCCTTTGGCATAGGAACGGCCGGCGGGCGCGGGCCCGGTCAGAGCCTCCCCTGTCGTGCGCGGCCCCGTTCTGGGTGGTGCTTGAGGAAGGGCTGGTACCCGACCCCAGCGGCAGCGGGCCCGGTGCAGCAAGTGCATTTACTTTGGTTCCGCTCGGCTCGGGCTCCCCCCTGCGGTCCGCCGGAGCGTGCGGCGAGCTCCCGGCACGGGCGCTGGGCAGTCAAGGGGGCTGGGCTGTCTGTACAGAAGAGAGTCACGCTGAGGAGTGACAGTATTTTATAGAGATGTGATAAAAATTTATAAATTTCATAGACTTGACTTCATATATTTTTAGATTGTATAATGCACAGTAAACTAAAGAAGAAAAAGTGAGGGGAAAACCTTTCTATTTATTCAAGTGCACACAGTGGCACGGGCCCAGGGCCGGCCCTCCGCCCCCAACTGCGTGCCCACGGTTCCTGGGGCGGAGTGCTTGGCCCCGTGCCCTGCCCGAGGCCCTCTGGCCCTTCCCTGCTGCTCCGCTGCAGCCCCACCCGCCCTGCAGCCGCTGTGATGGTGCCTGGGAGTGAAGGTGCTGGGAGTGGGTGCTGGGAGTGAAGGTGCTTGGTAGTGAGTGCCCCTCCCTGCATTCACCGGCCAGGGCAGAGCCGGGAGAGCTGTCCAGATGCTTCCAGAAAGTGCCAGCAGGATTCTCCAGCTCCTCCAGCGTAACAGTCTGACCAGCGTCATGTCTGTGCGCAGTCTTCAAAAGGGTGCGTCCAGAAGTCCCCAGGCCCCTGAAAGGGCGAAGTCAGCCAAGGTCCTGGCAGGGGGCCCTGGACCCCAAGATGGGTGCTTTAGGAAGGGCTGAGCTGGTGAGGTAGGAGCCCTGTTCTCAGGTGCTTGCACCCACCGAGGAACACCGGGAACTTGCCTCTTCCCAGAGGTGGGCTGTGCATCACGGGTGGGCCCTGAGCTCCTGCCTGGGGAGGGTCAGGGCACCAGGCCGGCCTGGCCTGCTTCCTCCTGATCCCCACTCTCCTGAGGGGCAGGCAGATGCCTTGAGGCACGCGGGCCAAAGAAGGCCACCGCAGGGCCCTTTCCGGCCTGCAGCCGCCTCCTGAAAGCAGACTGATCCGTGCGGCGCAGGTCTGGCCGTCGGCGGCTCCCTGGTTCCCCCAGGCAGGGGCCTGCCAGAGCTCTGCTTTCCTGCCTGCCCTGGGGGTGGCCCAGAGCAATAGTTGAGGCAGAAGATGGTGCTCGTGATGGGTTCTTGAAACTGGCCCGTCCTTCCGTAACTGGCCGCCCTGGCTCCTGCCCTCTGGGTTGGTGCTCCCGGCGCATGAAGGTGCTGTGCCTCTCCCCTGTGAACCCAAACCCCCGCCCCCCAGGACAGGGCAGTGTTTGCTCCCCCCCATCAGGCGCACAGGGCTCCCTGAAAAGATATAGGGTGGATGGCAGAGGTCATACAGGAGTCCCCGGGGTAGAACAGAGCAGCCCTGTCCAGGCACACGGCACGTCACCTCCGGGGGGGCCTCCTGCGGACGTGCTGTACCGAGTCTCCCAGCACAGACACTCGTGTGGAGACACGGTCCCTGGTGTGAGGCAGGTGGCACGTGGGGGCCACTTCAGGGAAGTCTGCGGGTCACAGGTGGCTCTGCTCAGGAAAACCTAACCATGAACACGGCCCTCCCGGGCAGCTGGCCGGGCCTTGCAGCTATGGACTGTGATTTCTCCAAGGCTCCCGTGCCCCTCTATACCCACCCCACCTGCCCTCATTCCCACAGTCCAGCCACACTGGTTTGTCTCCCACGTTTCTTGACCTTGATTTGTAACTCCCGACGGGGCTTTGCTTTTGTGTTTCTGGTAGACTGTGTCTCAGTTGGGGGTGCTGGGCTGCTGGCTTGACCCTCTTCTAAGAGAACGCCAATGCATTCTGCGTTTCCACCTCTAGACGCTGTAATAAAATACTTGTTTTCACTTGAACCTGGTCTGCTCGCAGCATTTCTTTCTGACTGTGATGCAAGGAGAGGCATGAGGGCCAGGGGCCACGCTCCCCACTCCCCAAGCCGGGAGGACAAGGACTGGCAGCGGGAGCCTGGCAAGCTCCTTCAGGCAGTCATGGGACCAAGGCCCACAGCAAGCACCCGCCTCAGGGAGGCCCAGCCCCTCCTGAACGCACACCTGATTAGGTCAGGCCCACCAGGATACCTCTCACGGGTGTTATGTTGTTTTTTTTTTTTTTAACAAACCAATTTAGGACTCCTAAGGTTTGCAGAACCCTTTCCAGAGTCGTGCCTGTACTCAAAGGGAGGCCTAGGAACTGGGGTCACAGGTCATCCTTGGTTTCAATCAGACCACCCTTCTGTTGTCTCCTGGGGCCTAGTCAGCACCACAGGCCCCATGGGCCAAGCAAAGTCCCAGACTCCATGCCTCAACCTGAGCTGATTCCAGGTCTCTGTGCCTCTCCTGGAGCAGCCCTGCCTCACTCCAACCACCTCGGAGCAGCAGCCCTCCCCGCATTCACCGCAGCACCATCCCACGTGGAAAAGAGGTCCCTTTATTTGAGTACAAAAAGCACGCTGGCCTGAGAGTGAAGGCGTCCTGCTCCGCCCGGAAGCATCGGCCAGAGCCTGCCCCAGCGGCAGGAGAATTCACAGTGGCTCCGGGAGGCGCGGCCCCCCACGTCCTTCACAGCATCGTCTAGCTACGTACATTCAGTCTGCACAGGGCAGAAGGGGTACACCAGCCTCAGAGGCCCCGGATGGATGGACCCGAGGGGCTGGCTGCAGCTTCTAGGAGTGGACACTTGTCCCCCGGTAGCAGCATGGGGCACCCAATAGGTGCCAGACCAGTCCAGGTCGGGGGTGGCGTGTTCCCGGGTTGTTTTTCCAACCTGCCCCTGCCCACCCCCACCAATCTTGGACTTTCGAAGTCTTTAAGCCAAGCACCTGCAGCAGGAAATCCAGGCTTGACCAAGAAACCCAGGGTGCGGAGAGGATGGGGAGGTCTTCTTCCAGACTCAGGCCTTCAAGCCACCCAGCTTGAACCTGGCCTCCTCAGATATGCCGAACTGCTCCAGGGGGTCCTGTGTGGGTGAAGGGACAGCATGAGCCCAGGCCCCTGAGGGCCCTGCCCCGCCCCCATGCCCGGCTCCCACCCCTGGCCCCCAGACCCTCCGTGCACCTTGCCAGTCATCTTCTGGATCTCGTTTCTGTAGAATATGAGGCTTCTCCGCATGAACTCGTAGCTGGGAGAGCAAGTGGCACGTGTTCACAGAGCCCTGCTGTGCTCCCGCCCCAGACCCCCCCCAGGCAGGCCCACACCCCACCTGGCTCGCCGCAGAGCCCCCATCCACTCCTGACACTGCTCCTCACTGCAGCAGGCAAAGTGATACTTCCTCTCAGGGTCCTCCAGGAAGCCTGCAGAGGGAGCAGCCCCCGTCCGTTCCCGCTCACTGCCCCGCCCCACCCCACCCAGAGCCCGCCACAGGCCTCAGCTTCCTGTTGCCTCTGTCCAAGTGTCCCCTCCTCCAGTCCAAGGCCAGGCTCATCCCTTCCCACCAGCCGTGCTGGGATCTGAACTGTGTCCTCAAGTCCGTACGTTCAAGTCCTAACCCCTAGATCCTAAAAATGCGGCCCTACCTGCATACAGGACGATTACCGATACGACTACTCAGAGAAGATCAACTGGGAGCAGGTGGGCACCAACCCTGATCCCACCAGGAACGATTCAACAAAGGCAAAGAGCCCCTTGGACTGCCGGCGGCCCCCAGGAGCCAGGATGGCCTGGGGAAGCGTCCCCTGGCTAGGAACCACCCCTGCAGACACCCTGTTGGAGGACTTGTGCCCTCCCGGACGGGGCGAGCACACGTTTCTCTCGTTTGAGCGCCACACCAGAAAATCGGCCGACTCCGCCGCTCTCAAGACGACCCCGGGGGGATCCTCCGCAGGACCCCAGACAGTGCAGTGCTTCCCAGCAAGAGAGACCGTCCTAGAGGAACTGCGGCTGCAGCTAGAAAGGGGTTGCGCCCCAGAGGAAGAGCCGGGCCCGCCCTCCGGCCGCCCGAGGCAGTGGACTTCGCTCCAGGCCGACGGACGCCGCCGCGGGGCCCGGGAGGGGAAGGGCAGGGCCGGGCACTCACTGATGGAGAAGCCGCTGGGCTCCTCCTGGGTGACTCTGCAGCGCTCCAGCAGCAGGGCTCCGACGGGCTGCGGGCAGACGGGACGAGGGCGTGGGTGGGGACGGGCCTCCGCGGGGACCCCGACACGCCCCGCCCCCGGGCCCCAGCTCAGCCCCGCCCCCCGCGCCGACCCGGACCCCGACCGGAACCCCGCCCCGCCCCGCCGGCCCGCGACCCGGCCCCGCCCCCCGCTGGGCCACGGCCCCCGGCCCCGACCCTCGGCTCCGGACCCCCGCCCGCCGGCCCACCTCGGCCTCGTCCGTCCGGAAGTAGAAGAGGAAGTTGACCACCAGCTTCACAAGCCGCCTTTTCAGCACTGCGGGCACAGAGCGGGCTCATTCGGGCTCGCGGCCGCCCAGCCCCCCCGGCCCGCCCGGCCCGCCCGGCTCGGCGCCCCGGCCCGCTCACCGCTGCCTTTCTTGGGACCCCGCATGCCCAGCTCGGCCGCCAGCTCGGCCGGCTGCCGGGACAGCGCCTGCAGCTCCTTCTCGTTGTAGCGCATGGCGCCGCCGAGACCTACACCGCGGAGCGCGAACCGCGCCCTCCCGGCCGCCGTCCCCACTCGCGCCAAAAAGGTCGCACAGCGCCGTCCCGGAAGCGCTGCCGGAGCCACTGCGCTTGCGCGCCCCCGAGCCACGCATTCTGCGGGTCGCCAACTAGCGGCGCTGGTGTCCGGGGTTGGGGGGGGGGGTCCTCGGCGCTACGCGAAGCCCGCGTGGGGCGCACGCCATACTAGACGACACGCAAGATCCTCGTAGATAAGCATGAAATAAGCTGGATCCGGGGTGGGAACAGAGGAAGGTCCCCTCACGATTGGTGGCGCCCTTTACCGACGAGTGGGAGCCGGTGAGACCTGACCCCGCGCGTTAGGCGTTGAGGGCCTGGTGCGCACGCGCACTTCGAGTTCGGCGCTCATCAGCCCCGCCCCCTTTCCTCGCGCCTCCGGCGCTTCAGGCAGAGCGAGCATGCGCACACGGGAGACCGTCCCCCCCACCCCCAGCCCGTTGGCCCCCGGAAGTGCTTACCTAGCGCGCGGGGCGCGTGCGCATAACGTATTCGTGGCTGCGGCGGGCGCCGAGAGGGAAGCAGCGCGGGGTGAGGAGAGGCGCGGGCTGGGGGCGGCGGCCCCGGGGCTCTGGCTTCCCGGGACCGCAGCGGACTTGGGTTGAGAGGCCGGCGGGGTCGGGCCGGGGGCGCGGCGCGCGGGAGCCGCGGGGCCCGCCACTGGGCCGCACCGCTTCGCCGCGCTCGCTCCTCCCCTCTGCGCCGCGAGCTGGTGGGGGGCTGGGCCGCGGCGGGTGGGCCTCGGGCGGGCGGGCGGATTCGCGCTGGTGCTCGCGCCGGTGTTGGCGCCCCGGCGGGGGTCCCGCGTGCGCTGCTCTGCCGCCGCCCCGCCCGCGCCGAGCCTGTCGGCGTCGCTCCTCGGTTGGCCCGGGGTGGGGGGTTGGTCTCCCTGGCCGCTCTCCGCACCCGCCGTCCCGGCCGCTGTGTACCCCTGCTCAGCTGCGTTGGGAGGATCTTGTTACGGAGAGAGCGAGAGCGGGAGGGAGGACAGCTGCGGGCCGAGCGGGGAGCCGCGCGCGGGGCTCGACCCCGGGCCCGGGACCATGGCTGAGGGCCCCCCCCCGGCGCCCCGCACTTTTCATCGTCGGGAACAGATCGATGGCTTCCTGGGTCTCTTGTCCCCGCCGTCGCCGCAGACGCCCCCGCAGGGGCCTCAGCTCGGGTTGCAGGGGGCAGCCTACCCGCCTCCCGGAGCCATTCGTGCGCTCCCGAGTCTGCTTCTGTGCTCAACGGGCCGTCCAGCGGTGCCCCCGGCGGCTGTTGGGGTCGGGGACTGACTTCGCGGCTTGGTTTCCTGTGCCCCTGCAGCACCGAGGTCGGGCGGAACCGCCGTGAAACTGGCAAAGGGGTGCGCGGCCCGCGGAACGCTGGGGAGAAGTCGGACTCCCTCTAGGCTGCCCGCTCCTTGCTCCTGGTGGTTTTCTTTCTTGTTAGAAACGGGGAGTTTCCCGGTGTGGTGAGCTCCCCTGCTTGTTCCGTTGGCGGGACCACATCTCTCAGCAAGGAGATGGCTCAGCTCCGCGCTGTGACCCTGTGGGGGGACGCTCCCGGGTTTCTGGATGCTTCCACGCTTCTTGCTGTTCCTGCTCTGAAATCTCATCTGGGTTCTGTTCTGCCTTTTGTTTCCCGGTTTTGTTCTCCTTCCGGAAAGGCTTGTTGGACTCGGACCCCAGCCCTCACGCTGGGCTCTCGTCGGGTCCTGTCTTCCCTTCCCAAGGGTTTTCGTCCCGGGTTTAACTGGCCGTGCTGACCTCTGGCTGCCGTTCCGCTTCGCGGCTGTAACTTGCCCCGTTGAGGGGGGGTACGTGGAATTGTGCGTGTCTGCGTGCGAGGTCCCAGCGTCTCAGTGAGCCCGGGAAGACGCGGGGAAGACGCCGACCCCAGCCGTGCGTGTCTGGTGTCTGAGCGAACCGCCTCTGGCGCTCTTGCTGTGCCCCTGGGCTGGGCTGTAGGCCTCCAGCTGGACCTTCTGGGCAGGGCGTGGGGGAATGGCAGGTTTTGATGGAATTCCCTCTTTCCAGCCTCACCCTCCTTCCACTCCCCGACTCTGACTCCCTCCCACTGCCCCTGCCTCTGTGAGTGGAGTGGCCCTTTGTTCTGGTTCTTCTGAGAGTGAGACCGGCCTGCCCACGCAGCTGCTCGCGGGCGCTTGGGCTCCCCTGGGGGGACGGGGCTGCTGTGGGCAGTGGGCTGCGAGCAGCTGGCAGCGTACTGGGCTCCCTCTAACTGAGTTGCCAGTTCATTGTTGTTGCTGTTCCGTCTCCCTGAGCCCGTCACTCCCTGCACTGGCCCTGGTGCCTGTCCCCAGCATGCGAGGGGTGTCCCGCTGCTCAGGAAGGAACTGGGCTCCTGGCCACACGGGGGGGGGGGGGCTCTTGGCTTTGTTACAATTGTCGATTGTCGCCTTCCCAGTCGCACCTGCACTCCTGCAGGGCCCGTGGGGTGTCTGGAGTCGCCAGTACAGTAGGGGATGGGAAGTGAGGGCACGCCTCTGTCGCGGCCTCTGGAGCTGTCCGTCCCCCCGCCCCCCAGCCCGGCTGAACCGGGGAGCATGCGCTACCTTTGTCTTCCTTCTGGGAACTGCCTCCTTGGTCCGCGAGGAGGTGTCGCTGGCGACGCTGTGCGGGCCTTTGTCCACCTGTCGGCTGGCTGCCGACTCGATCCGCGCGCTCTCGCGCCCCCAGAAGCGCTCAGTTTCCGCTGTTCAGGCCAGTGCCCTCCGTAACGGCCTTGAGACAGGGGTGTCGTCTCCACAGAGGTCTGTAAGTCACTCGGACCTGTGGGCAGGAGACCTCCCAGGCCCCTGACCCTACTGGCGGAGGCGAGGGGGCCGGTGCTGTCCCTGTCCCTCTCCCGCGGCAGCTTCCGTCACTTCACCTGGAAACCGCACCTCCTGCAGGTTGGATGCTCGGCCTCCCCCGACGAGCCCGTGGCCGAGTCTGGCGGCGGGACCGCGGCGCCCTGGGGGATGCATGGGTGTGCCTGGCCGGGACCCCCAGGTGTAGAGTCTCCTCCTCTCAGGACGCGGCGTTCTCTCCCCGGAGGGCTCGTCCGGTTGCTGGTGCTAGTCTCCCGCTGTCTCCGAGATGAGCGCTAGACGGCTCTGGGCGGACAGCGTGATGAAGCGTCTGGTGCTGCGATGGGTCTGATTCCTGAATCACCAGCCATCAGGGGTCGCTTTGCGGGTTCCCAGGTGTGAGGCCGTCAGGACAGCACCCTGGAGAGATCTAGATTCCTGTGGAGCGCCTGGGCCCGCTCCGAGCTGTGCTGCAGGCCCACCGTGGAGCTGGGCCGTCGGCGCCACAAAGCCCGTGGTTCCCAGGATGCGGTTCTTACCGTGCAGTCCTGGAGATCGGAAGTATAAAAGGGGTGCTTGGGTGGCCCAGTGGGCCGAGTGTTGGACTCTTGATTTCGCCTCAGGTGTGCTGCCGTGGCTCTGTAGTGAGTCTACTCGGGCGCCGTCCACCTGTCTCCTGACCTGGCTCTCCTTCCGTGCTGTGTCGCTGACTCTGGGGCTTTCCCGTCCCCAGATAAGCCATGGGGTCGGCACGCGGTCAGTGAGTGCGGTCCACCTCAGAGGGCAGGGCGGGGGGCGGCCGGCTGGAGTCTGCGCCGGTGCGTGGGGACAGCTCACGTCCGGACAGGGTCGTGTCTCCCTGCCTCCGACGTTGCCTGCCCTCCCTCACCGACGTCGGTCGCCAGGCTTTTGTAGTCTGCCTCCTGTAGATCTCATACACATTTTGTGAGCGTTACGTAGAAGTCTGTCTGTCTGTCTTGGTGCGTGTATCAACAGTACTGGCTTTTTAATTTCAAATCCACGTGTCAGTTGCTGGTTCGTAGGAAGGCAGTCGGCGTCTGCCGCGTGTTCGCGTACGACAACGCCTCTGCCGTAGAGTGGTGTTGTAGTGGCTTATCAGCTCCCCGTGTGCTTTTCTGAATTCATTCAGATTTTCTGCGCGGATGATCGCGTCATCTGCGAACAGATGTGGTGTCACATATCCTTCCCGGTCTGTGTGTGTGTTATTTCTCCTGTCTGTTGCACAAGCCGGTGTAACATTGGTATGGCCAGGACGCTTGCGAGGGACCCGTGGCCTGTTCCCGAGCTTCCTGGAAAGCAGCGACTTTCCCATCACGGAGGGGACGTGAGTTGGCAGGTGTTTTGTGGGCGCTCCGGACCGAGCAGACACGTTTCCTCTCCGTTCTTGCTTGGCTGGGAATCCTCACCATGCACGGCATTGGCGTCTGTTAAATGCCTTTCCCGAGTGTGTTGACGCATCCCTGTCGGTGTGGCGAGCGCAGGTGTCCTCCGTGGCTGGGGGTCCTGCCCGGTCGTGGCGTGGCTGGTTTTCACACCGTGCGGGATTTCCGCTCCGCACCTGCGTTGTGGGGAGCACTTGCGTCGGCGTCCCCCAGAGGTCGCGGCCGGGAGCTCTCCTTCCCTGTGATGTCCTCGGGTGCGGGGTGCTGGCCCCGTGGGGGCGGAGGTGTGCCCTCTGCTTCTGTTCTGCATTTCTGGGCCAGGACGTGCGCAGGCATGGTGGGTCCTGGCTTCTCTTCCCTGCGTCCTGGTGCAGTTTCTTCTGGAACTCTCCGCCCCGCACCTGCAGCTCCCGGGGTCAGCCGCTTGGGCTGAACCTGCAGAAGTCCAGTGCGTGTCCATTTCCAGGAACTTCTTCCCACATCTCCTCTGCAGACTGCAGCCCTGGGCGGACTTGCTGAGACGCGGGATTTTGTGTCTTCAAGGGCTTCTCGTTTCTGGTGAGGGCACCACGTCCTGAGGAGCAGTCCCCGGTGCGGTCAGCGCGGCCCGCTCACAGCCTCGGGCAGCTCCTGGGGGCGGGGGCCAGGGCCGGGCCAGGCTGGGCCACTGCCTGCTGCTCCTCCCGCCTGCCTCCTTCCCTCTCTTGGCTCAGTGCGGGGTCAGTGGTTGGCACACGGGTGGACAGGAGGGGCTGCCCTCATTCCTCGGGTCCGGCATGGGGCAGAGCGCTCGCTGGCCCCGCCGCGGCCCCTGCGGGGTGGCTGCAAATGGAATTTGGCTCAGAGGACACTCGGGCACACCCTTGGCCGTGGGTGTGTGGAGGAGGCTGGCCGAGCCCCTGCTGTTTGTTGTCTCTTTCCAGAGGGCATTCTGTAGCGCCGGCCCCGCGGCTGTGGGAGCGTGTGGTGACGGGAGCGCCCACGTTTGGCGGGAACTTGTGTCCCGGGTCTGTGAGGCCTTCCCAGACGCTTTCTGTGGCTTTGACCAGGCATCCTCGTTGGCGGACGGACAGTCCTGCTCCCGTTGCTTAAGAACCTAAGAGGAAGCAGCCAACAGGAGTCTAAAAATAGCTCCGTGTGCTCTTCCAAGCCCCAGAGCCTGCTTCTGCGGGCCAAGGCTCCCCGTGTGGCCACCGCCTGCTCTGTCCCCTCCCGCCTCCGCAGAGGTCCCCCCAGGCTCCACCTACCAGCCTCGGCCGCGCCTCCCTGTCCTGCAGCCCGTGGTGCCTGGCACCAGGCCCTCCCTGCCACCCACGTGCCTCCTCCCGTCAGAACCCCCGTGCCCCCCTCCTTCCCTTGGCTTCTGCCTGCGGGTCTGGCTCAGCGCAGGGTGCCCTGTCCACCTGGGAGACACTCTGTCCGGCTCCCTGCCCAGGCAGACGTCCAGGCCCCCAGAGGCCCCTTAACACAGTAGCCAGGCTGTTCACTATGAGCCCCGTACGCTGTGGGCACCTGGCAGTGGGCTTGGCCCACAGCGGGTTGCAGGCATCGAGAGTGTGTCAGCTGGGGTGGCTGTGGCCTCGTGGAGGTGCCACGGCAGGGAGGGTGTCGCAGACCGGCCTGTGCCGAGGTGCTTCCTACACTCAGGCCGCTCTCTCCAGGACATGTGCAGGGCCTTCCCCTGGGCACCT
Source organism: Enhydra lutris kenyoni (assembly GCF_002288905.1). NCBI lineage: Eukaryota > Metazoa > Chordata > Mammalia > Carnivora > Mustelidae > Enhydra > Enhydra lutris. The sequence goes on along the minus strand of NW_019154170.1, from coordinate 4,930,831 downwards.
GCCACCCCTCCAGCTTTGTCAATGTCACGACGGTGTGCGTGTGGCCCTTGGGGTGGCTGGCCACGTCCGCTGGGGCCCCCTGCATCTCAGACTTGTTGGCCCACCTCCCCTTTGGTCTTGGGCTGTGTTGGGTCACCGGCAGGCTGGCGCTGCCAGGAGACGGGGCCTGGTGGTTCGGCCGAGCCGCGCTGCGTCTGTGGGCTTGGGGCTGCTCCTGGGTGGGTGCGCCGAGTGCTGGGGCCTGCCCGTTGCCCCCTGACTCTGGCTGGGGCAGACTTCGGTCTCTTCATGCTCAGACGCTGGGCTCTTTTCCCGCGACGAGAGCATGTGTGCTTGGTGTGAGGATGTGTGCGGCCTCCAGGAGCATGTCTGGGGCGAGCTGTGGGGCTGAGGGGCCCAGGCACCTGCCTGCCGGCCCGGGGTCTCCGCCAGGGGTGGTCACGGGCTCCGACACCCTCTGCGCCAGTGCGTGCCCAGGACCTTCTCCGTGCTTCCCATTCTGTCACGCGTGGAGGTCTGCCTGACCCTGGGGCCATTCACGGGGTCCCAGAGCAGGGGCACAGGAAGGCCACACACACCTTTCCAGCAGCACAGCCGCTGCAGCCAGCCCCTTTCTTCTGAGGGTCACAGCCCGCCTGTGCCCAGAGCAGAGCCACGGGAGGGCCGGGCGAGCAGAGCCCGAGCCAGCGGCCGTTCTCTGGCCTCAACCCAGCAGAGCTGCTCCGGCCTGAGACTGCGCGGCCTGGACAGGGAGCCGCCAAGGAGAGGAGGGCCGCCTGGAGAAGTGCCTGAAGGCATCTGTGTCTGTCCCAGGCCCAGGTGCGGGGATGTGCCGGGAGGACCCCAGGGCCCAGCAGGCGGTCGTCCCCAGGGCCGTGGTTTATACAGAGGACAGGAAGCAAAATGAGCTCAGGTTGGGGGTGTGGGGGGCGGGGACACTAGGCGGGAGCTTCCAGAGCCCACTCTCAGGGTGTCCCACAGGACACGCTTAGTTTCCCCCAAACGAGACAGCACCGTGCGTGTGTGCTGTGGTCTCCGGGGGCTGGCAGAGACCCAGCGCCCTGGTTCTCTGCGGGGTTGGTCTCGCAGGCCCGTCTGCCCGGCTCAGGACGGGAACCCCGTTTTGGGGGGGGGGGGAGCAGGTGCTTAGCCCGAGCCTCGTGTCCGCACGGACGGTTCAGGAACCGGAGCCCCCCAGCAGTGAGGCTGGCCAGAGCCCACAGTCCGGTTCCAGACGCTGCGGAGGGCCAGCCTCGCGAGCCGGCCGGTGGGGAGGGAGGGCTCCGGCCCTCCGTGCGAGCTCTCTCTTACGTACGCTGCAGACTCGAGTCACTCCCGTGGCCTGGCAGGACTGTTCTCGGGAGTGTGGCAGATTTAGGAAGTTCCACAGGCGGGGAGAGGATTCAGAGTTGGGACAGCTGGGGTGTGGGCAGCCCCCCACAATGCCCGAACACGCTCGGGTGGTCCATCCCCTCTCCCCACCCCTGCGCCCTGTGTGAACACGTCATGCCCACCACAGGATAGCCTGGGTGGTCTGCACCTGTACTGTGGGTCGTAGGATGGGCTCCCGGCCTCTGCCCTGGGTCAGCGGTGCTCACTGGAGACTGGGTTGTCTCTGCTCAGGGGCTTCTGTCTATTTCTGAGCGACAGCAGGCCCAGTGCCCTGATGGGCTCCTGCTGTCTTCGTGAAGGAAGTGGGGGTTCCTGGTCACCTTGCGGCATGCATGAGGGTGTAGGTGAGGCCAGTCACTGGCCCCACCCTCCCCCAGCCCCCGGCCCCCGTGAGCCCCGTTCCCGTCCATGGAGGAGCCTGGTCTGGACGTGTCACATATGTGGACTCACACCCCGTGTGGCCTCCTGTGTCTGGTTCCCTCCCTGTGCGTTATGGGCTCGGGGTCCGTCTCTGGGGCAGCGTGTGGGCTCTTGGCTCCTGTCTGCGGCCGGGGGTCGCTCCTGCGTGTGGGGGATGCGCTGATGGGCGTCTCTGTTGTCTGCTCTTCTGAATCCGGCCACTGAGACCGGGCGGGTGCAGGCTTTGCAGGGACACATGGTCTTGCTTCTCGGCGTATGCTGAGGTGCAGTGCGATTGTGTTTTAAAGAATGATAAAATCAGGCATGTAGGTTTGCTGAATGCCCCAGCTTGGGGTACCTTGGTCACTAAGAACCGTGTGCTCTTGGAGGCCCCGTGTTAGTGTGCTGGGCCCCGCCATGCAGAGAGCAGGTGTGGAAAATGAGTGAGCCACGGGAGGCCGGGGCCCGCCGCCGTGCCCGCACGTCTGTGGTACAGAAAGCAGGCCTGGCCTCTGCTGCGTGCTAGGCCGGTGCTCTGTCCTGGTGTCGCTCGGTGCATAGGTGCCTCCTGAGGGCACGACCACTGTTCCCTGTGGTAGCCCCGGCCGGCCAGCCCACTCTTGTCCGGAACTGCCGGCAGGCTGGGAACCACGTGTGGCTGCGTCCCCAGCTGGCTCTGTGTGGCTCCATGGTGCGTCCTCTGCTGGGGCTGGACCCTCCCTGAGCCGCCGCCGCCCCGGTCCCATATCCTCCCCATGTCAGTGACTGCGCTCATCTCCTGTTCTCCACGCGGGCGGGCGGGGCGCGAAGCCGGCCGAGGCCTCCCGAGTCAGCCTCTCCCCTGTTCTCTTCCTTTCAGCTGGAAAGGGGCGACTTCCTCTCAGAAGAGTGGAGAGAACGGATTGCCAACACAAGGTAGGGCCCGACCGGGCGAGTGCCCCCGGGGAGGGTGCGTGGCTGGCGGAGCTCCTTCTCTCCCCGTCCCTGCCGAGCAGGTGGTCCGGGAGCTGGACCCAGGGCCCCAGGGCAAGGCCAGGTGTGGCTCAAGGCCTGCACGTGCCAGTCCCCTGGCTGCCCGTCAGGAAGGGCCCTTCCCCGCCATCTCGGCCCCGTGCTCAGCGTGCGGGCTCTTTCTGTGTCCACACCTCCCCAAGCTGGGTGCGGGGCCGGGCTTCTTTGCACCCGCTGCGGAACGGCGTCCTGTCCCCCACGGCTGAGCTGCTGGCGGTTTTGCCCCACCTCCCTCTAGCCCTGCCCCAGGCCTTGGGCTGGGGCACAGAAGTCAGCTGCTGGAGCCTGCTGGGAGCCCGGGACCCGAGGGGCATTGCACACCCAGAGCCGTCTTCCTGGGGACGAGTCAGCGTTGTTGATGGTGGCCCACTGTTTTGGGAGACCCTGCCATCTGGCCTCTCCCTGTCTTTCCTTCAGGCGCATACTGCCTGTTGCCCCATAGTCCCCACCGTCTGAGTCCTGGGGGCTGGTAGAAGCTGGGTGCCACTCTTTCCAGGGGGCCTCCGTTTGTGGCTGTCCCACAAGAAGTTCTCATCGGAAGGGTCTGCGCTGCTCTCCCCTACTGGCCGGGTCTTCCCCCTCTTCCTGAGAGACTTGTGCTGACTCCGTGGGCACCCCCATCCATGGGGGCCTGGGGGCCCTCCAGTGCTGGGCACTGGCCAGCAGTATCTGGGCCGAGGTGTCCCATGTTGTGGTCACGGGGACGGCACTGTCCCCCGGGCCTTGTCTGCCCCTCGTACTGCAGGCAGAATGGGAACAGGCCTTGGTGATGGGAGAGTGGCCCCTTGACGTCCCCCTAGGTGCTCTGCTTCCTGGCAGGGGTATCCCCTCCCCTCCCAGCCCCTTTCTTGTTGGGGACATGCGTCCATGCTTCTGACTTCTCGTGCATGGGATGGGAGGGAGTGGCTGCCTTCAGGGCACCCTTCTTCCATCAGAGCTATTGCCAGAGCCTTTGCTGGCTCACGTCCTGCCTTCCCAGGCTTCGTCCCCAACTAGGGACTGGGACAGGCCAGGCTCGCGCCCTGTGAGAGCTTGTTCTCTTGGCTGTCTTGTCAGGGCTCTGTCCCTTGGCTCCCAAGGACGCCTGGGCCCCAGCCTAACGCCTCCCGTCCTTGTCTTTTCTGTGCGGGGCTCAGGGAGAGCGCACTGGGCTTGCTGCGCGTCTGTACGGTTTCTTCCCTGCCGCTCTGCCCGTTGGCACCCGGGGTTTGTTCTCGCTGTGCTCGGGTCTTCCGTGGCTGTTCTGTTACCTGGTTGCTCTGCTTCCAGGCATCTCGATTTTAACTGTCGAGACTCAAAACGAGCAGCGAGGGGATGGCTAGCATCAGCCCAGTGTGTCTTCTGTCCCTTTCAAGAGAGGAAGTAAATGTGCGTCTGCCCCCGGCTCAGATTTTATCTGGAGGCACTTCCGTGGGGGAGGAGAGCCCCCCAGCTGAGTCCGGAGCTGTTTCACCTGCGGGGCTGGACGTGAGCCAGCGCTCGGCTGCTCATGGCCATTCAGAGAGGGCCTCGGGCGGGCACGAGCTGGGCCCAGGCAGGCGGGCAGGGGTGCATCGCTGCACACGCAGTGTGAGGCGGCAGCGTCCCCAGCCGCCCCGGCTGGTGTATTCAGACCAGGGCCCCGGGTGGTCCGGTGCCAGAGCGCGTGGGCGGGCGGCGGAGGACTCTGCCTCTGGTCCCTCCGGTCCTCAGGCGGCTCCTTTCAGATGCCGCCGGATGCTGTCCGCACGCCCTCCTGCCCGGGTGTCCTCACACCTCCGTCCCCAGGTGATGCGTGTGCGGTCTGCACTCCCACCCTGGGGGTGTCCCGGGGGCGGGCGGGGACCGCCCCCCACCAGCCAGCCTGCTCGTCCTCGGCGCCCTGCGGGTCCCGTCCCGGGCTGGGGGAGCCGGCGGTGGAGGCGGTAGGCGTGGCGCGCCGGAGCCTCGGCCTCACTCAACTGGAACATTGTTTTGCAGTGTTATATTTGTGAATAACTTTGCCTTTGGTCCTGAGGTGGATCACCAGCTGAAGGAGCGGTTTGCCAACATGAAGGAAGGTAACGCACTCTCCCCGCAACCCCGCCCTGTCGCGGTCCCTGTGTGCGCGCGGCGCCCGAGGCCCGCTCCGTCCGTCTGTGGAGCTGGCTGTGACCGCGGGCGCGGCCAGGTCCGTGCTGACTGCCCCCACGTGCGGGCTCCGCGGACGGCACCTCTGGGCCCGGGGGACATGGTGGGGCCGACCGGGCCTCCCCAGGCGGATTGGGCCAGCGGGCCCGGGGGCCTTGGGGTGGGGGCCCGGCTTGCCAGCGGGCTACACACTGCAGTCATGCTCACGTGTCCTGGAGGTGACGAGTAACTTCTCGGTGCGCGCTCATGCTGAAGGGTTACTCACTGAGGGTCTGAAGTTCGGGCTCGACCTGTGACCCCAACCCGGGGGCAGTCGGGCCAGGGGGCTCGTCCCGACAGCCCTCTTAGGCTCTCCGGGTTTTCCCTGTGTTTGGGCCCCGGTTGCCCTCGTCTGCCTTCCCGTTCCCGGTGGGGAGGGGAAGGCCCCCTTGCCGTGCATCTGTCTCGGACTCGACGGCCTGTGTTCTTGCTTGAGTTGGTTGGCGTGTAGGTGGGATTGCATTTTCTTTTTTTAAAGAATTTCTTTTTAAGACTTTTTATTTATTTGACAGAGATAGCGAGAGAGAGCACACAAGCAGGGCAGAGAGAGGGAGAAGCAGGCTTCCCGCTGAGCAGGGAGCCCGATGCGGGGCTCGATCCCAGGACCCTGAGATCATGACCTGAGCCGAAGGCAAATGCCCAACCACTGAGCCACCCCGGCGCTGCAGGGTTGCGTTTTCTTTGTGCTCATGGAGGCTTCCAGAATTGGAATTGTGTGGGTGCACGTGTGGAGTGAGGTCCTCTACTCTATCTGGCCCGAACCTTCTAGGGAAAACTTCTGAATCTTGGCAAGCAGAGACAGGAGGCCGTCATGCGGGGGGCAGCCTCCCGGCTGGACTCCTTCCAGGGAAGCCCTCTGCTCCCTGGCTCCTCCCACGGCCTGGGGTGCACCTGAGGGTGCACAAGCCCTCTGCGCCAGGGGTGTGTGGGCCCCACGCCCCGTGCCCGCAGCCACCCTGCCAACGCTGGCCGCGGGAGGAGCTCCCTCCAGCTCTGTCTTAGGCAGCGCAGGTCAGGTGTCACCTTTCTCTGTGCTGTGCCAGGAGCCTTTGTGTACTTGGAATGTCAGATAGAGAAGACCATCCAGTCTAGAAGCTTCTGAGGAGGTGGGAGGGAGACAGCGTCCTGTGAGCACCGGTCGAGGCCTGTGTCCGTGTAGGGGAGTGCTCATGTGCTGTGTCCGAGCACAGCAGAGCGGCCCACTGGGCTCCTGGAGGAAAGAGAAACACCAGCAACTTCCTCCGGTGTGGCCACCCTGGGCGCCATCTGGGGCACATGGGCCAGGCCACAGTGGGGCCTCCTGTCGCTCTCCTGTGGACGAGGGCCGTATCACCTGGTTGTCTGTTATGCCTCTGGCATGTGTCCTCACTGAGCCGAGAGTCAGGGTTCTGGAAGTTTTTTCGTTTTCTCCCCATGCGGAGACAATCTTGGAGCATTGGGGGCCTTTGTCTAGCTGAGCTTGGGGACACCCTGAATCCGAGGTCCTTGGTCGTGGCCCACTGTGTTTCAGGATCAAGAGGAGCCCACTCCTTGCGGGCCGAGTCCTCCAGCCAACGGCCCAGAGCCCACGGGCTCCCCTCCTCACACGTGCCCAGGTTTAGGGTGGCCAGGCCCTGGGTCGTAGCAGGGGGTGCTGCTGTCCTCGTTAGAGCTCTGGCCTCGGGTGCCCGTCCTTCTCAAGGCCCTCCTGGCATGAACATGACTGGCCTCCTCAGCCCCCAGTGTGGCGTGCCCTGTCGGAGGAGTGGGCTGCGGGCTGTGGCCTCAGTGTGGGTGTCGCCCGCCTGGGCCCTGTGGTCAGCAGTACCCTTCCCAGGGCCTGGACGGGAAGCCTCAGGACGTGCCCTCATCCTTGGCCAATCCCTGTAGCTTCTAACACAGCTGCTGAAGCCGCTTCTGGTTTTCCAGATTCCGAGGTGGCCTGAATGTGACCTTGGCGCTTCCAACTCAGGAGAGCCTGTGCCTGCCGCTTTCCTTGCCGCTCCCAGCTGCTTTGGGCTCTAGTTCTGAGGAGGGCCAAGCGCCCCCCACATTCCCGTTCCTACGAGAGAGGGATGGGATGGGTCCCCCCACGTCCCCTTACAAGACGTTTCGAGGAGGTGGAGGGCCGCCCCGCACCTGCGCAGGTGGCCGCCAGCCGCCCTCAGCCCCAGCAGCTGCATGGCCGGCACTCATGGGCCTGTGTGCGGGGAGCGTGTGCGCGAGGCCTTGGATGCTCCCCGTCATTTTGTAGGGGCCGTGCGCCTCCCCCAGGAGAGAGTGGAGGGCCCCTCCACCTGTCACTGTCCTGCTGCCTGTCCAAGAGCCTGCCTTCTGGTGGTTTCATCCTGGGCAAGGGGCCAGGTGGGCTTTTGTGGGAGCGGGGCTCCTCCGTGTTTGTGGACGGCCCTGGTGGACGTCCGGGCTCGTTGTCTCGTAGGGTGTTGCTGCTCTGGTTCCTCCCTTGTGGTGCCCTGTGGGTGGGCTTGGGGGACCTGATAGGGCCCAGACAGCCTGCGGAGCCCTGCGTTCCCCGGCCACCTGACCTGTGGTCCTATAGCGACATGCCCTCGGGCCCCTCCCAGCTCCCCTGCCGTGTGGGCCGTGCAGGGTGCTGTGTTCCTAGCGGGAGCCCCGGGGCCCGGGATGCGGTTTGCTCGGCACCACACTCTTCAGAGGCCCTCCAGGTCCCAGGCCCTCCGCGGGGCTGTTCAGCCTCCGTCCGCTGCGACCTTTGATAGGGCCCCGCAGTCTCTGACCCTGGCTGCTCCGACCTTGCACCTGGCTCAGTGCAGGGTTTGTCACAGCCCGCTCCCACCGGGGTTGGTTCTCGGGACGTGGGTTGGGTGGCTGGTGCTCCCCGTGTGGGACGTGCTGCGGCGGGCACGTGTGACTATGCACGTGTGGAAATGGGCTCGGACGCACTCTTCCAACTTCAGTGTGACACTAGTGTTTTCTTTGACTTTTCCATCTGGCTCTTTCTTCCTCACACCCAGCAGCTTCCGAGAGCGTGCACGCACCTGTGGGTTCCTCTGCACGTCTCTCTCTTCTAGAACCCAGCACGCGGAGCCACTGTGGGCTTCCTGCCACCTCGCGGGGCGGCCCAGCGGTGGGAATTCAGGGTTTGCCTTGGCCACTCAGCCTCGGCTGTGACTGAACTTGTCCGCGCAAATACGGAGCCCGCGGAGGGGGCCCGTGTCCTCGCAGCTGGTGTCCGCCCGTGGCCAGCCAGAGCCCTGGCCAGGAGCTGTGCCCAGAGCACTGTCGTCCACACGATCTGCTCTTGGGACAGACTTCCACGGGGAAGGCGCCTCCTGCCTTTGCTTTGACTTGTGGAGCGCGGAAAGGACTCGGTGGTGCTGCTGTCCCCGCCCCTGCTGTGGCTGTGCCCTGCTCTGCCGCCCTGCGCCCCACAGCCACCCCATGAGCCGTGGTGACTAGTCTTGTGTTGCAGGTGGCAGAATCGTGTCTTCGAAGCCCTTCGCACCTCTGAACTTTAGAATAAACAGCAGAAACTTGAGCGGTAAGAAGCTCACGTTGCTGAGTCAATATATGTGACTTTAAGCATCTGTGTCGGTGTGGGGTCCGTACCTGGTGCTCCTCACATCGGGCCGGTCGTTCTGTGTGGGCGTCCAGTCCTGGGGGGATGGGGGTCAGCAGCAGCCCCGGCCACACCCCCTTGGTGCCACGAGCCCCCCAGTCCTGACAGCCGCAGGCGCTCCCCGACGCAGCCCTCTGTCCCTAGCGGGGAGAGTGGCTCTGTGTGGACCTCAGAGGGGCAGGTGTGCTGAGCCCTTTGAGCTCCTGTTGTGACCGGCCTGAGCAGGCAGTGGCTACCCTGTCCCTGCTCAGGAGGGACTGGTGGCAGAAAGCTCCTGGGTGGGGCTGCACGGGCCTGGGGGCTTGGGCCTCCTGGGGGGCTGGTGGGAGGTCCTGGCTCCACATTGTTCTGAGTCATCTGCAAGTGCTCTCCGATGGCACCCGCGCCCCCCCCCCTTTCCCCGCGCTTGTCACTGTTTTCCTCGGACAAGCCCCTGGTGTGGCCCTGCAGCCTCCCTCGCTCAGCCGCGTGCTGGCAGCCGGCTGCCCCCTGGCGGGCGGTTGGGACCGGCTCTGCCCCTTCCTGCCTCACCGGGGTCACTCCGGACCGGCGGGAGAAGCACCGAGGGCCCTCCTGCTCACCCCGGGCGCAGGAGGAGCCCTAACTGTAGCCCCTTGTGTGCAGACATTGGCACCATCATGCGGGTCGTGGAGCTCTCGCCCCTGAAGGGCTCAGTGTCCTGGACGGGGAAGCCGGTCTCCTACTACCTGCACACCATCGACCGCACCATAGTGAGTGCCCTTCGGGGCTGGGGTCGGGGGCCTGGCCAGCCGGCCCTCAGTACGGGTGGAAGTGGGTCAGGAGGCTGGAGACCCTGGTCTGTCTCGCCTTTGTCCTCAGCCCTCGTGGGGGCCAGACCTTGTCCACGAGGACTCGTGGAACAGCAGCTCTGCCTTGGAGTCCGAGGCCACCGGTGCCCTGCCAGGCCTGCGGTGTGGCTGCCGGCCCATGTGGGACGGCTGTGCGGGGCCTGCACGGCCCACACGGGGGGAGCCCTGAGCCCGGCGGGTGCCCTACTAGCTGCCCACCTGGGTGATGCCCCGCCGCGCTCTGCCAGGCGCAGTGTCTGCGGGACAGGCTGTTGCTCTCACCCCTAACAGGGCTTGGAATGGCTTCTCACGGGACTTTGTCTTGTCTTTTTGTGTTTTCAGCTTGAAAACTATTTTTCTAGTCTGAAAAATCCAAAACTCAGGGTAAGTGTGTGTTTTTCGTTCGCCTCCATGTTGTGTGCGTGCTGCTGGGGGGGGGGGTGTCCGGCTGGGAGGGGCTCAGTGCCGGGGACCAGGGGCCTGCGCACACCTGCCTCGTCTTCAGCAGCCCCGTGGCCGCAGCTCTTGCACACATTTCTGGGGAACGGGTCGAATGAGTCTCTGAAGTGGGGTTTGGTGGCGTGGTGTGCTGTGCCCAAGTGCGGGGCGGAGAGCGGCCCTCGCGCTGTCCTGATCTGAGGCCCGAGCCACAGAGGGGCTGGCATGTTCCGAGCTGCTGCCCGAGGGGAGCCGGGATCCTTGCGCCCACGTCCCTCCCGTGCCCTCGCGGCCGCTGTTCTTCTGCCTCCAGAGTCAGTGCTGTCTGGGCGTGAGTTTTTCTATTTGGTGACTCAGATAAGTATCCAAGCAGGAGAGCCCCGGCCCCGGAGACGGCTGCTCCAGCCACCGGGGGCCCCACGCCCTGCCTTCTGCATTGAAGGCACTCGGGTCGTAACGTGCTGACCAGTGCCCTCGGCCCCTGGAGCAGGGGGTCACCATCCTTCCTCTTAACGCGGTGCGGCCAGGAGTCCTCACCGGGGAGGACCACGCTGTAGTGCACACACCCCTTCAGCGTGCGGAGCGTGCCGCTAGCAGGAGGGAAGCCACGGCCGGGAGGCTTCTCCCAGCCCAGCACGAGGGTCCTGCGCCATCCACGGTTGGAAGGCCACCTGCTTTCTGACGGAGCCCTGGGGAGCGCATGCCCGCGCACGCCGTCGGGCTCCTCTGAGCCTCTGTGTCCTTGCGTGTGCGGAGGCGGGCAGAGCTCGGGCTGGTGGCCGCCTCGAGCCGGCCCCGCCGCAGACACAGCCACACTTGCCTTCCAGGAGGAGCAAGAGGCAGCTCGGCGGCGGCAGCAGCGGGAAGGCAAGAGCGCCACGACCACTCCCACCAAGGGGCCCGAGAGCAAGGCTGCCGCGCCTGCGGACGCCCCGATGGTGAGTGTGCGCCCCGCGGAGAGAGGGCTCACATGGCCCGGTGGGCCCGCCAGTGCGCCCCTGACTGCCCTGCCCCGTCTGCCAGGACTCGGGGGCCGAGGAGGAAAAAGCCGGGGCCACCACCATCAAAAAGCCGTCCCCCTCCAAAGCCCGGAAAAAGAAGCTGAATAAAAAAGGGCGGAAGATGGCCGGCCGGAAGCGTGGGCGCCCCAAGAAGATGAGCACTGCGAACCCCGAGCGTAAGCCCAAGAAGAGCCAAACCGCACTGGACCTCCTGCACGCCCAGGCCGCGCCGCAGACGGCAGCGCCCTCGCCGCAGGGTGAGCCGGCCATGGGCAGACCCCTGGGGCGTGCCCTCGGCCAGTCCTGGCACCCCGTGTCTCTGCCTTGGTGCAGCGAGTGGGGTCCCTCTCCTGTCCGCTGAGGCGGTGAGAGGGGCAGAGGCCGCCGTGATGGCGTCATGTGCTGTGAGGCTGGTGCCTGCTTTCCAGACCCTGCTAGGGGCACACGGCATCCTCATGGCCATGTGCCCTGGGGTGGGCTCCCCGAGAGCGCACCCCGGTGGGGCCTTCCCATCATCCTACCCCCGGGCTCTGGGCTCCCCTGGCCTCCCATCCTGGGCTCTGATGACAGACCGCACACAAGGGACATGGCTTATGGGGACATCTTGGGTGCCACGGGGCTTTGACTCCGCTTCTCAAAGCGCTGCGACGCAGTGTCTGGTCCCCCGTTCAGTCTCGGTGTGAGCAAGCTGGCCGGTTCCCTGGAGCAGACCTGTGGAAGCTCCCAGGCACGCCGGCCTGCCGTTGACACGTGGCCTCTCTGTGTCCTACAGACGCGTACAAGTCACCTCATAGCCCGTTTTACCAGCTACCTCCCAGCGTGCAGCGGCGCCCCCCCGACCAGCTGCTGCTGGCTCCCACCCCGCCCGCACTGCAGAAGCTGCTAGGTGAGCTGACCACGGACCGCTCGGGCCTGCAGGGGTGGGGGAGGGCTGCCGGCCCCAGACCAGAGTCACACGGACTCAGGGCTGGCGTGATCTCCCTAGCACGTGGGACGCCCCCAGAGAACCACCCAGCCCCACCCCGTGTCTGCTGCATGGGGTGGGGAGGGCCATGTCGGGCGAGCTCGGTGCCCAGTGTCGCTGAGCCGAGTGCGCACAGACTCACCCTGCTAGGAAGGATCAAGCAGTTGCTTGTCTCTGAAAATCGGATGAAAGAAACGCTTTTTCATCTTTTGGGAGCTGCCGGTTTTCTCAGTTCAGCATCAGTAACCTGCGCTTCCCTAAGCAAACGGGCACCCACGTGGTGTCGGAGGGCAAAAGACATGGGGTGGCGCTGGCAGGAGCTGTGAGGGGCACCTAGGTGGGGACCAAAGGCCCCGGCGTGATGGTGGGCGGTGAGACAGGCACCACAGCAGCCAGCGGGGTTGGCAGCCGCCACGGTGGGTTTCTGAAGGGCGGCCCTCCTCCTTCCTGCTGGCCTCGGGGGCTCGTGTGTGTGCTAAGCTGCATACTTGATCCTCGTAGAGTCCTTCAAGATTCAGTACTTGCAGTTCTTGGCCTACACCAAGACCGCCCAGTATAAGGCCAGCCTGCAGCAGCTGCTGGACCAGGAGAAGGTGAGCCCTGCCCTGTGCCCCTCACCTGCTGGCCGCCAGAAGGCGCCTTGGCCCTAGGAGAAGCGGCAGTCCCTTCAAGGGCCTGTGCATTGTCCCTGCTGGCTCCAGAGAGGCCGTGGGGGTCTCGCGTAACCAGTGAGAACTGCTGAGGGTCATCGGCCTTCTGGGCTGGGGCACGTCCGGCTCTTTGTGGGAGGGGACATGGCAGGGACAGGGCCTTGCCGTCACCTTGCTGCGTCCCCCAGGAGAAGAACGCCCGGTTGCTGGGCGCCGCGCAGCAGCTGTTTGGCCACTGCCAGGCCCAGAAGGAGGAGATCAAGAGGCTCTTCCAGCAGAAGCTGGACGAGGTGGGGTGCTGGGACTATGCCCGCCGCTGGGCCTCCTGGGGCGGGATGCGGGCGCGGGGGGTTCCTTCCCGGTGTTTGGACTTACCGCGTCTGCTGACAGAGGGCGTGGAGTGTACGTAGTTGCAGCGCTGCTGGTGTGGGTTCGTGCCCTGGGGTCGTCCTTGTCCCTTCTCTGGGCCACCATAGGTCCTCTCTGCGACCGCCATCGGCCACCAGCCCAGCCCGCCCCTTCCTGCCCCCAGACGGCCCCCAGCCCCCCATCCCCTCATCCCCTGCCCTCAGCCTGCTGCTGCGCGCTCCGGCCTGAGAGCCCACCTCTGCTGTCGTGTGTCCGCAGCTGGGAGTGAAGGCGCTGACCTACAACGACCTGATCCAGGCGCAGAAGGAGATCTCGGCCCACAACCAGCAGCTGCGGGAGCAGACGGAGCAGCTGCAAAAGGACAATGGGGAGCTGAGGACGCAGAGCCTGCGGCTGGTGGGGGCGCGGCGACGGCGGCGGGGGCGGGCATGCGGGGGGCGGGCACGGGGGGGGCGCCGGGACGGAGAGGGTCCAGGCATCCTTCTCGAGGATCAGTTTGCCACGACCCCCTAGTCTGCAGTGGGCCGTTTCAGGACCCCCTACCGCCAGCCTGCCCGCATCCCCAGTTCGTTCCTTTCCCAGGCTCTTAGCACCCTGGAGCCCACGGGGCCCACGACCCTTCCAAAGGCTCATGCGCTTTCACTCGATGGAGCTTTCCAGGAGCCCAGACTTTGATATCCTCCTGGCACCCCTACAGCCCCATGCTGGTCTCTTTGACGAGCCCTAGGGCCAGGGGGCACATGTCCTGGGACCTCACTGCCCTGGAGACCAGGGCACGTTTGCTGGGCGTGCGGGAGCGTCACGTCTGATGGAGCCTTCCTGTCCCATTCTGTGGGCACCCTCGCCTTGCTCCCCGTGGGCGTGCTTACCGAGGAGCCCGGTTTCTACCCTGGGCTGCCTCCCAGCCTGGCCTTCTCTTAGTGGGTTCCCTTGCCGGACACACAGGTGTTCAGAGACACCTGCCCAGACATTGGCTGGGTCTCCCTTCAGAGCCCAGGGTCTGCCTTCTGCCGAGCGGACAGGTGCCCCCCCAACAGCGGTGCGTGCTCCACGGCAAAGGTCTGCCTGGCCAGGACTCACAACCGTGACCTCCTCATCCCCACAGCTCAAGGCTCGGTGTGAAGAGCTGAAGCTGGACTGGTCCACGCTGTCCCTGGAGAACCTGCTGAAGGAGAAGCAGGCCCTGAGGACCCAGATCTCCGAGAAGCAGAGGCACTGTCTGGAGCTGCAGGTGGGGGCAAGCGCCGCGGAGGCCCCTGCACTCCCGGGGCAGTGCTGCCGGCCGCCCCCGCCAGGCTGTCCTGCTCCCGGGCCAGGCCGTTGGTCGTGGTATTGGAAAGCAGCCTGGACGTCCCGTGTCTGGCCTTCAGAGGGGAGCAGAGGCCTGGCCACCGCGGGGCTCTGCTTGCTCCAAGGCGTCTCGGGCTCCTTGGCGACCCAGCATTTCGCCTGTGCCTCTCAGTGAGTCACTCGTGAAGCTGCCGTGAGGAGGCCGGTGTTTGCACAGTAGATCCCGGGAGCTGCCCCTCTGCCGAGAAGGGTAGCGTGTGTGTCAGGGTCCGGCGGGAAGCAGGGCAGGAGGGAAGGAGAAACGGACGGTCTCTCTCCTGTCCCGGTTTCCCGGAGTTAGCCGGCTGGGTGTGTGGCCTTCCGGTGACCACAGGACCATAGCACGGTGTGCGGTGTGGGCATCGGTGGCACCGGCAAGCTCTGTTTTTGCAAGGCTGTGGCCCTGTTGGGCTGGCGTCTCCCCCGCCTGGCTTTACCGCTCACGGGAAGCTGCTCACCAGCCCTCGGGGTCTTCCGAGTGTTGTTTTGTTACAAAACGACGCCGCAATGAATTGTTTCGCACGGAAGACTCCGGTTAAGGGTGTTTCTTAAAGACCTGCTCTCCAAAGCGGGTCTGTGAGTGGTGTGAGGTCCCGGGGTCCGGGCCACCTGCCCTCTGAAGGGCCATGACTCCGGGGAGCCCGGCACAGAGGAGGTTTGCCGACCCCGTTGGCCCAGCGAGGCCTTGCTTCTGTGCTGTTGTGTGTGAGCGGCCGCTAGGCTGCTAACCCCTCTGTGCAGTAACGGCACGTTCGTGAGGGGCGAACCACAAAGCAGAGAGACCGGTGAGAAAATCCCCGGAGCCCTGCGCGATGGGAGGGAAGCCCACAGCCACGGTTTTCGCCGCCGGTTTATATGTAGGCTCCTTCAGCACAGACGGGGTCCCAGCTCCCCGTTCCTGTCCCCCAAGCGCACGTCGGCGGAACGCCCTGGACGCCAGCTGTTCTGTCTGGTGTCCCCGGAGCTTCCTGCCCCGTGCCGGGCCGTTGGCTTCCGCATCACCCCCAAAGCCGATCTGTGTCTTTGCAGGCCCTCCGGGGCTGTGTCCGTCTGCGTTGGCTGGGTGGCCGGGTGGGGCGCGTCCGGGGGGCCTCAGGCCCTGGGCTGAGCAGCAGCCTGAGCCTCTCCCCGCCCGGCAGATCAGCATTGTGGAGCTGGAGAAGAGCCAGCGGCGGCAGGAGCTTCTGCAGCTGAAGTCGTGCGTGCCGCCTGACGACGGCCTGTCAGCGCACCTGCGCGGGAAGGGCGCCCTGGGCCGGGAGCTGGAGGCTGAGCCTGGCCGTCTGCACCTCGACCTGGACGGCCCCAAGTTCTCACTGCCCCACTTGAGCAGCGCTAGCCCGGAGCTCTCCATGAACGGCCATGTGGCCGGCTACGAGGTGTGTGGTGCGCTGAGCCGGCCCTCGTCCAAGCAGAACACGCCCCAGTACCTGGCCTCCCCGCTGGACCAGGACGTCGTGCCCTGCACCCCCAGCCACGGTGGCCGGCCGCGGCTCGAGAAGATGGCGGGCCTGGCCTTGCCCGACTACACCCGGCTCTCCCCGGCCAAGCTGGTGCTGAGGCGGCACCTCAGCCAGGACCACGCGGCTGGCGGCAAGCCTGCGGCCGGCGAGCTGCACCCGCGGTGAGTCCACTCTGGTGCCGGAGTGGGGGCCACCTTGGGGTCTGGTGAGCCAGCACCCGGCGGTCTGGGAGAGACCCTGGGGTGTGCGCTGAGCCCGGGCCACTGGCTCTAGATGCAGACCCGAGGCTGTGGGCATCCCCAGAGGAGGAACCAGGGCTGTGTCTCGTTCCAGAGCTGAGCACGCCAAGGAGAACGGCCTTCCATACCAGAGCCCTGGCATCGCCAACGGTATCAAGCTGAGCCCTCAGGACCCGCGACCGTCGTCCCCCGCGGCCTTACAGATGACAGGGGAGAGGGGCAGCGAGAAGGTGAGAGCAGGACCTGTGTCGTGGAGGGTGTGTGGTGGGTGTCCTGAGCCAGGCCGTGGGGGGGCCGTTGTCCGTAGAGACGGGAGGGAGAGTAGAGAGTCTGTGGGGAAGTAATGGGGGGGGCTGGGATTTTAGGAGGGGGAACTGTGTCTCAGGACAAGGGACCTCCTCCTTGCTGAGGACGGGAGTGGGGGGTGGGGACGTCCCCGTGGTCCTCGGGTGGTGCTGGTGGCCTGGCGCGACTGGCCAGCAGGAGCGAGGCCGGGCTGGTGGTGTGTGTGCAGGGTGTGAAGGAGCGCGCCTACGCCAGCAGCGGGGAGGCCATCACCAGCCTTCCTGTCAGCATCCCGCTCAGCACCGTGCAGCCCAGCAAACTACCCGTCAGCATCCCCCTGGCCAGCGTGGTGCTGCCCAGCCGCGCCGAGAAGGTGGTGAGTATGCGCCGGCCGGGGGCAGTGTTGGCCCCGGGTGACTGGCCCGGGCCCTTGGGCTCCGCAGTGTGGTGTGTAGGCGAAGAGGGGGTCTCGGCGGGCTTTTTTCCCTGTGAGACCTGCTTTCTGTTGAATGGCCTGCTGATGGGTGTGGGGCATACCGCGACCCCCGAGACAGAGCCCCAGAATGTAGAGTTGGTTACAGTAACATTTTCCCATTTTCGTCTCCCAACGTTTTTGTGGAGGGTGGTATGTTTGGGTGGAGACGGAATTGAAATCCGGATTCGGTAGAAGCGTGAAGCCCCACTCCCCTCGTCCTGTCTCACGTGTGGGCCCCCGTGGGAGCTCCGTCTTGCGTGACGCGGGCTCGGCTCTGTGTGAGTGGGGACGTGATTCGCGTTCCGTCTGCTCGGCTGACGTGCACCTTCTAGTGGCCTTTAGTTCGTTCACCAAGTTGTGCAGCCGACACCTGTCCACAGATTGTGTCACACGCGTGGATTCACACCCCGCGTGGCCTTCTGTGTCTGGTTCCCACCCTGCGCATCATGGGCTCGGGGGGCCGCACATGCGGGCACCTGACTCCTGCTGGTGGCCGGGACACTCCCCCATGTGTACAGACCACGTCGTGTTTATCTGCTCTCCTACGGGCAGACGTGTTGTTTCCACCCATGGCTGTTACGAGTCACGGTGATGTGAATGTGCGTGTACAGATGTTGTGTGGGTACGTGTCTCCATCCTGTTCCACACAGGAGTGAAATCACGGTTTGGATCACAGCTGCTGTCCCTGCTCCCTTCGTCCCCAGCCTGACATTTGCTGTTAGCAAAACAGTCCTTTGGAACAGATATCTGCCCCTCCCCTTGTCAGAACCTTCTGACCGCTGCCTGCAGTGCTCAAACCCCGAGCAGGTCGCTTCCCCTTCTGTGTGCCGGCTCCCACATACCTGCCATTCTCCCTGCCTCAGGCCCTTTGCACATCCTCTGGCTCATGTCGGGGACTCCCTCCCTGCCCTTAGTCTCCAGCCCTGGCTCATCTGACAGTGTGGACTTTTTCTTACAGAGAAGCACCCCCAGCCCTGTGTCGCAGACCCGAGAGTCCTCGTCCACACTTGAAAAGCAGATGGGCGCTAATGCCCATGGCACTGGAAGCAAAAGCCTCGCTCCAGCTCCTGCAGGTCAGACGGCTTCTCCTGCACCTGGGTCCTGCCTCCAGCCCTGCCCCCAGGGCCCAGCCCGCCCCAGCCTCTGCTGCTGCTGCTGGAAGGAGGAGGAGCTGGGGCAGGCTGGGTGGAGGGGAGGCCCCCAGATCTGGCAGGCTGGGCTCTGAGCAGGCCCATCTCCTCCTGGCCACGGGGTCAGCCCCTATGCCCTGGGGTTAGCGGCTCTAGGCTGGACCTTGGTTCACGTCAGGAGCCTCTGGCCTGAGGCATGCTGCTGTTTCCTCCTGGAGGTCAGCCGGGGCGGGCAGTGAGCCCCACTGGCTGGTGATGTCCTGGGGGAGCAGCCTGCTCTCCATCTGGGCTCTGAGGCCCCTTCAGAGACCCTGGTCATTGCTGGCAGAGGCCTCCGCAGACTACACACAGGGCCGGGTGGCCCACGCGCCTCTGCGGCAGGGGGGCTGTGTCCCAGCCACTCGGCCCTGGGGACGGTGGGCATGCCGGTGACACCAGCCCTGGGGGCTGGTCGCCAATTTGCCGCCACCTGTGTTAATGCAGGGAGGGCAGGGCCGCCTCTCGTGTCCAGCAGCTCTTCCTCTGGGGCGGGGAGGCCCGGGTCTGTGCAGGAGACGGACCTCAGTAGGGCTTCTTGCGGCGTAGGGAGCCCCTTGTGGGGGGGTGCCCAGGCTCACTTGGAGTTGTCGGGTTCCAGCACCAGGGGTCCTCACGCATCCAGAAGTGCCTGCTCTGGAGCCCCCGGGCTGGCCCAACCATGCCCAGCTCACGGGTGCTTGTCTCCCGTGCTCGGCGGAACCCACGGAGGGCGGGTTCCCGGGCGCGGAGCTTCGTGGCTGGCAGGTCCCGAGGCAGCGGCGTCCGCCCCTGACAGAGCCCGTCCTTCCCGGCAGGCTTCTACACGGGCTCCGGGGCTGTCAGCGGGGCCCTGGCAGGCAGCCCGGCCCCCCTGGCTCCCGGAGCCGAGCCCGGCGCCTTGGACGAGGTCTCAAGCTCAGGAAGCCTGTTCGCCAGCGTGGGGTCCTGTGGCTCCGCCCCGCAGCACCCGCCCCTTCTCCCACAGTCCCGCGGCTCCGCTGCGGCCTCCCCCGCCCACCCGCTCTGCGCCAGCCCGCGGCTTAGCAGCGCTGCCCAGGGCCCGCTGCCCGAGGCCAACAAAGGGGACCTTCCCTCCGAGGCCGGCGTCTCAGACCCCGAGGGCGAGGCCAAGAGGAGGATCGTCTTTACCATCTCAGCTGGCGGCGGCGCCAAACAGTCGCCTCCTGGCAAACCCAGCCCTCTGCCCACGGGCGCCCGCGGGGACAGCGGCCAGGGTCATGGGCCGGACAGCCGTAAGCGGGGCAGGAGGAAGCGGGCGGCGGCCGGGACCCCCAGCCTGAGCTCTGGCGTGTCGCCCAAGCGTCGGGCTCTGCCGTCCGTTGCCGGCCTCTTCACACAGTCTTCAGGGTCCCCGCTGAACCTCACCTCGATGGTAAGTCCAGGGCCGGCTGGGGGGCAGGGACACGGTGGGCAGGGCGGGCCAGCTCATCTGGCCCACGCAGGTGTCTCACGTGGTGTCTCACGTTCCCAGCCTGGCCAGGATGGCAGGGCCCCAGGAGCACCTGGGCCACCTTCCTCCGAGGGCAGCAAGCCGGCTCTGCCGTTGCTCAGCAGCCTGAGGTCTAGGGCAGGTCTGGGCAGCGGGGACCTGAGCAAAGCCCGCGGGTGCTGGCGCCCAGGGAGCCCGTTGACAGGCTTGTGCTGTGTCTGTGCTGGTCCCTCAGGTCAGCAACATTAACCAGCCTTTGGAAATCACGGCCATCTCGTCCCCCGAGAGCCTGAAGAGCTCCCCTGTCCCTTACCAGGACAACGACCAGCCGCCCATTCTCAAGAAGGAGAAGCCCTTGAGCCAGACCAATGGGGCCCACTACTCCCCACTGACCTCAGACGAGGAGCAGGGCTCCGAGGACGAGCCGGGCAGCGCCAGGCGAGTGGGGCCAGATGGGGTGGGCGCGGGGCGTCCATGGGCACGGCTTCTGGAAGGAAAGGCCCTCGTGATGAGGTTGCCCTCCCGGGGCAGCGTCTGGTTACCGTCAGTGGGTGCCAGGGCCCTGCCCGTGGCCTGTCCGTTGCCGTCCGCAGTGCCGTAGAGCGGCCGTGCTCGAGTAGGTGGTCCCCCCAGATCGCTCACCTTTACATGGCGAGAAGCCGGTTGGGAAGGGCCTGGGCGGTCCTCCCGCCTGAGATGTCACACCTAGGGCAGGCCAGCACCCTGGGCGTGGGGTTGCCGTGTCGCCTAGTTCCCGGTGCCTCGTTCTTGGTGCGTGTGTCACTTGGTTGGAGCAGACGGGCGTGCAGGCGGCCATGGCAGGCAGGGGCTCAAGAGAGTGGACACTGCACGTGGGGGTGTTTGAGCGAGAACAGTGTCCCCTCCTAACGTGGGACAGCGTTATTCTGTCGAACTCACGTGGCCCGTTACTTGTGTGAAGAGTGCAGCCCAGTGAGTTTGGGTATGTTCCCAGAGTTGTGCAAACATTATCAGTATCAATTCTAGAACATTCTTATGACCCCAGAGAAAGACCTGTGTCCCTTAACACTGACTCCCCAGCCCTGGCTCCCACCCTCTTCTCTCTGTGTGGACGGGACTTCTCTGGGGCCTCCTGGGAGTGGGGACCTGCAGCAACGGGTCCTTCTGGGTCTGGCTCCTCTCCCTGAGCCCCGGGTCCTCGGGGTCCGTCCGCGTGTGGCAGGGGTCAGGTCTCTTCCTTCCTGAGGCTGGACCGTGTTCCCGCGTGGGGATGGACTGCACACGCCGTAGTCATTTGTTACGTGCTGGTGGACGCCTGGGGTGTCGGGTGTTTAGCTAATGGGGTAACGCTGCTGTGAGCACCCCATGCCGCCCTCTGAAGATGTTTTCCGTTGGGGCCCCTGGCTGGCTCAGTTGGTTAGGTGTCCGACTTGATTTTGGTTCAGGTCGGGGTCTCAGGGTCCTGCGTCGGGCTCGCTCTCCTCCCTCTGCCCCTCCCCTGCTCATGCACCACGCATGCCTGTGCTCGCTCTCTTTTCTCAAATAAGCGAGTAAGTCTTGAAAAAAAGAGAAGAAAATATTTTCAGTCTCCCAGGTGTGGAACCGCTGGGCCAGACGGCGACTCTGTGTCTAATGTTCCAAGGAACCTTCCCCAGCAGCCGTCTTCACGTGCCCCATTGGCGGGAGGGAGCCAGTGTTGCCACGCTCTCCCGGCTCCCATTCCTGTCTGGTTTTGTTTCCTAACGCAATAGCCGTTCCCAGGGGTTTGGGGGTCTCACCGGCGCTCTGAGCGTCCTTGCACTCTGACCAGGGGCGTGGAGCGTCTGCTCGTGGCTCACGGCCGGGTGTGTGTGTCCTTGGAGAGACGTTGTTCCGGTCCTGCCTTGTCAGGCTGTAGGAGTTCTCTCCTGTGCGGACGGGCGGTCTCTTATGTGACGCCTGCTCCGTGAATGTCCTCGGGTCTCTAGGTCTGTCACCTCACGTTCTCGCAGGTGTCTGAAGGACAGGAGTGTTGGGTCTTGGTCCGGTCTCGTTTCTCTCCGTCTTTTTTCCTTGCCCACGCCCAGCGGCTGGTCTAGGCTCGTTCATCTTGTTTTTCTTCTATAGACGTAAATTACGTTTTTAGAAGTTTTATACTCGAGTGCTTTTCTTTCTTTCTTTTTTTTTTTTTTTTAAGATTTTATTTATTTATTTGACAGAGATCACAAGCAGGCAGAGAAGCAGGCAGAGAGAGAGGAGGAAGCAGGCTCCCTGCTGAGCAGAGAGCCCGATGCGGGGCTCGATCCCAGGCCTCTGGGATCATGACCTGAGCTGAAGGCAGAGGCTTTAACCCACTGAGCCACCCAGGTGCCCTCGAGTGCTTTTCTTTTGTGTTGGGAATGTCCAGCCTCTCCGTTTCCAAATTCTTTGGGTCAGTTTTCTTGTGTTTCTGGAGGTCATGGTGTTCTTCGGGACGTGCCGTGGAAGCATGGGCACGTAGCGTGTACTGTTCTGTGGTCTGGCATGTGCCATGCGCTCCGTGTCATGTGGGTGACACGCCATTGTTGACATGGTGCTTGGAGCTATTGTGAGCCTCGGGCATGACACAGAGCTGGCTCCAGCTGGGACTTTGGGCGTCTCTCTGTGTTGCGATGTGACGCCCCCGTTCCCAAACTCTCAGCTTCGTCCCCCTCCTGCAGTCAGGATCCCACTCCCCACCAGGGGCTCGGGCTCTGCCCGGCAGTCACAGTCCCCTCTAGAGAAGTCTGCGGGCAGGTGGGCTGGGCAGTCAGTGTACAAATGGATTTCAAACCTCCGTCATCTATTTTTTTCTTGATAGAATTGAGAGGAAAATTGCAACCATCTCCTTAGAAAGCAAATCTCCTCCAAAAACCTTGGAAAGTGGTGAGTGGCTATGTGCCCTTCCTTGTAACTCCCAGGCTCAAGGTGACCTGGCCCCAGGGTGTGGCCTCAACCCTCAGGACCACCCACGCTGGGTTTCTAGAATTGTCTCTGGGTGATGTCGAATGCCACCCGTGTCCCCATGACAGCTGGTCTCGATACTGCCAGGCGGCAGTCCGTCGCCTGCTGGTCGAACTGGGCCAGCGTCTGACACTCTCTGCGAGCACGCTGACGCCCCTCAGCCCGCCCACAGACCCTCCAGTCTCCGGCTCCCCATCCCGTCCCACCTCGCCCCGCTTGGCCGCCTGATCCCCCAGCAGGGGCACGTGTGGACACTAGCACACTTCCCTCGGGCGGGAGGGGCTGGCTCTGAGCCCTGGGCCTTACCGGCTCTGGTTCTCATCAGGTGGTGGCCTGACCGGGAGGAAGCCGGCGCCTGCCAGCGAGCCCGCCAACAGCAGCAAGTGGAAATCCACCTTCTCGCCCATCTCCGACCTCGGCCTGGCCAAGTGCGCCGACAGCCCGCTGCAGGCCAGCTCCGCCCTGAGCCAGAACTCCCTGTTCACTTTCCGGCCACCCCTAGAGGAGCCTGGCCTGGCCGATGCCAAGCTGGCTGCCCACCCGAGGAAGGGCTTTCCCGGTGCCCTGGCGGGGTCCGGGGGACTAAGCCCCAGCAGCAACCCTCCCAACGGCTTCGCCTTCAGCGGGGGCCTGACCGCCGACCTCAGTTTACACAGCTTCAGCGATGGTGCTTCTCTCTCCCACAAGATCCCGGAGGCGGCCAGCCTGAGCGGCCCCCTGAGCTTTCCCACCCCGCGGGGCAAGGAGGGTGCCGCTGCAGAGCCCGGCACCTTCGTGAACAAGAGGCAGCTGGACGGACTGAGTGGCCCCAAGGGCAGAGAGGCGGGCGAGCCGGGCCTCCCAGCATGTGGGCCCCCAGACAAGGCCTCGCTGACGCACAGCAAGCCGGGCAAGGGCCGGGACCGCGAGCCCGACTTGAAGAATGGCCACAACCTCTTCATTTCTGCCGCCACGGTGCCTCCCGGGGGCCTTCTCAGCGGCCCGGGCCTCGCCACAGCGGCGTCCTCGACGGTCAGCGCGGCTCCCTCAGCCCAGACACACCGCCCCTTCCTGGGCACCTTTGCCCCCGGCCCGCAGTTCGCCCTGGGTCCCATGTCCCTGCAGGCCAACCTGGGCTCGTCCGTGCTGCAGTCCCTGTTCAGCTCCGTGCCGGCCGCCGCTGGCCTGGTGCACGTCTCATCCGCCGCGACCAGACTGACCAACTCGCACGCCATGGGCAGCTTCTCCTCTGGGGTGGCAGGCGGCGCAGTTGGAGGTAGGCAGACGCGCGCCTCCCTCGTCTGAACCGCGGGTCCTGCGGGCCGCACACCGTCGCCCTCCCGGACCGTGGGGCTAATGACAACTGCTTTACAGGTTCCCTTGCAGGGCCCCCTAAGGGGCGAGAGGCTGTGCCCACCTGTCCCCTGGGGGCCACTTTGCACCTGCCACCTTGCTCCTTTTCATGAGACGCAGATGCGCCTGTGGTGTGGGCAGCGCACTCGCGCGTGAGTCGGCCTGCGCCAGGCCCTCTGGTTGTGACGGCGTCCCTTGTACCTTCAGGAGAGCTGGCGCCACAGCTAGGGCTGGGTTTCCTCCCCGTGGAGGTCGTCTGTCCCACCTGACACGGCCCACGGGCTCTGGGCCGCTTCGGGGCTGTTGCTGGGCCAGAGCGAGGGGCCACAGCAGCTGCTGTGTGGGGGCACCGTGGATGGGGGGCCCGGGCCTCCGCGGCCAGCTCCTTGCTGGGCGCAGGCGGGTCGCGGGCTGGGAGCCGGGGGGCGTGGCCCGGCACTGGCCTGCAGGGGCGTCGCACCTGGCCACCCGCGCCGTGCTGCTTGCTGCTTTGCCCCTGCCCTCGCGACGCCCACGGAGCTGCGGCCGCTGTCTGCTTCCCCGTTGTGGTGTCTCTCTGCGCTTGGCCGGACACTGCCCACCTGTTGAAGCTGAGTTTTTCTCTCCTGTTTGCAGGTGTCTTTAACCACGCGGTGCCTTCCGCCTCCGCTCGTCCGTTTGGAGCCAGTTTCGGCGGCGGGGCAGCGTGTCGCAGCGGCACGCTGGGCTTAACCGCGCTGCAGGCGGTGGCTGGCGCCCCCGCGTCTTCCTTTCAGGCCCCGCCCCCGCCCCCGCAGGGGCAGCCCGCCCTCCCCGCACCCCCTCCCCCTAACGCTGCCTTGCCTCCTGCCCCTGCGCTGCTCCCGGCTAACCCTGAGCCCGTGCTTCTGCAGAACCTTGCGTCCCTCCCGGCTAACCAGGCTTTCTTACCCGCCGCCTCTGCCGCCTCTCTGCAGCCTGCTAACGCCTCTCTGTCCGTCAAGCTCGCCTCCCTCCCGCACAAGGCCCCCCGCCCCTCCTTCACGGTGCACCACCAGCCCCTGCCCGGGCTGGCCCTGGCCCAGGCTGCGCCCGTGATCCCACAGGCCAGCTCCACGGGGCCGTCTGCCGTGTGGGTTTCCCTTGGCATGCCGCCTCCGTATGCCGCGCGCCTTGCGGGGGTTAAGCCGAGATAAAGACCTTGCTTAGCTAGACGTTCGTATTCTGTAAGGTAAGGCTAGAGCCCAACCAGGGGGCCCGTACGAGACCCTGAACTATTTGTCCTTCCTTCCGCAGAGAGTGGAGGGGCCCAGGGGACCCAGGCTGTTCTGCCTCGGGTGGAGACAGTTGTCTCTGAGAGTGCAAGGGAAGACAGCGCAGGGAGGCGAGGGAAGCTGGGCTGCCAGACAGGGCTGGCCGTGACTTCTGGCCTCCCGGGCGGCTGAGCAGCCACGGTGGGGCTCCAGGGGATGGCCGGCTCCCTCCATCTGGCCCAGCCCTTTATGGCAAGCCCGCCTGGGGCCCTGCCTAGCAGAGGTGGCCGGGAGGAGGTGGAGGAGGCCCATAGCCTGGCCCGTCTAGCTGGATGGAGCCTGCGATCGTTGTCCTCAGGCTTCATGTCTGTGGCCGCGGGGGACGGGGGCCCCCCGGGGCAGCTCAGAGCTCAGCTTTGCCGTTGGTCTGCTCCAGGGCCCCCCGCAGGCTTGTTTCCCTGAAGGCACCATTAGGGCTTTAAGAAAAGACCGCGTGTGGAGGGTTGTCCAAACTCGGTGCTCGTGCCTGTGCAGGCCCCGGGAGCCAGCGGACGCAGGGCTGTGGAGGGACAGCCTTGTCGTGATGCACAGCTCCTACTGCTCGCGGGGGTGCGGCCCGTGCTTGGCCGTGCGTGGAGTCGGCGCAGGGCAGCATAGGAAGGGCCCGTCTTTGGAAGCGGGTGGACGGTCGGCATGAGGTCTTCCAGGGGTTTCGGTCCGTGCCTTCGCTGGCCGCGTGTGGGCATTAGAGAGCGAGGTCCTGGCAGCTGCTGCTTGGCGTCCCTGGGGGTGTCCCCGGGGCCAAGGACTCAAGGAAAGGAAGCCGGGCGCTAATGGGGCACTGGGGCCGGGCCATCCTCCGCCGTCTGCCGCGTGTTTACGTGCAAACAGGCGTGGGACCGCCGGAGTCTGATGGCCTCCCGGTCAGGGCACAGGTCGGTGGACAGCCTTCCCTGAGGTCTGGGGACAGGCTGTGCCACAGTCCTCTCGGAAAAGTCCAGAAGGCAGAGCGGCTTTGGTGCGCGCGGGGGTGTCTCACGCCGTCAGAGAAGGTGTGCGGCCGGGACTGGCTTTGAAGAGCTCCGAGGTGTGCGTGTGGAAGCTCGTGCGCATCAGGCTCCTGGGCCTGGCCCACGGCGGACCGCCGCCTTCTGGTCCCCTGCCCCGTGGCTGTCACGGGAGGTCTCCGTGGGCTGGACTGGGAGCAGGGCCTGGCATGTGGCCAGGGAGGGCCTTGGTGCCCAGGCTCCTGGTGGGGGGGGGGATGGGAGGACGGGGACCTGCTGCCTCTGAGTGGACCAGGGGCGTGGCACCAGGGGTCCCTGCCAGGAGAGGCGGGGCCTGCAGCGACCATGTTCTGTCCGACTGTCCGTCCGTCTGTCTGTAGGAGGCTTTGGTTCCCTGGCCTGGGGGAAGGTCCGGGCTCCCCTGCGTGGAACACTGACGCTGTGCTGCCTTTCCTCCCGCGCGGGTCTCCGCAGGTAACTAGGATTTCTACCTCAACCGCGAGACCTATGCAAGGCCGGCCCGGCCGGTGGCCCCAGGACGGCGAGGACGGACCGCAGACAGGGACGAGGCTCTACTGTGAATCCGCACTGTGCAGACCCGCAGAGGCGCTGGGGCCCGGCCGCGGCTCATGCTGTCGATAGTTTTAGATAAAGTATTTATCGTTTTTTAAAAAGTATAAACAACTCTGACTTATTTTACTCCACCGAAGTCATAAGGCGACCCGTTGAGAAGTGTAAGTACTGTGTGTGAGAGGACCTACCTACCGACGTCCCGGAGGCCCGCCTGCCGCCGCGCCGGCCGCCGTCCCGGTGCTATCTCCACGCGGGCCTTGGCCCGCTTGCGCTCTTGGTGCTGACTGGAGGTTGAGCAACGCCAAACCAGGCCGTGAGGCGCCTGCCCTATTTATTCCCGCCGCTCTTCCTATACCAAAGGCACGGCCGTCTCCAGGCAGAGGGTGGCTGGCTCTGTCGTGACATTCCTCAGAAAAGGCCCTGTCCCCGAGGGGGCGCCCGCCCCCACCCCATCACTGTGAACGGCTCCTGCAGACTGGTGGCCGCTCGGGCCTGGCGTCGGCGCCTTTGGCATAGGAACGGCCGGCGGGCGCGGGCCCGGTCAGAGCCTCCCCTGTCGTGCGCGGCCCCGTTCTGGGTGGTGCTTGAGGAAGGGCTGGTACCCGACCCCAGCGGCAGCGGGCCCGGTGCAGCAAGTGCATTTACTTTGGTTCCGCTCGGCTCGGGCTCCCCCCTGCGGTCCGCCGGAGCGTGCGGCGAGCTCCCGGCACGGGCGCTGGGCAGTCAAGGGGGCTGGGCTGTCTGTACAGAAGAGAGTCACGCTGAGGAGTGACAGTATTTTATAGAGATGTGATAAAAATTTATAAATTTCATAGACTTGACTTCATATATTTTTAGATTGTATAATGCACAGTAAACTAAAGAAGAAAAAGTGAGGGGAAAACCTTTCTATTTATTCAAGTGCACACAGTGGCACGGGCCCAGGGCCGGCCCTCCGCCCCCAACTGCGTGCCCACGGTTCCTGGGGCGGAGTGCTTGGCCCCGTGCCCTGCCCGAGGCCCTCTGGCCCTTCCCTGCTGCTCCGCTGCAGCCCCACCCGCCCTGCAGCCGCTGTGATGGTGCCTGGGAGTGAAGGTGCTGGGAGTGGGTGCTGGGAGTGAAGGTGCTTGGTAGTGAGTGCCCCTCCCTGCATTCACCGGCCAGGGCAGAGCCGGGAGAGCTGTCCAGATGCTTCCAGAAAGTGCCAGCAGGATTCTCCAGCTCCTCCAGCGTAACAGTCTGACCAGCGTCATGTCTGTGCGCAGTCTTCAAAAGGGTGCGTCCAGAAGTCCCCAGGCCCCTGAAAGGGCGAAGTCAGCCAAGGTCCTGGCAGGGGGCCCTGGACCCCAAGATGGGTGCTTTAGGAAGGGCTGAGCTGGTGAGGTAGGAGCCCTGTTCTCAGGTGCTTGCACCCACCGAGGAACACCGGGAACTTGCCTCTTCCCAGAGGTGGGCTGTGCATCACGGGTGGGCCCTGAGCTCCTGCCTGGGGAGGGTCAGGGCACCAGGCCGGCCTGGCCTGCTTCCTCCTGATCCCCACTCTCCTGAGGGGCAGGCAGATGCCTTGAGGCACGCGGGCCAAAGAAGGCCACCGCAGGGCCCTTTCCGGCCTGCAGCCGCCTCCTGAAAGCAGACTGATCCGTGCGGCGCAGGTCTGGCCGTCGGCGGCTCCCTGGTTCCCCCAGGCAGGGGCCTGCCAGAGCTCTGCTTTCCTGCCTGCCCTGGGGGTGGCCCAGAGCAATAGTTGAGGCAGAAGATGGTGCTCGTGATGGGTTCTTGAAACTGGCCCGTCCTTCCGTAACTGGCCGCCCTGGCTCCTGCCCTCTGGGTTGGTGCTCCCGGCGCATGAAGGTGCTGTGCCTCTCCCCTGTGAACCCAAACCCCCGCCCCCCAGGACAGGGCAGTGTTTGCTCCCCCCCATCAGGCGCACAGGGCTCCCTGAAAAGATATAGGGTGGATGGCAGAGGTCATACAGGAGTCCCCGGGGTAGAACAGAGCAGCCCTGTCCAGGCACACGGCACGTCACCTCCGGGGGGCCTCCTGCGGACGTGCTGTACCGAGTCTCCCAGCACAGACACTCGTGTGGAGACACGGTCCCTGGTGTGAGGCAGGTGGCACGTGGGGGCCACTTCAGGGAAGTCTGCGGGTCACAGGTGGCTCTGCTCAGGAAAACCTAACCATGAACACGGCCCTCCCGGGCAGCTGGCCGGGCCTTGCAGCTATGGACTGTGATTTCTCCAAGGCTCCCGTGCCCCTCTATACCCACCCCACCTGCCCTCATTCCCACAGTCCAGCCACACTGGTTTGTCTCCCACGTTTCTTGACCTTGATTTGTAACTCCCGACGGGGCTTTGCTTTTGTGTTTCTGGTAGACTGTGTCTCAGTTGGGGGTGCTGGGCTGCTGGCTTGACCCTCTTCTAAGAGAACGCCAATGCATTCTGCGTTTCCACCTCTAGACGCTGTAATAAAATACTTGTTTTCACTTGAACCTGGTCTGCTCGCAGCATTTCTTTCTGACTGTGATGCAAGGAGAGGCATGAGGGCCAGGGGCCACGCTCCCCACTCCCCAAGCCGGGAGGACAAGGACTGGCAGCGGGAGCCTGGCAAGCTCCTTCAGGCAGTCATGGGACCAAGGCCCACAGCAAGCACCCGCCTCAGGGAGGCCCAGCCCCTCCTGAACGCACACCTGATTAGGTCAGGCCCACCAGGATACCTCTCACGGGTGTTATGTTGTTTTTTTTTTTTTTAACAAACCAATTTAGGACTCCTAAGGTTTGCAGAACCCTTTCCAGAGTCGTGCCTGTACTCAAAGGGAGGCCTAGGAACTGGGGTCACAGGTCATCCTTGGTTTCAATCAGACCACCCTTCTGTTGTCTCCTGGGGCCTAGTCAGCACCACAGGCCCCATGGGCCAAGCAAAGTCCCAGACTCCATGCCTCAACCTGAGCTGATTCCAGGTCTCTGTGCCTCTCCTGGAGCAGCCCTGCCTCACTCCAACCACCTCGGAGCAGCAGCCCTCCCCGCATTCACCGCAGCACCATCCCACGTGGAAAAGAGGTCCCTTTATTTGAGTACAAAAAGCACGCTGGCCTGAGAGTGAAGGCGTCCTGCTCCGCCCGGAAGCATCGGCCAGAGCCTGCCCCAGCGGCAGGAGAATTCACAGTGGCTCCGGGAGGCGCGGCCCCCCACGTCCTTCACAGCATCGTCTAGCTACGTACATTCAGTCTGCACAGGGCAGAAGGGGTACACCAGCCTCAGAGGCCCCGGATGGATGGACCCGAGGGGCTGGCTGCAGCTTCTAGGAGTGGACACTTGTCCCCCGGTAGCAGCATGGGGCACCCAATAGGTGCCAGACCAGTCCAGGTCGGGGGTGGCGTGTTCCCGGGTTGTTTTTCCAACCTGCCCCTGCCCACCCCCACCAATCTTGGACTTTCGAAGTCTTTAAGCCAAGCACCTGCAGCAGGAAATCCAGGCTTGACCAAGAAACCCAGGGTGCGGAGAGGATGGGGAGGTCTTCTTCCAGACTCAGGCCTTCAAGCCACCCAGCTTGAACCTGGCCTCCTCAGATATGCCGAACTGCTCCAGGGGGTCCTGTGTGGGTGAAGGGACAGCATGAGCCCAGGCCCCTGAGGGCCCTGCCCCGCCCCCATGCCCGGCTCCCACCCCTGGCCCCCAGACCCTCCGTGCACCTTGCCAGTCATCTTCTGGATCTCGTTTCTGTAGAATATGAGGCTTCTCCGCATGAACTCGTAGCTGGGAGAGCAAGTGGCACGTGTTCACAGAGCCCTGCTGTGCTCCCGCCCCAGGCCCCCCCCCGGCAGGCCCACACCCCACCTGGCTCGCCGCAGAGCCCCCATCCACTCCTGACACTGCTCCTCACTGCAGCAGGCAAAGTGATACTTCCTCTCAGGGTCCTCCAGGAAGCCTGCAGAGGGAGCAGCCCCCGTCCGTTCCCGCTCACTGCCCCGCCCCACCCCACCCAGAGCCCGCCACAGGCCTCAGCTTCCTGTTGCCTCTGTCCAAGTGTCCCCTCCTCCAGTCCAAGGCCAGGCTCATCCCTTCCCACCAGCCGTGCTGGGATCTGAACTGTGTCCTCAAGTCCGTACGTTCAAGTCCTAACCCCTAGATCCTAAAAATGCGGCCCTACCTGCATACAGGACGATTACCGATACGACTACTCAGAGAAGATCAACTGGGAGCAGGTGGGCACCAACCCTGATCCCACCAGGAACGATTCAACAAAGGCAAAGAGCCCCTTGGACTGCCGGCGGCCCCCAGGAGCCAGGATGGCCTGGGGAAGCGTCCCCTGGCTAGGAACCACCCCTGCAGACACCCTGTTGGAGGACTTGTGCCCTCCCGGACGGGGCGAGCACACGTTTCTCTCGTTTGAGCGCCACACCAGAAAATCGGCCGACTCCGCCGCTCTCAAGACGACCCCGGGGGGATCCTCCGCAGGACCCCAGACAGTGCAGTGCTTCCCAGCAAGAGAGACCGTCCTAGAGGAACTGCGGCTGCAGCTAGAAAGGGGTTGCGCCCCAGAGGAAGAGCCGGGCCCGCCCTCCGGCCGCCCGAGGCAGTGGACTTCGCTCCAGGCCGACGGACGCCGCCGCGGGGCCCGGGAGGGGAAGGGCAGGGCCGGGCACTCACTGATGGAGAAGCCGCTGGGCTCCTCCTGGGTGACTCTGCAGCGCTCCAGCAGCAGGGCTCCGACGGGCTGCGGGCAGACGGGACGAGGGCGTGGGTGGGGACGGGCCTCCGCGGGGACCCCGACACGCCCCGCCCCCGGGCCCCAGCTCAGCCCCGCCCCCCGCGCCGACCCGGACCCCGACCGGAACCCCGCCCCGCCCCGCCGGCCCGCGACCCGGCCCCGCCCCCCGCTGGGCCACGGCCCCCGGCCCCGACCCTCGGCTCCGGACCCCCGCCCGCCGGCCCACCTCGGCCTCGTCCGTCCGGAAGTAGAAGAGGAAGTTGACCACCAGCTTCACAAGCCGCCTTTTCAGCACTGCGGGCACAGAGCGGGCTCATTCGGGCTCGCGGCCGCCCAGCCCCCCCGGCCCGCCCGGCCCGCCCGGCTCGGCGCCCCGGCCCGCTCACCGCTGCCTTTCTTGGGACCCCGCATGCCCAGCTCGGCCGCCAGCTCGGCCGGCTGCCGGGACAGCGCCTGCAGCTCCTTCTCGTTGTAGCGCATGGCGCCGCCGAGACCTACACCGCGGAGCGCGAACCGCGCCCTCCCGGCCGCCGTCCCCACTCGCGCCAAAAAGGTCGCACAGCGCCGTCCCGGAAGCGCTGCCGGAGCCACTGCGCTTGCGCGCCCCCGAGCCACGCATTCTGCGGGTCGCCAACTAGCGGCGCTGGTGTCCGGGGTTGGGGGGGGGGGGTCCTCGGCGCTACGCGAAGCCCGCGTGGGGCGCACGCCATACTAGACGACACGCAAGATCCTCGTAGATAAGCATGAAATAAGCTGGATCCGGGGTGGGAACAGAGGAAGGTCCCCTCACGATTGGTGGCGCCCTTTACCGACGAGTGGGAGCCGGTGAGACCTGACCCCGCGCGTTAGGCGTTGAGGGCCTGGTGCGCACGCGCACTTCGAGTTCGGCGCTCATCAGCCCCGCCCCCTTTCCTCGCGCCTCCGGCGCTTCAGGCAGAGCGAGCATGCGCACACGGGAGACCGTCCCCCCCACCCCCAGCCCGTTGGCCCCCGGAAGTGCTTACCTAGCGCGCGGGGCGCGTGCGCATAACGTATTCGTGGCTGCGGCGGGCGCCGAGAGGGAAGCAGCGCGGGGTGAGGAGAGGCGCGGGCTGGGGGCGGCGGCCCCGGGGCTCTGGCTTCCCGGGACCGCAGCGGACTTGGGTTGAGAGGCCGGCGGGGTCGGGCCGGGGGCGCGGCGCGCGGGAGCCGCGGGGCCCGCCACTGGGCCGCACCGCTTCGCCGCGCTCGCTCCTCCCCTCTGCGCCGCGAGCTGGTGGGGGGCTGGGCCGCGGCGGGTGGGCCTCGGGCGGGCGGGCGGATTCGCGCTGGTGCTCGCGCCGGTGTTGGCGCCCCGGCGGGGGTCCCGCGTGCGCTGCTCTGCCGCCGCCCCGCCCGCGCCGAGCCTGTCGGCGTCGCTCCTCGGTTGGCCCGGGGTGGGGGGTTGGTCTCCCTGGCCGCTCTCCGCACCCGCCGTCCCGGCCGCTGTGTACCCCTGCTCAGCTGCGTTGGGAGGATCTTGTTACGGAGAGAGCGAGAGCGGGAGGGAGGACAGCTGCGGGCCGAGCGGGGAGCCGCGCGCGGGGCTCGACCCCGGGCCCGGGACCATGGCTGAGGGCCCCCCCCCGGCGCCCCGCACTTTTCATCGTCGGGAACAGATCGATGGCTTCCTGGGTCTCTTGTCCCCGCCGTCGCCGCAGACGCCCCCGCAGGGGCCTCAGCTCGGGTTGCAGGGGGCAGCCTACCCGCCTCCCGGAGCCATTCGTGCGCTCCCGAGTCTGCTTCTGTGCTCAACGGGCCGTCCAGCGGTGCCCCCGGCGGCTGTTGGGGTCGGGGACTGACTTCGCGGCTTGGTTTCCTGTGCCCCTGCAGCACCGAGGTCGGGCGGAACCGCCGTGAAACTGGCAAAGGGGTGCGCGGCCCGCGGAACGCTGGGGAGAAGTCGGACTCCCTCTAGGCTGCCCGCTCCTTGCTCCTGGTGGTTTTCTTTCTTGTTAGAAACGGGGAGTTTCCCGGTGTGGTGAGCTCCCCTGCTTGTTCCGTTGGCGGGACCACATCTCTCAGCAAGGAGATGGCTCAGCTCCGCGCTGTGACCCTGTGGGGGGACGCTCCCGGGTTTCTGGATGCTTCCACGCTTCTTGCTGTTCCTGCTCTGAAATCTCATCTGGGTTCTGTTCTGCCTTTTGTTTCCCGGTTTTGTTCTCCTTCCGGAAAGGCTTGTTGGACTCGGACCCCAGCCCTCACGCTGGGCTCTCGTCGGGTCCTGTCTTCCCTTCCCAAGGGTTTTCGTCCCGGGTTTAACTGGCCGTGCTGACCTCTGGCTGCCGTTCCGCTTCGCGGCTGTAACTTGCCCCGTTGAGGGGGGGTACGTGGAATTGTGCGTGTCTGCGTGCGAGGTCCCAGCGTCTCAGTGAGCCCGGGAAGACGCGGGGAAGACGCCGACCCCAGCCGTGCGTGTCTGGTGTCTGAGCGAACCGCCTCTGGCGCTCTTGCTGTGCCCCTGGGCTGGGCTGTAGGCCTCCAGCTGGACCTTCTGGGCAGGGCGTGGGGGAATGGCAGGTTTTGATGGAATTCCCTCTTTCCAGCCTCACCCTCCTTCCACTCCCCGACTCTGACTCCCTCCCACTGCCCCTGCCTCTGTGAGTGGAGTGGCCCTTTGTTCTGGTTCTTCTGAGAGTGAGACCGGCCTGCCCACGCAGCTGCTCGCGGGCGCTTGGGCTCCCCTGGGGGGACGGGGCTGCTGTGGGCAGTGGGCTGCGAGCAGCTGGCAGCGTACTGGGCTCCCTCTAACTGAGTTGCCAGTTCATTGTTGTTGCTGTTCCGTCTCCCTGAGCCCGTCACTCCCTGCACTGGCCCTGGTGCCTGTCCCCAGCATGCGAGGGGTGTCCCGCTGCTCAGGAAGGAACTGGGCTCCTGGCCACACGGGGGGGGGGGGGGCTCTTGGCTTTGTTACAATTGTCGATTGTCGCCTTCCCAGTCGCACCTGCACTCCTGCAGGGCCCGTGGGGTGTCTGGAGTCGCCAGTACAGTAGGGGATGGGAAGTGAGGGCACGCCTCTGTCGCGGCCTCTGGAGCTGTCCGTCCCCCCGCCCCCCAGCCCGGCTGAACCGGGGAGCATGCGCTACCTTTGTCTTCCTTCTGGGAACTGCCTCCTTGGTCCGCGAGGAGGTGTCGCTGGCGACGCTGTGCGGGCCTTTGTCCACCTGTCGGCTGGCTGCCGACTCGATCCGCGCGCTCTCGCGCCCCCAGAAGCGCTCAGTTTCCGCTGTTCAGGCCAGTGCCCTCCGTAACGGCCTTGAGACAGGGGTGTCGTCTCCACAGAGGTCTGTAAGTCACTCGGACCTGTGGGCAGGAGACCTCCCAGGCCCCTGACCCTACTGGCGGAGGCGAGGGGGCCGGTGCTGTCCCTGTCCCTCTCCCGCGGCAGCTTCCGTCACTTCACCTGGAAACCGCACCTCCTGCAGGTTGGATGCTCGGCCTCCCCCGACGAGCCCGTGGCCGAGTCTGGCGGCGGGACCGCGGCGCCCTGGGGGATGCATGGGTGTGCCTGGCCGGGACCCCCAGGTGTAGAGTCTCCTCCTCTCAGGACGCGGCGTTCTCTCCCCGGAGGGCTCGTCCGGTTGCTGGTGCTAGTCTCCCGCTGTCTCCGAGATGAGCGCTAGACGGCTCTGGGCGGACAGCGTGATGAAGCGTCTGGTGCTGCGATGGGTCTGATTCCTGAATCACCAGCCATCAGGGGTCGCTTTGCGGGTTCCCAGGTGTGAGGCCGTCAGGACAGCACCCTGGAGAGATCTAGATTCCTGTGGAGCGCCTGGGCCCGCTCCGAGCTGTGCTGCAGGCCCACCGTGGAGCTGGGCCGTCGGCGCCACAAAGCCCGTGGTTCCCAGGATGCGGTTCTTACCGTGCAGTCCTGGAGATCGGAAGTATAAAAGGGGTGCTTGGGTGGCCCAGTGGGCCGAGTGTTGGACTCTTGATTTCGCCTCAGGTGGCGTGGTCCGGGCGGTGGAGTGGAGCCGTGCGCTGGGCTCTGCCCTGGTGTGCGGCTGCTCGAGACTCTCTTCCCGCCCCTTCTGCTTCTCTGTCCCATTTCTCTTTTTCTCTGAAATAAGTGTATGAGTCGTTAAATGCTTTACTTCTTAGTATAAAATGGGAGTTGTATTCCCCCAGCACCCCAGCGAGACCCGGCTTCTGCCCTTTCCTGGCCCGCGGGCCCCCCCCCCCTCCTCCCCACCAGCAGCGCGGGGTCTGCCCGTCTCCGGGACCCCCGCCCTCTGCCTCCCTCTCCTGAGGACCTGGTGAGGACACCAGGCCCCCGGGAACCAGGGTCACCCCCAGCTCAGGGTTCTTGACTTGCCCGTCCCTGCAAGGTCCTTTTTGCCATTTATGGTTCCATATTCTTGGGTTTTGGGGATTCGAATGGGGACAACTTTGTGAGGTCATATTCACTCCTGGGCCCCGTTCCTGTGGGCTGACCTCTACAGAGACAAGATACTATGGGTTTAAGCCAGGGGCCTGGAGCTGATTTTGGCCAAGTCAAGAGCGACAGTGTTCGGAGGCCAGAGAGAGGTTCCGGAGGTTAGGTCTGACCCGAGTCTGAGAGAACGAGGGAAGCACAGTGGTCAGCTGGAACCCGTCTGCTTTAGGTCCCGGGAGAGCCTGCCTTGGCCCCAAGGAGGCCTTGAATCTCTCTTGTGCACTCGTCGGAAGGTGCCGGTAGGTAAATGTATCAAGTTCACAGGTGAGCCACGGAGGTAGGATTTAGCTTGGCAGAAGTGAGCGTAGACGAGCAGGAGTTTGGAGGAGTGCGCACCGCGTTTGGGCGGTCCAGGAAGGCTTCCTGAAGGAGGTGAGACTTGGTGAGAAGACTTGGCCGCCTCCTCCCTGCTGCCACGCTGGGGCTCTGAGCACTGACACTTCTCGGGCTGCAGTGGTTTCCTCGCCAGTCCTCCCCCTCAGGCATTCATAGATGCACCGCCCGTCCTCCTGCGTCCTTATTCCGGGTTTGTGTGTCCCTGGGCCACCATGGGTCCTTTGTCTCCTGGAAGATACGTGGGGAAGAGGAAGCTGAGCCTTCTGCCGGGCCATGTCCTGCACTCTCACAGCCTCCCCTTTGGTCTTGCAGGTTCCTGTAGGGGTGCGTAAAGCCCAGCATCCTCACCATGGACTTCCAGCATCGCCCGGGGGGCAAGACGGGGAGCGGAGGCGTGGCCTCCTCCTCGGAGAGCAACCGAGACCGCAGGGAGCGCCTCCGGCAACTGGCCCTGGAGACCATCGACATCAACAAGGTGGGTTGAGCCTTGGGCAGCGGGCAGGCGGCTCCCCCTGGCTCCCTCGGGCTCGGGGCCCCTCCCCCCACCTCTGTCAGCAGAGCCAAGTTCCGTGCCCTTGGCCCTGCTTCCCAGCTTTCTTGGCCTTGGGGTCCTGATCTGCAGTCGAGGGAACTTGACCTAGAGCGGCTCCAGTTAGGCACCCCACAGACCACCTGCTGTTCCGGGGCTGTGACTGCACTAAGGGTTTGCTTTTGTCCGGCTTCCCAGAGCCAGGAGACCTGCCAGTGGCGAGGCCCGTGACAGCATCGTGGAGTTGGGGTGTTTGGGCAGTGAACCGCACAGGGCGACACCGCGCTTGGGCGTCCACAGCTGGGGGGGCCCGGAGTCTAGCCCCCGGCACTCTGGACATTTGGCACGCTGTTGGCAGCCGGGCAGGGTCCCAGTTGTGAGGGCCACAGCTGTGCCCAGACATCGCCCAGTGCGGCCTGGGGGCAGAGTTGCCCTGGGCGTGCCCCAGCAGCCAGTGTGTGGTTCCTCCCTGACCTGTGGAGAGCCCCGCCCCCAAGATCGGCTCTGTTACCGTCCTCCTGAGGAGACAAGGCAGGACCGTCCTCGTGGAAGATGACACGGCCCCTGGGCGGCGGAGTTAGGGTTCAAACCCCAAACCCCAGCTGGTCTGCTCCGTGCCTGGGGCCAGAAGTGCCTGCCCTGCGGCCTGTGTTCGTGGAAAGTCACGTGTCCGGCCTGGGAGCTCCCGCACACACAGACCAGGGTCTCCGTGGGCATCTGTTTTAACCCATGTGCTCTGTTCTTCCCACACCTGGCTTCTGTGGTGGTGCTTGGAATGCCAGCGCCCTTGGTGACAGATCTCTGTCCCAGCCGTGGAGGCAGCTGCCCAGTAGTGCTGTTTTGCCTCTGCTGTCATCCAGGCCCAGAACTGCCCCCAGAGGTGGGGCCGGGAACCAGCATGGTGGGCCCCCAGCCCTGCCACGTGGCCTGTGTCTGCGGGATCCCAGCTGGTCCCACAGCGCTGCCTCGGGCAGAAGACCCTGCGGGGCCCTGGGCTGCGCGCCGCCGCTAGTCCTCTGTCCTCGGGACGCCTGCCCAGGAGGAGAGGAGCCGCCCTCTCTGCCGGCCGGACAGGGGGGAGGCTTCGGCTCTTCACCACGGCGGGGACCGCGGGGCACGATTGCTGACAGCGGGTCTCCCCCTGCAGGACCCGTACTTCATGAAGAACCATCTGGGCTCGTACGAGTGCAAGCTGTGTCTGACCCTGCACAACAACGAGGTGCGTCTCCGTGCCTTCTCCGCTCGGGTGGGGCCCTGCTGCTCCCCCGCCCCAGCCCTGTCCCGGTGCTGCCCGTCCAGGCTCCGGCAGGACCCGCCGCTCCCATCCCTGTCCCACCGCGCTGCCCCTGTTAGGTCTGGGACGTCATTCAGAGCGTGGTGGGGGCGGTGGGGCTTAGGTCTGCTTGCTCACCGATCTGTGCCCCCAGAGCCCGCCTCCGCCCAGGGCGTACAGGGCTGCGTCCGGCCCACGTATCTTGAACGCCGTCTGGGATCCCCGTGAGCGCCAGCCTACAGGCGCGGCAGGCGTCACCCCAGACGCTCCAGATCCAGGTGTCGAGGACTCGTTGGCGTGGGTGCAGCTCGCTTCTTTGAGCGACCCTGAGGTCCTCCCAGTGATGGTCTAACAAGTGCTCACGGGGCCCTGATTCAGTAACGGATGATGTGGTTCGTCCTTCTTCCCGCTGTCCCACGTCCTAGCGGCTTTTCAGTTGTGCATCAGCAGTGCTGAGCGGGCCAGTCGCGCACGTCAGCGTCTGTCCCCCTGGGCGCAGCTCCCTCAGAGCCGGGCCGTTCTCTGGGGGTTGCTGAGCAGCGTCCCCCAGTCATGATAACCACAGACGTCTCCAGTTGTGGCCCAGTGTCCCTGTGTTGGTCCAGAAACCTTTAGAGTCCATCCTGCTCTCTGGGGAGGGGTGCCCCGGACTGTGGTCAGAACGGACGCACAGGGTCACGGGACAAGTTCACTTGTCCACGACTGGTGCCTGGTGCTCTCCTCCTCCGGCCAGGCCCACTGAGCCCCCCCACCAAGGCAGGCAGCGAGACTTGCCATGACCCACAGGCCGTGACCTCTGACGCTCACAGACTTCCTCTCAGGCTCTGTGTGCGCTTCCTTCCACGCGGGGTAAGCCCCGAGAGCTTGTCTGTTCCATGGCAGCCGGTGGACGGAGGCCGGCGGCTCCTCTCGGCCCACCCCACGTGCCTTGTCCTGAGTCGTCCATGTGCTTTTCCCGCTGCAGGGGAGCTACCTGGCGCACACCCAGGGGAAGAAGCATCAGACCAACCTGTGAGTGCCCCAGACCCCTTCCAGTGCCCGGGGCTGCTGGGGGGATGCCAGGGGAGTGGGAGCAGCTCTGTCCACAGCAGTTGAGCTGACTGAGCTTGCTTGAGCATGAGGCTTCCGGGACACAAGAGGAAAGCAGCGAGGGTTTGCGGAAGACGCCCTAGTAAGGGGCAGTGGGAAATGTGACGAGAAGAGAGGGTGCCCCGGGCCTGTCCCGTCCCCACTTCATGGAACCCCAGGACCCCCAGCCAGCACCCCATGCCCCTGGCCTCTCAGACAAACTCCAAGGTCAGTGTGGGAGTTGGACGACTCCCAGCACTTGGGCCTGTGACCTTGGTGGCCTGTGCAGAGGGTCACAGCACCATATCCATCCCACCTGCAGGGCCCGGCGAGCCGCCAAGGAGGCTAAGGAGGCCCCCGCCCAGCCAGCGCCAGAGAAGGTCAAGGTGGAGGTGAAGAAGTTTGTGAAGATCGGCCGCCCCGGCTACAAAGGTCATTCTGTCCGCGTGCGCTCTGGCCTGCAGCTGGCACTGGGCGTGAATGAGCCCCTGGCCCCAGCCCCCAGCCCGTCCTTGAGCCCCACGGAGACTGCCGCTCTCTTCGGAGCAGGGCCCTCCCTCACCTCCCTCTCCCTCTGGTCCACTGGCACCGTGAGCCCCACCTTTCCTGAGAGCTTTCTCAGAGCACCGGGTCACAGTGTCAGGGCTTCCCTTGGCTTCTGCTGGCCTTTGGGGAGCCGGTGATTGTTTACAGTGCTTGTGGGGATGGGTGGCCGTGGACGAGGGGCCCATGGGTCCCTTTTCTTTGACCTTGGGAGGGGGAGGGTCCACATTAAGAAAGCGCTCACACAGTGGACCGTTTGGGCGGAGAGGAGGGTTCCTGGTTCGCCTGCCGGGACATTGGTGAAGCGTTGGGTGGGGAGGCAGGGGACTGTGTCCCGGGAGGTAGGAGGGAAGAGACGAAAAGCTCTCAGGCAGGCGTCTCGAGTAAAAGTGGAAACCGTGTGGGTGACGGGCATTCCAGGTAGGACACAGCAGTGCAAAGGCCTGGGGGCAGGTCTGCGTCATAAGCTAAGGCCAGAATGACAGAATTCTTGGCGGGGGGGGGGGGGGGGGGCTACCAAAAGTCTTTCGGCCATAATAGGGCATCTGGTGTCCTGAGTGAAGCAGGGACAGTCGAGGGCTCAAGGGGCGTGAGTGTGGTGTGCCTCAGAGCTGTATGGAGAGCAACCTGGAGGTGGGGACATGGCCCTCTCGTGCAGAGGGCACCCTCCCAGCAGCCAGGATACAGACCTCACTGGCCGCTCGTGCACAGCGTGCCCAGTCTGGAGCTCCTGCTCGTGCCATCCCGGGCTCCTGCCCACACCTCTCCCTGTGGTCTCGGGCAGGGACCCTCCTGGCTCTGGGCAGTAGCCACCCAAGTACGGGTTCCCCAGTGTCCTATCCCCCGTCCGTGGGTTACTCCGCTGGTGCCTTGGCTTTGGGTAGGACAAGGTGGCCTGAACTTGAGAGCCTTGTGTGTTGCAGTGACCAAGCAGAGGGACACGGAGATGGGCCAGCAGAGCCTCCTCTTCCAGGTGAGCTGAAGCCTGAGCCCCGTCGTGGGGGGCGGGTCCCTTGCAGGACGGTGCTACCACCTGCTGTGTCCCCGCAGATCGACTACCCTGAGATTGCCGAGGGCGTCACGCCTCGCCACCGCTTCATGTCCGCCTACGAGCAGAGGATCGAGCCGCCCGACCGGCGCTGGCAGTACCTGCTCATGGCCGCCGAGCCCTACGAGACCATCGCCTTCAAGGTGGTGCATGTGGGGTCCCCCAGCCCTCCTGCCCGCACCCCGGGTGCCCCTTAGGCACACGCTTGCCTGGGAAGGGTGGGAGAGGACATGGGGGTCGGGAGCTGGGCGTCCTGAGGTCGGGTGCTCCTGGCATTAAGAGGCTCTCGTGGCCAGGCTGCTCAGGGATCCCATAACCTGATCCCGTAACTTCGGCCACACAGACAAGAGCACGAGCCGCTCCTTCCCCAGGGCGGCAGCCTCGCTAAGTAGTGCGGCTAGTCTTTTACCCCAAAACCAAATCGTGTCCCGATTGGGCCTTTTCTGGGCCAAGGGGCAAGTCCCTGCAGGCCTGGATGTGTCAGCTGCGGTGGTCCGAAGGCCCCCCTCTGCCCCCTCCCGACGCAGGTGCCGAGCAGGGAGATCGATAAGGCCGAAGGCAAGTTCTGGACTCACTGGAATCGGGAAACCAAGCAGGTGAGCCACTCTGGGGCCTTTGATGGCTGCCCTGGCCAGCTTGTCCCTTCACCCAGGGCCCCGAAGGCCTCACTCAGCCTCTTCCGTTTCCCTCCAGTTTTTCCTGCAGTTCCACTTCAAGATGGAGAAGCCGCCAGCCCCGCCCAGCCTACCTGCAGGGCCACCCGGAGTGAAGAGACCCCCGCCCCCCCTGATGAATGGTCTGCCCCCACGGCCGCCGCTGCCAGAGGCTTTGCCCCCACCACCGCCAGGAGGCCTGCCTCTGCCACCCATGCCGCCCAGCGGGCCTGCACCCTCGGGGCCTCCGGGCCCTCCCCAGCTGCCCCCACCAGCTCCTGGGGTCCACCCCCCAGCACCAGGGGTCCACCCCCCAACGTCTGGGGTCCACCCCCCGGCACCAGGAGTTCACCCCCCAGCTCCTGGGGTCCATCCCCCGGCACCGGTGGTCCACCCACCGACATCTGGGGTCCACCCACCGGCTCCAGGCGTCCACCCTCCAGCCCCAGGGGTCCACCCTCCTGCTCCAGGCGTCCATCCTCCCCCATCTGCTGGAGTTCACCCCCAGGCCCCAGGGGTGCATCCGCCGGCCCCTACGGTGCACCCCCAGGCCCCTGGGGTCCACCCCCAGGCCCCTGGGGTCCACCCACCAGCCCCAGGGATCCACCCCCAGCCTCCTGGGGTCCACCCCCCGCCTCCTGGGGTCCACCCATCAGCTCCTGGGGTCCATCCTCCAGCTCCTGGGGTCCACCCCCAGCCTCCTGGAGTTCACCCCTCAAATCCTGGGGTCCATCCCCCCACTCCCATGCCCCCCATGCTGAGGCCTCCCCTGCCCTCCGAAGGCCCTGGGAACATTCCGCCCCCTCCCCCAGCCAACTGAAGAGTGGCCCCTTTTCCAGGCCAGTCCCGTGTGGTGTGTTCTTGTGTTCTCTGTCGGAGCGGAGTGTGGTCCTCTTGTACGGCCCATGTCGCGTCCTCACTGCTCATTAAACGTCTGCCCCGATGCCCGGACTGGACTGCTGTGTCGGCAGCTGGGGGGCCATGGCGCAGAGGCCGCTCGGGTTTGGGGCGTTAGCGTCCTTGTCTTGGTGTCACTGTACCCCATGGGACGCTGCTAGGTGAGGGCAGGCCCAGCCAACAGCGGGCCTGGGATCTCTTGTGAGGAGGGGAGCGCTGCAGCTGCTCGCTCTCCCACA
Organism: Enhydra lutris kenyoni; assembly: GCF_002288905.1. NCBI lineage: Eukaryota > Metazoa > Chordata > Mammalia > Carnivora > Mustelidae > Enhydra > Enhydra lutris. The sequence continues at coordinate 4,888,893 of NW_019154170.1, read as the reverse complement.
GTGTGACCGAGCACTTGGGGAGCCCCAGCTGAGCCGGGGGACCACCCACTGCCCAGGCCCACCTGCCCAGTAGTCTGAACACCCAAGACACAGGGTCCCCAGAAGAATCTACTGCCCGGTCCTCTGGGACATCACTCTCTGCCCTGGTCCAGGCCTGCCCTCCCCCTGTCCCCAGATCCCCAGAGCTGCTGATAGTCTGGGCCAACACCCCCTGCTCCTGATCCCACTCCCGCCACGGGGGGGGGGGGGGACGCTCCTCAAGGACAGACGTAGGACAAGTCGGTCACAGGCTGCGCCTCCTATCAGCGTGAGGAGACAGGCAGTGTGGCCCGAACAGAGGAGGCTTTGAGAGCTTCCCGGCCTGCCCTGGCCCATGCTGGGGCGCCAAGCACTGGTCCCCAAGGTCACAGCCCAGGAGGAGATAGAGGCCCGTCTCCCGCACAAACAGCCTGGCCTCGCGCATATAAGCCAGAGCCACCGAGCCCCTCCCGGCAGCCAGGATGTGGGCTCTGCTGCTCCGGCTGCTGGCCCTGGCCCTGTGGGTGATGGGGCCCCCGTGGGGAGCCGGGGCCCCCGCCTCGCCCGGAGAGCCAGGCACGGGCACAGGGGGGCTCGTCTTCCATCAAGACTGGGACTGGCTGCCAGGGAGCCCACAAGACCCCCTGTGCCTGGTGACCCTGGACCAGAGCAGCAACCGGAGCGGCACCCCACTTCGGGTGGTGGGGGCCCTGAGAGGCTACGAGCACGCCTTCCTCGAGGCCGTGCAGCAGGCACACTGGGGTTCCCGCGACCTGGCCATGTTCGGGGTCTGCCCCGCCAGTGTGGGGCAGCCCGCACTGCTCCCTCTGCGGCAGCTGCAGGCATGGCTGGGGGAGCCCGGGGGGCGGCGGCTGGCAGTGCTGCACCTGGAGGAAGGTACGTGGGGGGCCGTGGCCTGCCGCTGAGCGGGGGGATCTGTCCCTGGTCTCCTGAGAAGGGAGACGTCCACACCAGACCCCTCCCCAGCTTCCCCCATGGCCCAGAGGTGGGTACCCTTGGGCTCCTGTGGAGCTCTAAATCCCCAGACCTGGGCTCCTGGACCCGCCCCTTCCCGCCCTTCCCAGGGAAAGAGCCCAGCGGAGGGGGCTGGTCCAGCCAAGGCGGCCCTGCTGTGAGAGCTGGCCTGTCCCTGGGAGCCACTGGCCTCAGAGCCACTGGAGGAATGGGCTGCCCCCAACGAGAGCCCCAGGTGGAGACCCCAGGGAGCCCAGCGCGAGCAGCCTCACCACTCCCCACCCCCTACCACTCATTCCTCTGGGCGACCCAAGCTGGGGTGTCAGACCTCTCCCGCCAGGTCCCCAAGGCTCCCAGTTGGGCCAGGGGCTCTCCCTGCAGGAACGCAGGACGGGTGTGGGGAGGGGACTGGCTCCAGGGCCTCAGGTGTCGTCCCCTCCCTGTCTGTCCTGGCCACAGTGAGCTGGGAGCCAGCAGTCACGCTGAAGTTCCAGGTGCCCCCGCCCGGAGGAGCCGGTGCCCTGGAGCTGGCGCTGCTGGTGCTATACCCCGGGCCTGGTCCTGAGGTCACTGTCACGGGGACCAGGCTGCCAGGCACCCAGGTACCAGGGCACCCAGTGGGGCAGTTCCTGGGCCTCCAGGAGCCCTCGCCCAGCAGAGGAGAGGGTATGGAGGTGGTGGGTTCAGTTTTTATTTTTAAGATTTTATTTACTTGTTTATTGGGGGGAGAAGAGGGAGAAGCAGGCTCTCCGCAGAGCAGGTAGCAGGATGCGGGGCTCCATGCTGGGACCCTGGGATCATGACCTGAAGCGGAAGGCAGACGCTTCACCAATGGAGCCACCCAGGTGTCCCGGGAATGGGGTTTTTAAGCTGTGCTGAACAAGGTTCCGAGTGTCCTAGGTGGGCAGCGGGCACAGCAGGGCTGGCACCCTCGCCCCAGCCAGCTGGGCTGAGCCCCCATCTCCACAGAACCTTTGTTGGTCCCGGGACACGCGCTACCTGCTGCTGGCTGTGGAACGCCCAGCGGGGGCCTGGCACAGCCCTGGAGTCACCCTGATCCTGCAACCCCGAGGAGACGGTAGGCTCTCAAAGAAGGGGAGCTGGCAAGGTTGGGCTGCCCTAGTTCCTCAAACGCTGAGCCACCCCGGGGTCTCGCCAGGCCTTCCAGGTCCCCCCCTGAGCACCGCCCAGCTGCAGGAGCTGCTGTTCGGCCGGGACCCCCGCTGCTTCACGCGGATGACCCCGGTCCTGCTCCTGCTGCCACTGCCCGGGCCCACTCCAATGCCCGCGCGCGGCCTTCTGGACCAAGTGCCCTTCCCGCCACCCTGGTGTGTGCAGGTCCAGCCGGGAACTGGGGGGTGGCGGGTATGGGAAGAACCTCGCACCTGCTCACACCTCCCAGCTCCGCCTTCCAGGCCCTCTCAGGAGCAGGAGCCCACGGAGCCGCGGTCCAGCGCAGACCCCTTCCTGGAGACGCTCACGCGCCTGGTGCGCGCCCTGCGGGGGCCGCCAGCCCAGGCCTCGCCGCCGCGCCTGGCCCTGGACCCGGGCGCGCTGGCCGGCTTCGCGCAGGGCCTCGTCAACCTGTCGGACCCCGCGACCCAGGAGCGCCTGCTCGACGGCGAGGAGCCGCTGCTGCTGCTGCTGCCGCCTCCCGCCACGGCCACGGCTGGGGAGGCCGCGCCGCTTAGGGGCCCTGAGTCCGGGCCCTGGGCCGCGGGCCTAACGCACCGTGTGGCCGCCGAGCTGCGGGCCGCCGCTGCCGAGCTGCGCGGGCTCCCGGGCCTGCCCCCCGCCGCCACGCCGCTGCTGGGGCGCCTGCTCGAGCTCTGCCCCGGGGTCCCGGGGGGTTCAGGTGGCCCCGGCGGTCCGGGCGGCCCGCTGCGCGCGCTGCTGCTGCTCAAGGCGCTGCAGGGTCTGCGCGCCGAGTGGCGGGGGCGCGAGCGGAGCGGGGCGCTGCGGGCGCAGCGCAGCGCGGGGGCCGAGGCGGCGGACGGGCCGTGCGCGCTGCGCGAGCTGAGCGTGGACCTGCGCGCCGAGCGCTCCGTGCTCATCCCCGAGACGTACCAGGCCAACAACTGCCAGGGCGCGTGCGGCTGGCCGCAGTCCGACCGCAACCCGCGCTACGGCAACCACGTGGTGCTGCTGCTGAAGATGCAGGCCCGCGGCGCCGCCCTGGCGCGCCCGCCCTGCTGCGTGCCCACCGCCTACGCCGGCAAGCTGCTCATCGGCCTGTCGGAGGAGCGCATCAGCGCGCACCACGTGCCCAACATGGTGGCCACGGAGTGCGGCTGCCGGTGACCCCCAGGCGGCCCCGGGGCGCCCGCCCATGTCTGCTCAGACCCCCATCCCCACCCCAATAAAGACCAGCGAGCACCAGCTGGTGTGTACGTGCGTCTGGGCACAGGCGGGGGTCTCCACCTGGCCGCTCTCAGCGCGGACGGAAGCGTCATCCCGGTGCCCTCGGCCTCCACTCCCGCCCCTACCCCGCCCCCACCCCCCCGCTGGAGGGCCTCCCTTCTCTGCCCTTCAGGCCCAGGCTGCCCCCGTCAAAGGAGCCAGCGACCCTGGGACTGCAGCTTTCAATTTATTTCGCTGAACCTCGGGGCCACGCACAGCGAGGGGGGCGGTTCAGAGTATTGGGTCCCAGGACCCATGCCTGGCTCAGTCCCGCCCCTTGCCCGCCCGGTGCTTCTGGCGGCCTGGAGGCCGGTCCTCGTCGGGGCGCTGCAGGGAGTTCCAGGCCTGTCTCCTTTTCTGTCCCGGGTCTCGGGAGTCCTGCGCCCAGTGTCGGTGGCCCCCTTTGCGCACCTCCCAGCGCCGGGGTAGGGCTCCTCGGGGTTCCCTGGCGGCCCGTGGCTTCTCCTGCTTCGGAGGCCGCTCCTCCTTCCGCGGCTTCTCCTTCTGCGGCCGCTCCTCCCTCCGCGGCCTCTCCTTGCGAGGCCTCTCCTTCCGCGGAGGCTCCTTGGGCCCGCGCTTCTCCCCAGCAGCGCTGTCCGCACCCTCCCGTCTTCTGGGAACCTCAGCCTCTTCCTTCTTCGCCGCCTCCTCCTCCTCTGCCTGGGGTGCCGGCGGTCCTAATGGGGGCGCCCAGGCCTTGGGCTTCGGCTGCAGCTGCCAGGCGGGTGGTGCCAGTTGCTGGGGTCAGCGCACACCTGCCCAGCGCGGGATCAAGGCACCTTCCCCCCGCCGCCCATGGTCACTTAATGGAAGCGCTTACCTGGGCTGCTGCTGGCTCCGGGGCTGAGCTGGGCGGTACCCATGGCTCAGGGACAGGTGCAGGGACGTCTGCTTCCCCAGCCACAGCATCTTGGAGGGGAGGGGAGTCAGCCCAGGTGGGGAGGGGGGAGCTGCAGATCAAACCCACCGCCCAGCCCTCCACCCTGGAGTCCTGTCTCCCCTCCCTCCAAGCCTTCAGGAGGAAGGCTCCTGACCTCCGGGGCTGTGGCGCCCCCTTTCCTCCACATCTCCCTCGTGCCAGTTGCAAAAGGGCAGGCCCCGTTTCTCTGTGGGCTGTGGGAGCTCCCTGGCACATACCACCCAAAGGTGGCTCATAGGGCCAGTCCTGGGGGGCAAGGCCCATGAGGAGTGAGGACCTGCTCACTCACGGAGGAGACAGGTGTGCCGAGATACAATCTGGGAGAGGAAGGGCCCCCGGAGAAGGTCCCCGATGGGGGACGGGGGAGGAGGCACTTTCTCCCCAAGCCGGCACAGAGGGAGGGCACGCAAGGTCAGTGGCTGAACGGGGGTGCACAGGGTGGGGCGCTTGGGGGACCGAGGACCCCTCGCAGAGACCATGCCAGGGAGAAGGGGACCAGCCGGGGGGAGCCAGGTATAGAAGACCACCCCTCCAGGGGAGGTACCAGCCCAACCATTGGGGGGCACGTGAGCTTCCCTGGGAGGGCCTGCGCCCAGGCTCACCGCGGCACAGCTGGAAGGCTGACCCCAGCAGCGCCACGAATGAGGCCAGCACCAGACACTTGTTGAGGGACAGGTCTCCGCAGGGCAGCTCGTCACTCAGGGCCGGAGCCGGGGGTGGCGGTAGCCGCTGCGGGGGCGGCGAGGCCTGTGCCTTCCTGCGCACGGGGCTCCGGGGCGCTGTGGGGAGCATGGGGTGGGCTGGGCGCGGCCCCATGGGGCTCTGCCCTCCCTGCCTGCAGCCCTGGGCGGGGGATAAAGCCGTGCGTGCTTCAGAGCCTCACTGGGATGTGGGGGACGCTCTAGAAAGTGCCGGCTGAAGCCCAGAAGCGCCTCACGTTGTGTCATCACGAATTCGCGAGGCTTCCAGCCCTGTTAGTTACGGCTGGTGACATGGGACAGAAGCCAGCCAGCAGCCCCACTGCACCCTGTTCCCCTCCCCCTAGATCCAAGGACCCAGCCTGGGGCCTGCCCCACCCCCGCTTGCTGGGCCATACCCACTCCCCCACCTCACCCCTGCCATCTGCAAACCTACTTGCTCCTGCTTTCAGCCTCTCTTTCCCGGATCCTGGGGCCACTTTGGCCACAGGCTCCTTTTCTGTCTTCTTAGGCCTGGCATCCACACTGCCTGGAGGGCTGCCCTCAGCTTGAGAAACCTATGAGAAGTCATGAGTGGCCCGGGCTGTTTCTTCCCCTTCTTTCCTCCAAGGGAACCCGAACCCTTCCCATGGGCCGGAGAGAGCCACCCCTCTGGGCAGCGTGTCCCTGTCTCCAGGGACATCCCAGGCAGTAACCCCAGGGCCCTGGCTACTCACATGGGGCCAGCTGCTAGCGTCGGCCAGCCTGGGCGTCGCTATTGGAGGAAAAGAAAGAGAGTCAAGGTTGTGAGAGCCCCCCAGGCCCATCCCACCCCCTGCGGGGCTCTGCTGGGCCAGGGGTGGGGGATCCCTCCCATTCTACAGATTAGAAAGCAAATGGGCTCAGAGGCAGTCCTGCCCAAAGGCACATGGCATTTCGCTGGCAAGCTAGGATTTGAATCCTGCCCTGCGAGGCCTATGACCTGTATCTCTGGGGCTCCTTATATATCCCCGAAGGCACGAATGGACACGGGTTGGAAACAAGGAGCAGAGTTGGAGCCAGCCCAATGTGGGAGTCTTAGTCCTGGGTCTGCCAGCGAGCCACCCGGCTCAGCAGGTGGACAGGGGCGGGGCTCCGTCCTGCCTGAGACCCTGCGAGTACCTCGAGCCCTGTCCTCCTGGGGCTGCTCAGGGCAGGGGTCGGCCAGCGTGGAAAGGTCCTCGCCTTGGCAGCTGCCCAGGCCTCCATCCAGCTCCTGCAGGGCCCTGGTCGTCATGGAGACGTCTGAGCCCCTGGGATCCTTGGGAGTTGGGGGGCAGCGGCTGGAGAGGAGGTGTCTTGCTTCAGACGTGTCTTGCACTGGCTGAGCCCCTGCTGTGGGCTAGGCCTGACCTGGGGGCACCCCTTGTACGTAAATGAAGGGGCCCCTGCCTTTCAGCTCAGCCCTTGCCCGTCCTTCCACCTGGAACCTCCTTCAAGGGCAGATTCACCGTGGGGTGGGCGTGGCCCAGCGCCCCCCCACCCCGCGTCCCCTCCCTGTGCTGGGACCCCTCCCTGAGGATGCCGAGGCTGCTGGGGTCCTGAGAGGGATGGGACCCACCCAAGGTCACACACAGATGAGCAAAGATGGCCCAGATCAGAACCCTTGGCCCCAGGGTCGGCTCAGGTTCTCTGAGACCAGACACTATTTTTACCCAGCGCCGGAGGCCAGGGGAACAGGCCGTAGTGCCTCCCGGCCCCTCCCGGACTTTTCGCCCCTGGGTCTCTGAACCGTCCTGGCCGGCCGTTCCTGGCACCCCAGCCCCCGGCCCCTAAATCTAGAAGCTCAGGCTGTAGCCCCCTCCCCCCCCGACGGGCCTCACTCCAGCCACGACAGGCAGGGGCCAGGGCCCCCAGGGGCTTCCTGATCCCAGCACTGGGGCCCCAGCCTCCTCCCACGACTCCCACTCCCATAGGACAAATGGGGAAACTGAGTCTCCAGAGAGAGCTATCCGCCAGAGGTCGTAGGCAGCCTGTGGTCAAACCCAGCTGAGCCGGCCCCCACAGCCCTGTTTTGGGGCCCCCGTGCCCCTGGCTGCCAGTGTTAGCGTGTTCTGCCGTCTCTGGTCAGAAGAGTGACCCTTCCCCTGGGGCCGGAGCAGGCCACTGAGCGAGGGGCCCGAACGGGCAGCGGGCCAGTGCCCTTAGGCATGTAGGGGGGCAGTCGCAAGAGCTGGGGGTCCCCGTGGACCTCAGAGATGCCCTCCCCAGACACAAGGGACCGTTCCCCTGCCCAGGCCTCCCCCTGCCCCACTTACTCCACAGCCGCCACAGTGAGCCCGCTGGACAGATGGAGCCTGGGGAGCGTGGCCCCAAGACAGACGATGACAGGTGTGCGGAGGCAGGGCGGTGGCGGGAAGGGGAGGAGGGCGGCGGGGGATGGTGGCTGGGGAGGCCTCCACCCTTGCCGCAGGACTGAGCCTTGGCCAGAGGGTGACCCCACCCCCACTCCAGCACAGAGCCACTGCCCCGCCGGCCACGGTGGCCTGGGCGGCTCGCTTCCTGTCCCTGAGCCTCAGAGAAGCAAGTCCTGGAGGTGGGGACAGCACAAAGGGTCACCTTGCTTTCACCCTCAAATCCCGTCAGCCAACCTATGAGCTACGAAGGCTGAGTCGGGCTCCCCTGTGGTGAAGCCAACGGGGTACAAGCTCCCAGAGCAGCCAGGGGTGGCCCGTGGGACCCGGAGCCTGAGGGAGGGTCCCATGGGAGAGGCCTGTTTCCTCATCTAGAACCAGAATTCAAGACCACTCCATAGCCACCAGCACGGCTGTGCTGCTCCGGAACATTCCGGAACCCGGAAAACAACCCCCTCCCCTTTCACTAACCCCTCCCCCAGGTCCCCCCAGCCCCCGGCCCCCATGAAGCTCCCTTCACGTCTGTGGAGGAGCCTGGTCTGGACGTGTCACACGCGTGGACTCACACCCCGTGTGGCCTCCTGTGTCTGGTTCCCTGAGTGTCATGGGCTCGGGGTCCATCTCTGGGGCCGAGAGTGGGGGCCTCAGTCCTGCCCGCAGCTAAGGGACGCTCCCACACGCGGGGGACACGCTGTGTTATCTGTTCCTTGGCATCCAATAGGGCTGGAAGCAGTGGGGGGTAGTGGGGGCAATGCCCCTCAAGCCCAGTGTCAGATCTTGTCTTTAGAAAATATAAAATGTGGGGCACCTGGGTGGCTCAGTGGGTTAAGCCTCTGCCTTTGGCTCAGGTCATGATCCCAGGGTCTTGGGATCGAGCCCCACATCAAGCTCCCTGCTCAGCAGGAAGCCTGCTTCTCTCTCTCCCGCCCCCCACTGCTTGTGTTCCCTCTCTCGCTGTGTCTCTCTCTGTCAAATAAATAAGTAAATAAAATCTTTAAAAAAAAAAAAAAGCTTTAAAAAAAAAAAAGCAAAGGTCTGGTGAGACACAGGCCCGTGTATGTCTAGTGTCCTCAGCGAACGTGCACCCTCTTGGCTTTACACGTTTCTTTTTAAGTCATTTCTATGCCCAACATGAGCCTCAAACACAACCCCATGTCGACGAGTGGCGTGCTCTGTGGACCGAGCCCGCGAGGCTCGTGTTCAGTGACAGAAATTCTAGAGAAATGAAGATAACACTTGGTGAACACACAGGAGAAGCCCCGCGGGGCAGGATCACAGCAGCTGCGTCCTCGCCTTCAGACGACCTCCTGGGGACCGTTTTCCTTCTATCACGAAGCCTCCGCGGGGACGTGCGCCACCCTGGGTGTGTCCCGGAGCCCGAACCTGGAAACCACAAAGGAGATAAGAAGAACCTTTTGCCGGCTGGAGATAAGCTGTGGTCTCTGTCACTTTCTGGCCGCAGGCATGGGGGGCAAACACCCTATGACCCAGTGACCAGTGGCCAGTCTGGATTCTGAACTTTTGGCCCAGAATCGCTTGTCTGTGCGAAACACTGGGGAGCCCACAAGAGGCAGAGAACCCAAAAAACAAACAAACGAAAAACCCAACCAGATTTCAAAGTGCAGAAGCTCTTCCAGCCTCAAGAAGACAGGGCCTGCGTCATAACAAGACACCAGTCCCAAAGATAGTTACGGACACTGCCGCCCCCTGCCAGTGTGGGCGGGCTGGAGGGCGCCTTTGCAACAAAAGCGTGACCCTCTGCGCAAAGACTGAAAACAATTGGAAATCGAAGTGAGAATCCACTTGTTTTTAAGTTTCACCACAAGCTGCAATGCTACACAAAGTCACGAATTAAATATTCTTTCCCAGGACAATTCCCTGGCGCTGGCCCAACACACGCAATTCTTAGAGTTTTGGTGGTGTTCTCGTAATGTGTGTTCGGAAGCTGCAAATAAGACATTTTTACGTGGAATTACTGTATGAATATAAATACTGCATTTCCCCCTGGCAAGGAATTAATAAGACACACGTATTCAGCAGACCTGCTTTGCAGACTAAGCTCCTGTGGGTTTTGCAGTCATTCAAGGTCTCTGGGGAAAGCTTGTGTCTCTAACTCACATAGACACAGCAGACTGAAATAAAAACGAGATAAAAACGAGAGGCATGAATTGTGAAGACAAACATACAGGAGTTGCTTCAGTCCCGCCTAACTCTCCAGACCCTCCCTTTGTGCCTGAAAAGCAAAACCAGGAAAGGAAGCAGGACCTGCAAGCTCTGTGCTCCACTGGGACCACCGGGAACCGCTCCCACCTCCGGTTCTGGACTCCTGCCTGGGCTGGTGGTGCTCACCCAGGAGGGGGTCTCTGTGGACCCGGGAGAGGACTGCGTTGACCTGGGAGAGGACTGCGTTGACTGGGGAGGGGTCCGCATTGACCGGGGAGGGGTCCGCGTTCACCGGGGAGAGGTCTGCGTCCACCGGGAAGGGGTCTGCGTTCACCGGGAGGGGTCCGCGCTGACCGGGGAGGGGTCCGCGTTGACCGGGGAGGGGTCCGCGTTGACCGGGGAGGGGTCCGCACTGACCCGGGAGGGGTCCGCGTTGACCGGGGAGGGGTCCGCGCTGACCGGGGAGGGGTCTGCGCTGACCCGGGAGAGATCTGTGTTGACCGGGGAGGGGTCCGCGTTGACCGGGGAGGGGTCTGCTTTTCTCTGGGAGCAGAAGAGCTGTTGGCTGAGCCTGGAAGCGATACGCTCCATTTCATTAAACGCGAGTGTCTTGAGCATGGAAGGTTCTCTTCAGCCGCGGCGGTCCGGAACCGAGCAAGACCGAACCCAGAAACCCACCGCGGGACCGACCCTTCCGAGGTTATCACTGAAAGGAATTCCGCCCCGTGGGGTGGGGGCTCTGGGACCCCCGCCCGCGAATACCGGGGCCTCTGTCACCCCGAGCCTCCCGGGAGAGGAGGCCCTCGCTTGGGGCAGGACGACAAGGGCCACGGCGGAGACGCCGCCACTGCCAGCACCCGAAGACCCGTAGAGCGCGGAGCCCTCCCACCCCAGGTCCGGCTGATGGGGGCGGGGCGCGTACGCTGCGCTATGGACGCCACGGCGCCCCGCCTCCCGCGCCCGCAGAGAGTCGCCATTGGTGGAGGGGGCGGTCCCCGCGGCGGTCCCGCCCCCACCCCGGCCGTCCGCCAGTCAGACGCCGAGGGGTCGAACACGTCCGGAGCTGTCGGGGGCTCCGCGGCCCCGCCCCCTCGCGCGTCTGCGTTCCAGGCGGTGTGGGGGCGTGGCCCGGGAGCGGCGCCTATAAAGGCGGGAGGCGGCGGCGGCGCCATTTTGCGAACGGCGAGCAGCGGCGGCGGCGCAGAGACGCGCAGCGGAGGTTTCTGGTTTCGGACCCCAGCGGCCGGATGGTGAAATCCTCCCTGCAGCGGATCCTCAACAGCCACTGCTTCGCCAGAGAGAAGGAGGGGGACAAAGCCAGCACCGCCGTCCACGCCGCCCGCGCCATGCCGCTCCTCAGCCTGCACAGCCGCGGAGGCCGCAGCAGCGAGAGGTGAGCGCCCCGCCCCCGCCCGAAGCTTCCAGAAGCGCCGCCGCGCAGGCCCGCGGGGAGCCGGCCGCGGAGGGCCCGGGAGCGCGGGGTCCGCCCCTGTGTCGAGGCCACATCGCAGGGGGGACGGGCGCTCCGGGGGCCCGTGGCCCGGCGGGGCGGGGGGTGGGCGGGCGCGGCCTGCCGTCGTGGCCCGCGGGGGGGTGGGGGGACGCGCGGGGCGCCCCGTAGCCGCGCCTCCGCCGGGGTCCGACCGGCCGCCCCCTCCTCTCGGCGGCGCGCCCGCGGCAGGTGCGGGTCCCCCCGGCGGGCCGCGGATTGAGGGGCGCCGCGCGGAGTGCCGAGGCCGCCGGGCCGCGGACGGGGCCGAGCTCCGAGCCGTGCAAAATGGAGGCGGCGTTGCGGCCTGTTGGCCCCGCGCGGCAAATGGCTGCTGGCGCCGCTGGGCGCGCGATTGTGAAAACCTCCCTCGGGGCCGCGGGCCGCGTCCGCCGCCATGACGCAAGCCGGGCCCGCGGGAGCGTGCGGGAGGGGCGCCGGCGGCGGGGGGAGCGCGCGCTCGCGGCGGGCGGGGGGGGGGGGGGGCCCGCGGGTGGAGACGGGCGCGGCTGCGGGGCCCCTGCGCGAGGCTGAGCGCCGCGTCCTGCCGTGGCAGGTCCTCCCCCGACTGCTGTAGTCACCTGGGTCCGGGGCCTCGGTGGTGCTCCTGATGTCCCTCACCCACCCCTGAAGATCCCAGGTGGGCGAGGGAATAGTCAGAGGGATCACAGTCTTCCGGCCGCCGCCGTCTTCTACTCCGTGAGTACCGCGGGGGGGGGGGCGGGGCCGGGGTCGGGGCCGGGGCCGGCCCGAGCAGTGCGCGCGTCTGCGGTGCGGACCGGCGCTCCCTCCCGCAGGACGAGCGGCTGCGCGTGACCGAGGAGCTCGCGTCCCACGGCAAGACGAGGATTCTGAACGTGCAGACCAGGCTCTCGGGCTCCCGGCGCGTGGACTGGAGGGCGGTGTTGCGCGGCGGCTGCCTCTACGTGGAGATCCCGGGCGGCGCCCTGCCCGAGGGCAGCAAGGACAGGTGGGCCGCGGTGCGGGTCCGGGGTGGGGGTGCTCCCGGGCGTGGGGCGGCCCCGCTGACGCCGGCCCTTCAGCCTCACAGTTCTCCTGGAGTTCTCGGAGGAGCAGCTGCGCGCCGCCCACGTCTTCGTCTGCTTCCACAAGAACCGCGACGACAGAGGTGTGCGCTGGGGGGCCGGGGCGGGGGCCGGGCGCTCGGGGCGCGGGCGGCCCCGCCTGCGGCTCTGACTCGGTTTCCCCCGCAGCCGCCTTGCTCCGGACCTTCGGCTTTTTGGGCTTTGAGATTGTGAGACCGGGGCATCCCCTTGTCCCCAAGAGACCCGACGCTTGCTTCATGGCCTACACGTTCGAGAGGGAGTCTTCGGGCGAGGACGAGTAGTGGCACCGCCCGCGTCCCTCGCGCGTCGCCCCTGCATCGCGGTCCCTTTGCGTGTGGCGCTTACTGTGGGGCGGGACCGGCCGCGGCGCCGCGAGTCAGGCCTGCGCGCCGGGTTTGTCCGCATGTTGTGATTGTGCAAATAAACGCTCACTCCAAATTAGCGGTGTATTTCTCGAGGTTTAATATTGTGTTTGTGATACTGGAGTATTTGCTTTAATTCTAAATAAAAGTTTATATTTTACTTTTTTATTGCTGGTTGGAGATGATTCCGATTGTCCGTGTAGGAGTCTCTCACCGGAAGGCTCTGGAAGTCCAGGTCTCGGCCCGCAGCAGCGCTGAAAACCTGAATAAACGTGATGACGCCTCCCGCACCTGTGTTGGCTCCGTGGTGTTCCCCCGGCACTGACCACGCCCCGGGACCGAGGGCCTGGGACGGGGTGGGGGGGGCGGGTGTGCCGGTTCCGAACCGCGTGACCCCCTCGCGTGGGCGGGCACCACCGCCCGCTCTGGGCGCAGCCCGGTTCCTGTGGGGTCCGATGCGTGGCGGCCCGGGATGGCTGCTGCCTCCCCTCACGTTCAGTCCTTCTGGCAGCCCCGGGAGGCCCTAGGTGGCCGACCGCCCCACCCCAACGCTGGGTCTGCTGCTGCTCGGCCCTTATCTGGGACGGCCACTGCTCCCCACGGGCAGAGTTCCTGCTGGCCCCGAACAGCCTCACCGCTGGTTCTGTTGGTCTGTGTGGGGTGTGGCTGAGGTGCCGGCGTGGTTCTGGACTTGGGCCCCCACGTCATCGCCCGTGTGGGCTCCGTGGACGCCAGCAGCCCCTGGGGAGGGCCTTGCAGGGCTGTTACGGTGATGGGGGTCAGAGCGGGAATGTGGGGTCTGGCGCCTGCGGAGGGTCAGCAGGGCTGAGGGGGTTCCTGAAGGCCTAGGACGGGCTGGACTGCTGCGCCACCTGCTGGCCGCATCTGAGCGTGGCCCAGGGGCTGAGGCCCAGCCTGGGCTGAGGCGGGAAGAGGGGGCGTCTGGAGCAGGGGAGGTACCTGCAGGGATGGGAATGTGTCTGGGGTTGGGGGCGATGTACTGCAGATGGGCCTTCAAAGGTCTGAAGGGACAGAGCCGGGCAGCACACCAGTCGGGGCAGCACAAAGGGCTTTGGGGTTGGGGTGTTGAAGGGTACAGAGGAGTCTGAAGCAGATGAGTAGAGACGGGCAGAGTGACCAGGGGAAGAAACAACTTGGGCAAGTCCTGGAGGTCAGGCGGACAGGCAGTGTGGCAGGAGGGGTTGGCCAGAGGGAACATGGGGAACCTTTGAAGGAGCCCCACTGTATTCTGAGGGTACTAAGGAGCCACGGGAGATGTTTGAGCGGGAGAGGAGCCCTGGTTGTACCTGGGAGTTAGCCATGAGGGGCTTGGGGAAGTGAGGGGGCATGACTGGAGGCCCCAGAAGCAAGAGCAGTGGGACCCTTCAGGGGCCTTTTTCAGAGGCGTAAACTGAGACCCTGTTCTCTCCCTTAGGTTCCCAGACGAGACTTCCTTGCCGGTGTTCCATTGTCCTGTGCGATTAAACAGCTACTGCGGGTTAAGCCTGGCTTCTGCCCTGGGGGAGCTCAGAGCCTGGGGGGTGACCCGGTCAGGTGGCGGGCCGTGAGATAAATACTTCCAGGTGGTGGTCGGTGCTCTGGGGGCAGGCACGGGGAGGAGCGACTTTATTTGATTAGAGGAGGTGAGATTCGGAGTCCGGCGGAGGGAACAGCCCATGCAGAAGCTTGGCGGCTGGACAGAATTTAATTTCACGGAGGAAGAGCGCGGAGGCCACAGTGGGTGGAGAGAGTAGGGGAGGCAGAAGGCATGGGACCCTGTGGGGACGCTTGGGCAGGTGAGTTCAGACTCCTCTGAGGCGGGCTGTGCTGGGGGACTGGGCGTCTCAGGTTCTAGGAGCTTCCCCTCCCCCTGGAGACGCCAACCAGGTCTAGACTCACAGTCACTGGCCGTCCTCGGCACAAGGGGTGCTCCGGGACGGGAGATGGAGGACAGCGTCCACCTCCTCAACCGAGACGGTGACCCTCAGACTCCACTAGAGGGACAGCCTCGCCTCTGCTGGAAGCTGGGGAGAGGGGTCCCATACTCACACAGACCTTGGTGGACAGGGAGTGGCCACACCTGGTAGAGGTGGGGGTCGTCCTGGCGTCAGAAAGCCTTTGGAGGCACTGGTCATTAGCCCCAGCCCCCAGGCTTCCAGGGGAGGACTTGGGCCCAAGTCCCCAGCATAGAAAGGGGGCTGTGTGTCCACGGTCCTGCACCCTTCTGGCTGTTTCTGGAAGAGGGCGTCCCTTCTATCATGGAGGCAGTCCCCACTGGCCTTCTGGCGCCAGGCCTGGGAAGGGTGCCTACCTCTCGGGGAGGCCCTTGGGAGGCGTCAGTCCCACAGCAGCGCCAGGGCGTGGCCCAGGGAGGCCTCCGTGGCCTCCGCCAGGTATGTGCAGCACAGCCAGTCCTCCAGGCCGGGCGCCTCCCCCGCCGCCGCCCGCTCGGCCAGGTGCAGGACCAGCAGTGCACGGCGCACCCGCAGCCAGGGCACGAGCGGGGCTCCTCGGCCGCGCAGCTCAGGCCCGGGGCCCCAGAGCAGCACCTGCAGCGCAGCCCGCGCCTGGGCCGCTGAGGGCTGCAAGTGGGCCAGCCGGGCCGCCAGAGTCTCCAGGCCGGATGCCAAGGGCGTGGCTGAGGGCGCCACGGGGCCCAGGAGGGCACTGAGCAGGTGGCTTAGCTGCTGCGCGTGGGCGCCCCGGTGTCCCGGGGGCTGGGGGCGGACGCGGCCAAAGTCGGCCAGCAGCAGGCGAGGGGGCCCGGCCGTGGCACAGCCCCGGGGCGCCACCAGCAGCAGGTTCTCGGGCCGCAGCTCTGCCAAGGCCGCGCCCCGAGCCTCCAGGTGCTCCAGTGCGGACGTGAGCTGCAGCAGCAGCAGGGCCGCGACCCAGGGGAACTCCGCCGGCTGCAGCCCCCTGCCCACCTCAGACAGCCATTGGGTCAGCGTGCGCTCCGGCACCTCGGCCGCCAGCGCCACGGGGCCGCTCCAGGGCGCTCCAGGCAGTGCGCCCTCGGGCACCAGGCCGCACAGCCCCTGCAGGTTGAAGTGTGGGCCCAGCGAGGCCTGCAGCTCCAGGCCCCACGGGTGGGGCTCCTCGGCTCCCGGCTTGGGCACCTGAGGGGCAAAGAGGGGGCCGTCAGGGGCCTGAGTGCGGAGACCCCCGCCGGCGCTCTGCCCGCAGCCTTCCCGTCGCCCCTGCTGCGTGTGCTCGGCCTCCAGAAGCAGGAGTTGGAACGTGTCAGTTCGCTGTCTGTTGCCAACATGGCTTCAGGGAAAGCGCCGCTAAGGACGATGGGGTTTAGGGGTCGGACTGCAGCCCCTCAGAGGCGTGAGGAGGCGGGCAGTGCGGGGCCCTAGGGCAGGCCGTCCCAGAGAAACACGACCCAGGCCGCGAGCCACATTCTCCACCTGCTAAGAACTGTGGACACGACAACCCCCATACTCTGTTTAGTCGGAGCCAAGATGTCCAGAACGTTAGCGAGCAACCGCCATGAGCGTCCAGGCTACAACAGAGCAGGTGTCTCGCTCCCCGGCTCTGTCCCATCCTGAGATCCATCTCAGGGGGAGGGGGCAGCGCTGGCTCAAGGCCTCAGAAGCCCCAGTGGCCAGAAACCACAGTGCAGGTCAGCAAAGCTCTTTCTAGAAGGTCAGGGGAGCACCAGCTCTGGGAATTACATTAGAATCGCCGGGCGGGGTGGGGGCTCCCATGCGGGAGTCAGGGTCCAGCAGCCGTCCCCGACCCGCGCGGCCAGCCACACTGCCCTCCCTCACGCTTGGGGTGTGAGGGGGACGGGCCCCCCAGCACAGCCTAACTGCTGAGCGTCGTCTGAAAAGTCTGCCTCTGACACGAGTGGCTTCACGGGGACCTATTTTGTTTTCTCCCTGAGTGGCGCCTAAAAACGGAAGGATCTTATGACGAGGGCAGTGACAGTGGCGTTGCAAAGCGAGTGCGGTGACTCGGTGCGTAAGGGCACCTTGGGCTCCGTAGGACGGCTCAGGGCGCGCAGAGGGGCTCGACATGCTGGTGGTGGCAGAAGCTACTAATTATACGTGTTATTAACGCGGGGGCCACGGAGCACGGTGGCCTTCTAGCGCCTGAGTTCCCTAGAGACTGGGTGCGAATGCAGATTGCAGGGCCCCTGGGAGGCGTGGGGGTTAGGACTCCCTGGCGACCCACGTGGCCACCGCCGCACACCTCGGACACGCTGTTCCTGGGCTGTGTTAGCGCATGTCTGTCGCAGATTAAGACGGGAAGCCCAAGCGGCGTGCGTCCCAGATGACACCCAACGTGGGACACCGGGGACGGTTCCGAGGAGCAGGGGCACGGGCGGGGCTCACCTTGGCAGCCAGCATGTGCCACGCCTCGTCGCCCACCCGCACCAGGCGGTAGTAGAGGGCATCCCCGCTGTCCACACATGGCGAGCTGTCCAGGAGGCGGAAGCCGTGGCCGGGGTGACAGGGGCCCGGGCGGCCCCCCAGCAGCCGGGCCCGGAGCTGGGCGTGCACGGTACGGACGCCTTCCAGCTGCCGGGCCTCCAGGAAGGCGCGCACAGCCTCGGGGCGATGCAGGTTGGGCCAGCCGAGGCCCAGCGGGCTGTTGAGCGAGCGATTATGTGGCTCCACAGGGGGACCAGAGGCCCACGCTTGGTCGTTGCCGGCCTGGCTCTCGTCCACACTGTGGGACCCCAGAAAGGGCCTCCGAGGCTGCCCTGCAGGAGTGGGGCTGGAGCTGGGGGCCCTGTGGGTGGGCAGGGACCGGGTCCTGGCCAGGGTCTTCTTGGGCAGAGGTGGGGGCAGGGGCTGCGGGTCAGTCAAGGGGGGCCTGGATGTCCGAGGGTGGCAGGCCTTGGAGGGCAGCATCTGGGCGCGGACCTCGCCTGATGGGGGGGAGCAGGGAAGGGGTGAGGACACATGGGGCTCGGGCCCCTCGGCCCCACTGCCCCATCTGCAGGATGGGAAGAGTGGCCCCGTGGGGTACAGGTGCCCCCGCAGTTCATAGAGGAGTGACGCGTCAGTGACCAAGAGGCGTCCAGCCCACACCAGGTGACCCTGTGTCCCTGTGTGGCTCCGGCCAGGTGACCCCACCTCTGGGAGCCCCAGCTTCCTCGTGTGGATGAGCTGGTGCTCCCAGCTGCTCCCTCCCTCAGCAGAGTTTTATGGGGACCATGACAGTGCGAGTGAGCTAAGCCGCCCTCAGGCAGGGGCTCTCTAAGCCCTCGGGCTCAGCATCCCCCCTGCCACATCAGTCCTTCCGCCAGTCCCCCCGGGGGCTCACCAAGGTTGCTGTAGGTGGGCAGAGTCGGCCAGGTTGGGGCGTCAGGCCCAGGGGTCTCAGTGGATGGCTCAGGGCCGCTCATGCTGCAGTGGGGGAGGGTCAAAGTTGGGGGCCCGTGGGGGTGGGCAGGTGCGGGGTGCTGATGGTGTGCGTGGGGGAGCAGGGAGCTAGGCGCGAGGGGGGTGGCCTCGGTCGTCTTGTCCGGACTGGCCTGCTGGTGGCCCTGGGGTGGTGTGTCGCCCTCCCTGGGCTCCTTTCCTCATGGGTGGGGCAGCAACATCACCTCTCAACCGTCCAGGGCAGTGGGAAGGACCCTGTGCTTTTGCGACATGGACTGAATAGAAGGTCCAGCTGTGAGGGCCGGGCCAGGGATGGGGGGTCAGCTGGGGGCCTACAACAGCACCAGGTCTCCTTCCCAGAGCTCGGCAGCCCGGCCGCGCCCCACCCAGACCCCTGTCACCCCGACCTCCACGAGGTGCTGCTTCTGCCCACCCCCCACCCCAGCACCCCTCAGGGAGCCCCTACCTGCAGGACCCGAGTGATGGGGGGCGGGGGCAGCCTTGGGGTCAAACTCCGGGCTGGGCGCTGCGGCCCTGTCCAGGCTGACCGTGGCTCGCAGCCGCCCGGAAGCCCCATGCAACTGTCAGACCACAGGGAGGGGCGCCCTCTGCATCACTTCCCCAGGCCGTGCTCCCCGCCTGCCCGCAGGGGACGCGTCCCTCCAAGGTGGGACGGACACTCCAGGCAGAGGACATGGCCTGGGCCAAGTGTGGGGGGCCGGGGAGGGGGCAACACGGGGACGGTCCCTGCGCTGAGGCTCAGATGACGAACAGAGGACGGCAGTGGGGAGCCAGACACGCTGGGGAACCCGGGCAACGCTGGGGCAGCAAGAAACGCCCCCAGGCCGGCTCTTTCCTCCCTGGTTTTCGCTTCCCCTTCTGCGGTGTTGTCGTCATTGGAGCCTCCCCCGCCCCCGCCCGCCCTCTGCCCGCCCAGCCCGGGACCGGGGCAGGGCCGGCAGGAGCAAGCGCCCCTCTGAGCTCTGGACGGTTGGTCTACGATGGCCACACGGGGAAAAGCAAGATTGGTGGAAACCCGGGGGTCCAGATGCTGGAACTCAGCCGTGTTTGGGCTGGAGGTTTGCCGCTGGGCCGCCGTGTGAAGGGCGCCCAGCTCCCCCGCGGCCTCCCCTCCCCCTCCGTGAAGGGAAAGCAGAGCCGTCCCCTGAGGGCAGAGTTGCGATGGCACAGTCCGTGCTGGGCTTCTGTCCCCGCCCCTGTGGTTTCGCTCAGGGGCTGTGAGCGCAGAGAGGGTAGGGAATTCTCGTGCGTCTCCACGGCTGGGCCAGGCACAGTGATGGGTCCTCGGGGCAGTGCTGAGTGCCCAGGGCCCTGTCTGCGGGGGAAGCAGGTGCAGCCACGTGTGACCAGGTTCCACACAGGTCCCTGGCCCCATTCTGGGCAACAGCGACAGACTGAGCTCAAGGCCTTTCCAGCGTGAGATTCTGTGTTGATCCTGTGTTCTCCCTTCTCCCCACACTCAGCTTCCTGAGCCGACAGATTGACGGTCTCCATCTGTCACCGGTGGGCGCCCGGTGACCCTGGGCCACTTGGGAACCTCGCAACAGGAGGAGAGGGGAGGGTGTGGGCTCTGAGGGACGGATTTCGCAACTCTGGGGCGGTCAGGGTGGGACCAGAGGTGCCTGCTCAGCCCACACCCTTCTGAGGTCCTTTCCCAACAGGACGCCCGTGGGACCCCCAGCCGGCGGCTGGCTGTGACCCGCCCCCAGGGGAGCACGTGCCAGGCACCCACCCGAGCACAGCATGTATGGTGAGGCCAGAAAACCGCACTGCATCGTCAAGATACAGAGCATTCCCATGTGAGACGGAAGAGACGCTGTGGGCTGTCCGGCCCGGGGCCTCCCAGCGCTGCGGGTAAGTGACCTGTCTGTCCCTAGAACCCGGCCTGGCGGGGTCCTGCACGGGGCAGGGGGGCTATTTTATTTGAGACGGATTCTTGCTTGTGGTGGAGCGGGGACGGGAGTTCATTTTCTTGGCGGAACGCTGATTTGGATGACCGAATTCCAGGCTTGCCCTTCCATTTTGTGCCCGAGGGCAGGACCTTGCTCCCCCCAGCCTGGTCCCCGCCCTGCGTGGCGGCGTGGCCAAGCTGGGGCTGGGGTGGGGGCAGTGAGCGGGCGGCGGGCTGGGACTGGGGTGACCTCTCTGGGGACTTTTGCTCCCAGGATGGGGCAGGGTGGCGGGCTTGCCTGGGGATCGGCTGCCTGCCTCCGACGGGCCTCTCCTCCAAGGGCTCCTGGGGGGCCTTCTCAGGCGGGGAGGGCAGAGTGCCCAGCACCCCGCCGAGCCCCGCTGGGTGGGCCTCCCCTGAGGCTCGGGACTGGGGACTGCTGGCCTTGGCTCAGCACCATCAACTGAGGGAGACGCCCTGGGGCTGCCCCGCCTGGGGGACCAGCCCTGCTGACCCATTCTACACTTCCGAGCTCCGGACGGTCAACTAAGAGATCCCAGCTGTTGTAAGCCTCTCAGTTCCGTTATGGGGCGTCCCTGTGCTTGGCTCGGGGACTCCCTGGGGAGGGCAAAGGCCAGAGGGGCCTGGAAGAGAGGGGAGCCACACGGAAAGTGGTCTGCACTGGGAAGATGGGCCTTAGAGATGTGCGGTGTGCGGACGCGGCCGGAGAAACTCGCTCGCCATTCCAGCTCTGTCTGGGAGGGGAAACTGAGGCAGAGATGTTCAGCGCCCCCCTCCCGGGCCCAGGCATGCTGACTGGACCCCTGTCCTGTATTTTGGGGGGACCCACAGAGACCCTGTGAGTGGCCCATCCTCTGTTCGGGTTCCTTTCCGCTGGGCCTTGGAAGGAGGACCCCGCCGCCCCACCCCCAAGAACGAGACGGACTCAGGACATCCTGAGTCTTGGACCTGGTTTGAACCAGGGAGCTGGGCGTCGCTGCGGAGCGATGGTTTGTCCTGCTGTTGCCGTGGGAGGGGTGCGGAAGGGAGGCTCCGGGAGCTCCAGGGCCCGTGTCCTCGCCTAGCAGCTTCCTGGAAGTCAGGCGTGGAGGGTCGCCCACAGCCTGATGTGTCCCCCTCCTGCAGCGCGAGAAAGGACACTTCTTCCCAGCGTCAGATGGGAACCCGGAGGCCTGGAGAGAGGCCCTGAGTGGCTCGTGAGAGGCCGCCCGCGGGCATGTCCCCCAGGTCAGTCTGCTGACTGGCCTGACCCCGCCCACCTCCTTCCAGAAAGGGCAGATACAGTGCTTGGTTCTAAAGCCTGCTCTGGGGGCGCCTGGGGGGCTCCGTGGGTTGAGCCTCTGCCTTCGGCTCAGGTCATGATCCCGGGGTCCTGGGATCGGGCCCCGCATCGGGCTCTCTGCTCAGCGGGGAACCTGCTTCCCTCTCTCTCCCTGCCTCTCTGCCTATTTGTGATCTCTGTCAAATAAATAAATAAAATCTTAAAAAAAAAAAAAAGCCTGCTCTATAAAACACACACACACACACACACACACACACACAAACCCCTATTTTTATTTGAGAGAGTGCCTGTCCCTGCGTGAGGGGGGCAGGGAGGCTCCAACAGAGAGAGCATCCCAGGCCGGCTCTGCGCCGAGCAGGGAGCCTGACGTGGGGTGTGATCCCAGGACCCCGGGATCACGACCTGAGCCGAAACCAAGAGCAGACACCTGACCCGCCCAGGCACCCCTAAAAGCAGCGGGCTCAGTCAGAGAGCACGTGACTCTTGATCTCTGGGTGTGAGTTCAAGCCCCACGTTGGGGGGAGAGCTGAGTTAAATAATAAACAAATAAACAAATAAATCTTTTTTTTTTTAAGCTGCCTACTTTTTCTCCCAGCCCCCTGAAACAGGGAGACTGCTAGGACCCCCCAAGCCTGGAGGGAAGAAGCGCAGCAGGGAGCACCCCACCTTCCCTTAGTCGGGGACTCTGGGCAAATGCTCTCCATCCCTGACCCTGCCTTTGCCCACTGGAAAGTGGGATCCTAAGAGGACGCAGCCCTCAGGGCTCTTACCTGCTGGAAGGAGTCAACATGGGCTCTGGGGAGCGGCCCCCGGAACAGCATGGGCGCTCCCGAAGCAGGACCCGAAGCCATCACTGTGAGCCGTTCCATCTCCCGCGACGCAGGGCCGGCTTTGGAGCTGGAACCAGACGGTTCCCCCTGGGGACCCCAGCAGCCACTCCTTCCTGCCCCCACTCCTCCCGTGAGCGTTGAAAGAAAAAAAGAAAAAACAAAGCCCCAAAGTCTGTTATTAAATCAGCTTCATTTTTATTGGGTTCCAACCAAACACAGCAGGAGGGGGCTGGGGGCCTGGGGGGTTCCGGGTTCATGTTGGGGTGGGAGGTGGGGGATCCCAGGGCGCCGCCGGTGTGCGCGTCCTGACGCTGCTGAGAACACACCCCTCCCTTCGCTGATGATGCTAAAGGCACTTGGATGTCATTTTGAGGGGCCCTTGGGGTTGTTATGGCAACCAAGGTCAGGAGGATGTGAAGGGAGAAAACCAGTCGGTTCTGCCCAACTCAGGTGGAGTTCGGGGGCACCGGACACCCCCTTCGGCCGTCGCTACATCCCGCCACGAGTGGGGTTGAGGCAGGTGGGAGCAGGACCAAGGCCTACCGTGTCCAGCCACACAGCCCAGGAGGAGGGCCAGTGTCCCCTCCAGGTTCTTTCTGAATCCTGTGCTCAAAATCCCCAGGCTTGGCCCAGCTTTCTCTCTGGCTCATCTCAGAAAGATCTTGAAGGATCCGGGATCCAGGACAACCATCAAGCCGGTCCGTGGACGTGGCCTCAGATATGTGCAGCTGTGGATTTGACCTCAGACCTACGTTACAGACAAGGACCCAGGGTCCAGGGGTTCTCAGCCATCAGCTATAATTGCACACCTGGAAGGGAACAGACCTGGTTTTGAGCCTTCCTACGAGGTCCTTAAGAATACTGTCCTATCCTCCTGGGGGGAGGCCAAGCTCCTTACTAGTCGAGGGGTCCACAGTGCTTCCTGTGCCCCTTCCTCAAACGATGCCCTGTCACCTGGCCCAGGTGGAGGTGGGGGCAGTAATCCACCTGGCAGAGGCAGGGTCATGGATGGACCCCGTGTGGTTCCTGAAGATTTTTGTAAAACATTAGCTCCTGTTGCTTACCCCCATTGATGGGGAACTCACTATCTGAAGAGTAACAGGGCAGTAAGCTTAGGGGGGTTCTTCCTTAACCCGAGCTTCCGTCTGCCTGTGGCTCCCTTACTCTTTAGCCCTAGCTCTGCTCCAAAGTGGCAGAGACTACACTTAACAGGGACCCTCAGAACCTCACACACTCTCTGGCCTCATTCCCCGCAGGTGCAGTGGGTCACAGCGCTGGGCCAGGCCTGGTAGGGCTGCACTGGGGCCCCTCTGAGGCTGGGTGAGGGGTCGTGTAGACGCAGGACTAAAGGTCACTCCAGCTGGCCTGCTGGAGGGGGACACCCCAGAAGCCATGCTCCCCAGCCAGGGGTCAGGACGGCTGCCCCTCCTGTGTGGCGCGGGCAGAGGAGGCAAGTGGCCGCTGTCGCGGGTGGCAGAGGAAGCGGGGGAGATGGCTTCTGCTAGTGGGCAGCCCACCCTGCTGGGCTGGTGGGTCTCGGACTGGGGGAGAGTCTGGGGGCAGGGGCCCAGACTAGCCTGTTTCGTGCTGGGCCCCCAGCGGGAGCACTGCCTGTTCTGCAAGACCTCAGTGCAGCTCTGACACTCCCCCAGAGACAGCCAGTCGAGCAGGAGCTGAGTGTGAGCTGAGTGTGTCTCAGCTATGATCTGTGCACATCCCAGGTGTGAGTGGCTTGTCCCGGGCATGAGTTGTGCTCTCAGGAGAGCCCCGGGTCCCCATGGCGAGCTCTGCAGCCTGGGGTGTGCGTTCAGTGTCAGCTGGGTCTAAGCTGGGTGTGTCTTGAGTGTGAACTGGATGTCGCATGTGAGCTGAGCGTGGCCTGGTTGGGAGCTGTGTCCCAGGTGTGAGCCGAGTGCATTCCCAGTGTAAGCTGGGTTTGTCCCAAGTGTGAGCTGGGTGTCTCAGGGGTGGTATGCGTGTGTCCCGAGTGTGAGCTGGGTGTGTCCTGAGTGTGAGCAGGGTATGTCCCAGGTGTGAGTTGTGCTCTCACAAGAGCCCTGTGTGCTCGAGGTGAGCTCGGCAGCCTGGGGCGCCGGTTTAGGGTCGGCTGGGTTCTGTTTTGGAGCTGTGTGTCCGAGAGTGTGTCCTGGGTGTGAACACCTGTGTGCTCGGTGTGCGGAGTGCGGCACCCGGGCATGCCTCCCCTGGGGGCTGGGCGGCCCCCCACGTCCTGGATGTAGGCCATCGTCCCTCCGGGTGTGAGCGGTGTCAGGGGCCCCCAGCTAGGGGTAGGGGAGTGTGAACCATCTGCAGAGAGGGCTGTGGGGGTCTCCGAGCTCCCACCCAGCTCAGGAGGGACAGGAAGACGGGGTGAAACCTTTAGAAAATGCTCGAGAAACTATGCAAAAGATGAGTCCTGATGAAAAAACAGTCCCGTGTTCGGGTCCCTACAAAAAAGGGGGTAAGTCGCGCGGGGCGCCGGCGGCGGGCGGCCTCCGGGAAATGCATAGGTGCTCGTGGGACGGGCCGGCGCGCGCGGGGCCGTCAGATCATCTTCATGGTGAACTTGCGGGCGCCGCCCTGGCCCGCCGCGGCCGCCGGCCCGTCCACCTTGCGGAAGGAGTACTCCACCGAGAAGTGGTTCTTGTGCTGCCCGCGGCCGCGGCTCCACACGAAGAGCAGCAGGAAGCAGAAGAGCACGACGCCCAGGAAGGTGATGCAGCCCATGGCGGTGGACACGAGGATGGTGGTGAGGTCCAGCGGGAAGCGCGCGGCCGCCTGCGTCTCGTTGCGGCCCTCGCCCGGGGTCCGGTTGGCGGCCGGCTCGGGCTGCACGCTCAGCGTGGCGAAGTAGGTGTCGTTGCCGCCCGCGTTGCTGGCCACGCACGTGTAGGTGCCGCTGTCCTGCGGGCGCGCGCCCCGGATCTCCAGCGTGCCCCCCGGCAGCAGGCGCGCGCGGCCCGCGCTGTCGGCCGTCACGGCGCGGTGGCGCGGCGTCACCCAGGCCACGGTGGGCGCGGGCTCGCCCTCGGCGCGGCACTGGAAGCGCACGTCGTCGCCCGCCGCCGCTGTGACGCGCTGCAGCCGCCTCTCGCGGATCTTGGGCTTGCGGCACACGAAGTACTCGAAGAGCGCCGAGTCGGGCAGGCTGCGCAGCGCGTCGCCGCGGACCTCGGCGGGGGTGGCGCAGGCCGGCAGCCGCCCGTCGAAGTTGAGGGTCTTCCGGCGCTGCACGATCCAGAGCAGGCGGCAGTCGCAGGCCAGCGGGTTCCCGTCCACGCGCAGCGTCTCCAGCGTGTTCACCGAGTGGAAGGTGCTCTCCTCCAGCGTGGACAGCAGGTTGTTGGAGAGGTTGAGCAGGCGGATCTGCCGCAGCCCCAGGAAGGCCTGCGGCTCCACGACGGCCAGCAGGGCGCCAGCCAGGTGCAGCTCGCGCAGGCGGACCAGGTCGCGGAAGGAGCCGCGCGGCACCGTGCTGATGGGGTTGTGCGACAGGTTGAGGCAGGTGAGGTGGGCCTGGTGGCGGAGCGCGGCGGCCGGCACGGCGGTGATGTTGGTGTGCGTGACGGACAGCGAGGTCAGGTTGAGCCCCTGCAGGCTGCCGGCGCCCACCTCCTCCAGCAGCGGCCAGTTGTCGATCTCCAGGTGCAGCAGGCCCGGGAGCCGCCGGAAGTTCTGGTCCTCCAGGGCGGCGATGGCCAGGTGCCGCAGCCGCAGGGCGCCCAGCCCCCGCAGGTGGCCCAGCGACTCGCCCGACAGCGCCGTGAGGTTGCAGCGCTCCAGGGTTAGCTCCTCGAGCGCCAGCAGCCCCGCGAAGGCCCGGCGCGAGATGAACACCAGGTGGTTGTCGCCCACCTCCAGCCGGCGGAGGCTGCGCAGGTCCTGGAAGGTGTAGTCCAGGAGGATGACCAGCTTGTTCTCGCTCAGGTCCAGCAGCGTGAGGTTGTCCAGGCGCGTGAAGACCCCGGGCGGGATGAGCTTGAGCAGGTTCCCGCGCAGGCGCAGGACGCGCAGGCGCGGCAGGTTGGCGAAGGCGCCCGGCTCCACGTGCGCGATCACGTTTTCGCTCAGGTCCAGCTCCTCCAGCAGCGGCAGCGCGGCCAGGTCGCCCGGGTTCAGGCAGCGGATGCGGTTGCGGCTGAGCTCCAGCAGGCGCGTCTCGGCCGGGATGCCGTCGGGCACGGCGGTGAGCCGGCGCCGGGGACAGGCCACCGCGCGCGTCTGCGCCGTGCACTCGCAGCGGGCCGGGCAGCCGCCGGCCGGCGGGGGCGCCGCGGGCAGGAGCAGGAGCTGCAGGCCCAGGACGCACAGCCAGCAGGTCATGGTGCGGAGCGTGGGCCTAGGGCCGCGCCAGCATCCTCGTGGGCACCTGAGGGCGGGGCAGGCATTAGCACGCGGCGCCCACCGCCCCGACCCCGCTGCACGCAAGACGCGTCCCTCCGCGGAGGGCCCCGCACGGCGGAGAACTGGACGCGCGGCCACGCGAAAGCCAGTCCACCCGCGATCGCGGCGGCCGCCCTCCTAATGGCCAGAAAACGGAAACTGCCCATACGCGCATCCGCAGATGTGCGGACACAGAGCGGGTCCCCTACGTGCGGGAGCGTCCCTCGGCCACCAGCCGGAGCGAGGCGCCCCCACGCGCGGCCCCGGGGACGGACCCCGAGCCCACGGTGCTCAGGGAGGGAACCAGACACAGGAGGCCACACGGGATGTGTGAGTCCACCCGTGTGACACGCCCAGACCAGGCTCCTCCCCTGGCGGGAAGGGGGCTCCTGGGGGCCCGGGGCTGGGGGAGGGGATGGCTGATGGGGATGGGGCTGCTTGGAATGTTCTGGAACTAGCTAGTGCTGATGGTTACACAACTTTGTGAATACACTGAAAGTCACCAAAATGTACCCTTTAAAAGGGCAAATTTTATGTTATGTCCATATTATCTCAATAAAAACATTGCAAGAGAAAGCACTTATTGAACTGGAGAAGAACTTCACAACATAGTGTACAATTTTGGGGTAACCCCCAACAACTTATTGAGTGCCTTCTGTATACAGGCTCGGAGTCCGCTGAAGGGTCAGGCAGCTGGAGGTCCTGCCCTCCTGGGGTTTGTTGACATCCTCCCAGCGGGGTGGCAGGTGGTCTCAATATTCTCCCTGGCTACCCCCAGAGGCCTTCCTGGGGCCCCGCCCGTGCTGTCCTCCCTCTTCCCTGTATTTGTGTCTACACTGGTCCAACCACCACATGAAATTAGGACGTAGCTTAAAACCCCAGTCATGTCTGCGACCTCCCAGGGGACTCTCCAAGGCCTTTGTCTTCATTACTTGGACTTCCCGAGAGCCCAGGAGTGTGCGTGAGACCCGGCACCTGCTGGGGGAACACCAGTGCTCGATCCACACCAACAGCAAGTCCAGGGGACATACCCGGACGCTCTGGAAGGAAGGGTGGGCGCTGAGGGTGAATGGGGCTGCTGCCGCAGACTGGCAGAGGCGACATCTGAGCTGAGACCTGGCAGAGGGCTGGCTTGCGTCCCTCAAAGAGCCATGTTTGAGTCTTAGCCCCTGGTACCTGTGAAGGGGACCTCGTTTGGAAACAGGGTCCTGCAGATGTGTTCAGTTATGATGTGGTTCTATTGGGGTCGGGCAGCCCTACAGCCAGGGATGGGTGTCCTTGTAACCAGAGGGACAGGGACACGCACATCAATGCCAAAGGCCACATGAAGACAGAGGCAGGGACTGATCTGGTGTGTCTGTAGGCCAGGAAAGCCAAGCGTTGTGCAGAGCCACAGAAAGCTGGAAGAGGAAGAGGGGATCCTCCCCGGGGCCTTCAGAGAGGACTGGGTCCTGTAACACCCCGATGTCAGACTTCCGGCCTCCAGAACTGGGAGAGGATAGGTCTCTGTTGTTTTAAGTCCCTCCGTGTGTGGCATTTTTGTTGTGATGGCCACAGGCAGCTAGGAGAGACCCAGTAAATGATTGCGAAAGTGCCCATGGTGTCTGGGAAAGGGAGTGCCAGGCTGGGGGAACCGCCAGTGTAAAGGCCCTGGGGCAGGAGTGGGTGCCGGCAGTGGGGGAGGGAGCCAGCTGGCGTGTGGCATGGAGCCTGCCCGCCCCACCGCCCTGTGCTCTTCCCTCCACTCTTCTCAGCTGCAGCCAGACCCTGGGGGTCAGGGTGGGGCTTGGTGCCGAGGGTCCAGCCAGATAGCAGCTGGATGGGGGCTGCCCACTAGCTGGTCAGCTATTTTTGGCCTCATAGCAGCTGCATCTCCCCAAGCATCCCCCATGAGAGGCTGCCTGTTTCCACACTGTTCCCACAGGACCGGCTGGGCAGGGACTCAGGCTCCAGGTCCTCCATCTGCTGGACATCTGGGAGGCCGGCTCCCGCCTTCCCAGACTCCTCGGGGAATGAACACGCCCAGAGCCCCTGGTCCCCGCCTGCTTCACGCCGAGCAGGAATCCCATGTAACTGGGGTTGGGCGGGGAGGGTCTGCACTTTGCAGGCACAATCCAGGTAAGACGAGGTCACCCTGGACTCAGGTGGCCCTCACCCCATGACTGGTATTTTGATACAAATGGGAGACATGGACACAGATGCACAGGGCAGAGGCTTCGAGACAGTGGGTCGGAGGGTGTGGCTTGGAGCCACGGGACACCGAGGACCACCAGGAACCCCCGAGAGCTGGAAGATGCCCGGAAGGATCCCCGCCGCCCCTAGAGACTTGCGAGGGAGCCCAGCACTGTGGACAGACCCCTTGAGTTTGCTGCAAGGTCATTGGAGATAGCGAGAAAAAGAAACTGGACCTAACCTCTGCGTCCATCACTAGGGGATTGATTAAATTATGGTCTGTGTCTGCTGTGGCATCGAGGAGATTCCCGTGTACCAGCAGAGGAAGACAGCTGAGATCTAGTTAAACGGAGGAAAAATGGAACTTACCAGTGTTCATCAACAGGGGATCAAACAAGCGGCAGTCTGTGGCTACCGTGGAACCTGGGAGATGTGAACACACCCGCCGGGGAAGACAGCTGAGAGGCACTTAGACGGGGGTTAAAAAAATCTGGGTTGTCAGCGACAGATTGCACAAATAAAATGAAAAGAAACACCAAACTGAATTCTAGATGCTCCCCCCTCCCCATGCCTGGGATTTCACATACCCCACGGAACAGCCCCGGGAGTGGTGGGAACTGAGCTGCTCACGGCACGAGGAAACCAAGGATCGGTGGGTCTCGGCTCGTGGCCTCCCACCGCGGCTGTCCTTAATTCTGACCGGGAGTTGCAGGAACACAGTCTCTCCCTAAGGCAAACTTCCTGCTGAGGCTGTTTTTCTAGGTCATTCTGCCCATGTTGTTGCCCAGCACGTGGGGAGGCTGGGTCCCAGGAGAGGACAAGAGAGCCGGAACGGATGGTCCCCCACTCAGCTATCCATCTCCCATGTCTGGCAACTTCCTACCTTAAACTTGCCCCTGACTCTGAGCTTCCTCCCAGGTCCCTGCCCCAGCCTGTGCTGTTCCCTGTGGTCAAAGGGTAACTGTCCTCGCCCTGGGAACTAGGGACAGGACCTCAACAGCCTGATTCAGGGGGACTTGGGGCCCCTCTGGCTTTGCCCCAAGGAGGGAATGGGTGGTATGATTCAGCACCAAATACAGAGTCCTTGTGGGGACAGAGTTGTCTGGTCTGTTCTTTCTGCAGCGGAGAACCGTGCCCCCGTCTGGCATATAATGAGGCCCCAAGGCTCGGCACAACCTGCCCCGTCCTCTCCCTGCCCTCCCCTCCTCCCTCTCTCCCCTGTGCCCACTCTGTTCCAGCCACCTGGGCCTCCTGGCTGTTCCTCCCACACACCAGGCCTGGTCCTGCCCCAGGGCCTTTGCACGTGATGTTCCCTCTGCCTGGAACACCTTCCCTGCATGGCTCCTCCCTGACTTTATTTGGGTCTGGTCTTGTGTCACTTCCTGGTAACTCTGTACTACAGTCCTTGTCCTAGTCTCTCTCGATAAAGTAAGCTCTGTACCCTGCGTGGGTCTCGAAACCACGGCCCCAAGATCAAGACTCTCGCTCCACTGACAGCCAGCCGGGCGCCCCCATCCTAGTCCCTCTGAATGCCATCGAGACCCTTGCTTGTCGCTGGTCTCCCGTCTGCTGGACCGTGAACGCCGCCGCCACCGCCTTCAACATGGCAACACCGCGGAGCCTCGGCTCTGGGCCGGCCCCGGTGCAGGCTCTCCACCGGGACCCCACCGCATGGGGCACCTCGCCGTCGCCCTCCCTTCCCAGTCGGGGACACTGAGTAGCACAGCACCTCGGGGTGGCGGGAGACCATGTCGGGGGGCAGCGGGCAGCGCGTCCAGTCGTAGCCCGGAGCACAGCGGTTGCCGCCCGGCTTTTTAAAAGGACGATTTAATCGAGGACGGCTGACAGCAGTGGCGCGTGGGTTTCAGGGGAATCTTGAAACGGTTTTTATTGTGCATAACGCTGGGCCTACTTCTGGCACCTCAGAGACACGGCCGTGCAGCTGCCCCTCGGTCCGCGCTTCTGTCCACCAGTCAGTCAACGAACAGCTGCCCGGTGCTGAGCCAGAGCCCGTGAGACGCGGAGCCCGGGAGACAAAGGGCCCCGCCCCGGAGCCGGGTGGGGCGGGGGGAGCTTCATGAACACCCCTGGCTCCGGTCGGAGAAAGACGCCAGGGGAGGGACGGTGGGGCCGCGGAGGGGTTCGCAGGCTCCGGTTTACCCAGAGGGGGGCTGCTCTACCCGAGGCCCCGCGGAGGGGGGCGGGGCTGAGCCCGTGGTGGCAGGAAGGGCGGGGGGGGGGGGGCGGTGCGCCCGCAGACACCCTGGGGTGAGGCCCTGCGGTTCGGGCAAGACGAACACGGACGTTGCCCGTTTCTTAAGCTGTTTCTAGGTCGGAAAGAATTCTTCTTACACAAGAGCTGGCCCAGAACACGGATGAGGACAAAACCAGGAAGGAAGGACTCGGCGGCCGGAGGGGGGCCCGGCGGGGGCTGGCAGGACGCTGGGGAGCACCTCACCCGCGTCCCTCACCTGTTACAGGGCGGCCGAGCCACGGCGATGCCCCGGACGGGAGCACAGCTGGCCCTCGGCCGCGGGCCCCTCCAGCTGTGACCCAGCGTGTCCCTGACCGTCCCTCAGGCGCGGCCGTCATTGCCTCCACAAGGCCAGGGGTGAGGCGAGCCCGGAGGGACCCTCATGGGCCTGTGTCCTGACCCTGGGTCCCGCAGTGGGGTTCCCATCCAGCTGGAGGTCTGGGCTCCCATCCTGCTTCTGGGGGTTCTCAGGGCCCTGTGCCCACTGCTCTGCAGGGCAGAGGTGGGCGGGAAGGGCAGCGGGCACAGCGTGGACAAAGGCCCATTGGTGGGCTGTGGCCGACAGGGAAAGGAGGGCCCTGTTCTTGCCCTTTCTCTGCCCCTTGCTTTCTTCCCAGGGCTGGGGTCTTGGGGGACACACGCTCCAGACCCTCCCTCCCTGCCCTGGGGCCGGGCGCCCACCAGGGCCTCTCCTCCTGTCCCTGTCAGCTGACGACTCTCGGTTTTCTGTCTTGGGCGGCACATCTCCCCCGAGCTCCAGTCCTGGGGGCCCGGCCGCATCCCCGACCTCTCCTGGGAGGTTGCTGCGGTGCCCCCCACCCCGCCCCAGCCCCGGCAACGGGGAGCCGTCCCCACTGCACCCCCCCGTCCCGCACACGCTGGAATCATGGCAACCCCCATCCCCAGCCAGGCCACTGGCAGGCGCCATCAGCTGCACCTCCAGATGCCGGCCTCTCCCGGCACCGCCAGGCCACCGCGCGGGGCAGACCGCTCCCACCGAGAACCCTCCTCCTTCCTTCTTGTGGCCTCAGTGTCCCACCTGCAGAATGGCCCTGGGGGCGGTCAGAGGAGACCTGCACCACAGACGTGGGGCTGGGGTCGTTCTCTGGGGGGCCGTTCCAGCCAGGGCGGGGGGGCCGAGCCTCATCCCCGGCCTCCACCCACTTGAGGCCAGGAGCGCCACCCGCCATGACCACCACAGGCGTCCCCGGACGGGGAAGTGGGGCACCCCGGGGTGAGAGCCCTGTCTGGAGGTCACACAACACATGGCAGGCACACGGTGCCCCCCCTCCCCCCAGAAATCAGCTCACCATCAGTCTGTGGTACACACGGGGACGCAGAGGCCCAGAGAAGGGAAGGGACCTGCCCAGGGCCACACAGCAGGTGACGAGCAGATGAAGGCTCAAGCCCAGGACGCCGTCTCCTCTTCTCCACGGCTCTCCCAGGGCCAGGGGACCCCATCCCCCACGGAACTGTGACATCTGCGTGCTCCACAGACCCGTGTGTCAGCCGGGCAGGACTGCAAGGCCCCCAGCACCGCCGCGCCCTCCTCCCACCCCACAGGAAGGCTTGGGGTCAGCAGCACAGGGAGCCGGGTGTGCGGGCTGCCCCAGATGAAGGTCCCCGAGGGCACTGTGCTGGGTGCTTGACGCTCAGCCTGGGGCCACCCAGACCCCCTCACAGAACCAGGCCTCCTACCCCCGCATGCCCCAGATGGACAAGCCAGCACCGGGGACTGGGAGCTCAGCCTCGTCTGCCTCCTGTAAGCCAAATCGCACGGGGGCGGCCCAGCCCCAGCGTCCCGGTGGGCAGATGACCTGTGTTTCCCGGACAGCGCCCCACTGCTGTGACAGGCTGTCCGCGGGGCGGCGGTGGTCACCGGGGACCCGGGCCGGGGCGTGGAGGCACCCTGCCACCCACTCACACTCCGGGTGTCCCCTTCTCCTCCTGAGACCTACTGCGTGCCACGCCCCGACTGGTGCCCGGCCCCCACGGGCACATTTTTCCCATTTCAAGTTTTTGTTTCAGTGACTTTTAGCGCATTCCCAGTGTTGGGCAACCATCACCTCTATCTGATTCCAGAACATTCCATCAGTCCAAAGGAAACCTCGTCCCCGTCGGCCATCACTCCCCAGCCCCCACGAGCCCTCTTCCCGGGCGTGGAGGAGTCTGGTCTAGACGTGTCACACATGTGGACTCACAGCACGTGTGGCCTCCTGTGTCTGGTTCCCTCCCCGAGCTCATGTTGGGTGAGAGCGGACAAGGGTCATGAAAGTGAACACACAACGGCTTGGGAAAAGTGGGGGTCTGTGGCGGTCTGATGCTTTGTCCAGCACGGCCTGGGGGCTCTCTGAGCCCAGATCTGCATGGGAGGCGGGGGTCAGCGGGGGTCAGCCAGGCGACAGTCTGGGAAATGGTGTTCTGAGTCGAGGGACTGTGGGAGCCAAGTCACTGGCGTGCGGACAAGCCTGGTGCTTGAGGCGCAGCCCTGAGGGGCTGGTGTGTGTCTGCGTCTTGCGGCTGGGAGCGGGAGTTGGCCAGGGTGGAAGCCTGCAGGGCTTGGACCCCGCCGAGGGGCTGGGAGCCCAGGCTGAGCGCGGCCGCCGTCAGGAGGGGCCCGGAGCAGGACCACGGGGCGTCTGTGTTCGTCTGAAGGTGCGTCCGCTCTGTGTGGCCTGACCCCGTCGCCCTGCAGCCCCTGAGTCCGGACCGTCCTGCCTACCCCACAAGGTCTTGACAGCGGGCTCTACCCTGTCCCACTCTGCCCCCGCAGCGTGCTCGGAGCTGGGTTGCTCTGGGGCCCGGCCTACCCCGCAAACACAGCGAAGGACCCGCCAGCCTCTGGGGCGGGACAACGCCCGGTCCCGTCAGCGCCCGCAGGCTGCCCTGCGTCCCTCCCTGCACCCACCTCCCCAGGCTGACCGCAGGGGGGAGGGACAGATGCTTTGTAGAGAAGGATCCTTCCAGAAGAGTCTGCCCTGGGTGCTGGCTGGGGTAGGAGCCTCGAGTCCTCGCTCGGCGGGGGCCTGCCCGCACTCACTCACTCCATGAGCGCTTCAAGGGCACCTGCTGGCTACGAGGTGCTATTCTCGCTCTCCAGGGCAACAGCTTTGAACAAAAGAGACAAAATCCCCGCCTTTCCGTCTACGGGATAAACAGAAGAAAGAGGTAACAGAGAGGCCACACGCAGACCGTGCTATGAAGATCAACGTGGGGGGGGTGTGTGCAGGCAGTGGGACGGCGGGCGCCCCGAAGACGCGGGGAACGTGTGCCTGTCACCCTCTAAGGCCAAGAAGAGGCAGTTTGCCAACGAAATCAAGGGTAATGATGAGCTGACCTCAGACGGGGAGACTGTCCTGGGATCCAGGGGGACCCGACGTCCTCTTGAGAGAGTGGCAGAGGCAGAGACCGGCAGACCCCGGGCCGTGGGCAGGGAGGACGGAGGGGGGCTGCGGGGCAGGGAAGGGCAGGAGCTGGGTCTCCCTGGTCTCCCTGAACCCTGGGGGGACCAGCCCTTCCTGCGCCGGGGTTTTAGGACGTGTGAGCCCAACGTGTCAGAGAATTGGAGTGAGTGGTTTTAAGCCTACGCAGGTGGCTGTTTGTGACGGCGACCCCAGGAGACTCATGCAGGCTGGAGGAGGTGGTCTGAGGCCCCTGCAGAGCTGTGAGCCTGCTTCCAGGGACTGGGAAGAGCGGGGGGCCGGGATCCCCATGGAGGAGGCCATCAGCACCAGCTTCAGTGTGGGGACACACCTGGGGACGGGTCCCGGAATCTGTGCCTCACGGCAGCACCTGGGGAAAAGGCCCCCCTCCTCCCCTCCACCTGAAACTGTTCAGGGCTAACCTGCCATAAACTCTCCACCCAAGGAGGAGGCAGAGTGTGGCCGGGGTCCTCGGGCCCGTCCCCTCGGGCAGACGCAGCCTGGCCAGGCCCCCCCCGCGCCTCCCACCCACCTGCTGTTCTGCCGAGCTTTATCCCAGGCCACGGGATGCTGAAGATTGCCTTGGGCAAGGCCCAGCCAGGCCCCCCTGGAGGCAGCAGCTGAACCCACGGGGGTGGGGTGGGGGAGGTGAGAGAGATGGTGGAAGCTTGACAGCGGGACCCCATCGCCCCCCACCACAACCCGTCTCCCTGTCACAACAGGGACAGGAGGGAGCAAGGGGAACTGGGTTTGGCAGGAACTAGAAATATTCCCATTTAAGCTTCTAGACAGACTGGGGGTGCCCAGCCGCAGCAGCACCGGCCCTCCCGGGCCTGCGTTTGGGAACACGCTGCCGACCCCCCCACCCCATTTGGTGCATCCTTCGTCCTAGATCCAGGCCCTCCTGGGCTTTCATCCATAACAATTCATTAAGCCCTAATTAGCCTCCGTCTGCTGTTAGTGCCTTAACTTAACTCTTAGGGGGGCTGGGGGGCCTCCCGACCCACTTTCCTTGCCAGCCTACATGCGGGCGCTGCCAACTACCCTCTCCGGGAGAGGTTTCTTGATCTAAAACCGTTCTTCGAATGCCCACCATACACTGAGGCTGCTCACCCGCTGGCCCAGCCCTGAGGGTGGGAATAATAAAGCCCATTTGGAGAAGAAGAGACTGAGGGTCCGAGTGGTCCAGCTCACCTAGCGTCACGAAGCTTAAGGGTCAACATTTGAACGTGGGTCTGATGCCAGCTCCTTTCATTAAATTCCAGGGTGCTACTGGAGGGCAGAGGGTGCCCTCCTGTGGCCCAGGATTGACACGTGGTGGTGGGTGGCCGGGGGCTCACCCGGCACAAGCTTTGCTTGGAGAGCCCCCGGGGAGGCTGTCTACCTGGTGACTAGGTGGTGACTCAGGGGAGCCCAGGAATGACAGCACGGGGGAGAGCAATCAAGTGGCTGCCTCACGTCGCTTTCTGGGCCCACTCAGTGAGGCACCTGCAGATCCCGGGCCTCCGCTGGGGCGGCGGGGAACAGCCGCCCCCATTCTGTAGAAGAGCACACTGAGGCCGAGTGGGCACAGGGCAAGTCTGCCATCAGGGCCGTGGGGACACCGAGCACCAGACCAGGGCCCGGTGTGCATCCGCGCACCGTCACATCGGCCTCGGCCCTGGAGGCCTGCGAGGGTCTCTCCGACACCCCACGTCACCAGCTGGGACGCAGAATGGAAGGAAAGCCAGGATGAGAGCACCGGGTTTAGCCCTTCCGAAGCCCTGTCCCGGGGCTGGGCAGTCCCTTGCTGTCACCCTATGTCCTCCGGGTGGAGTGCAGGAGCAGGGTCTGTGGGGGAAGCCTAAGCGGTCTGCCTGTGGGCTCTTCGCGTCTGGGTGCTGCCTCGGCTGGCTGCTTTGGCTCAGAGAGGCCCAGAGCCCGCCTGGGCTGAGACTCCTGACAAAGACAAACCCTTCCTTGCTCACCACCTCGTCCACACTGAGACCTCGTGTCCTCCACCTTCTGTCACTCGCATGCCACACCCTTCCCAGCCTCCACACTTCCTCCAGGGAGCCCTCCCGGATTGCTCCAGGTCTCACTGCTCTTTTGGCCCAGAGGTCCCCCATCAAGTCCCAAATGGTCCCTCGGCCTGCTGCCACGTCACACAAGACACCCTCCCTCCCACCCTCTGCCAGCTGCAAGAGATTCTCAACCACCTCAGGACACACACGGAATCACCAAGGTCTGCTTGTTAATAATGCAAGGTCTGGGGCCCAAACCTCAGAACTGGGGGGCTGGGGTACCTGTGTCTTTAGTGCCCAGAGCACATGTTAAAGAAACCACTTATTAAGGTGCTCTCCAAAGTCAGGACCGACTCTTTTCTTGGGCCCAGACCA
This sequence comes from Enhydra lutris kenyoni, assembly GCF_002288905.1. Lineage (NCBI taxonomy): Eukaryota > Metazoa > Chordata > Mammalia > Carnivora > Mustelidae > Enhydra > Enhydra lutris. Next base: position 4,852,437 of record NW_019154170.1, on the reverse strand, counting down.
AGGCACAAGCCGCTGTCTGCCCCCCCCAACTTGTTGAATGGAGCTCAGTGGTCTCACTGACCAGCTCCAGAGGCCCAGGGGGCACCCAGGCCCAGCCTGAGGGGATGAAGAGAAGCTTCCCTCCACGTCTTTGGTGTCGCTTGGACACAGGCCCACAGTGCAGAGGGCTCAGCCCCATGCCCCCAAATACCTCCCCGCCAGGCTGAGCAGTCCCCAGCCCCCAGGACAGAGCCTGTCCTGATGCGGACCCCAAAGGCCCCCTTCTCTTTCTCGGCATCTCAGCACCTCCAGGCTGAATCAGACCCAGCAGCAGGAATGAAGCCTTTATCCTCATGGTCCCCCAAACCCCCCCCAGACCCAGTCAGTGCTCCCTTCTTCCCCCATGGAAGGGGGCGCATCCTTCCGGCTGCCCCACTGCCCCACAGAGCCGCCCAACCCGCTCCCCGCTCCCCAGTGCCCCAGGGGACGGGAGGGGGACCCCAGCGTGGGGAGTGGCCCCCAAAGTTTCCAGGGGGAGCGCTGGGGGCCTGGCGGAGAGCCATGCCCCCAGGAGGGGTGCGCGGGGCGAGCGCCCCGGGGGGAGGAGAGGGGCGCGGGTGGGGGCTGCGGGGCGCGGGCGGAGCGGGGTCGCCGGCCCTCGCGGCCACTCACCTGGGCGGCTCCGCCGCGGACACGGCGCGGGCTGCGGCGCGGGGGCCGCCCGGAGCCGACACGAGCCACTGCCGCCGCCGCCTCCCGGGCCGCCGTGCGCGCCCCCGCCGCGCGTGCCCGGCCGCCCTCCCTGGCTCTCGGGGCGGGGGCGCGCGGGGCTGCGCCGGGCCGTGCGCGCCACCCGCTCGCGCAGTGCGCGGCGCCAGGGCCCAGGTGTGCGGGGCGCGCGGGGCCACGTGCGCGCAGGTGCGGGGCCGCGCGCCAGGGCGGCGGGCAGGGCCCGGAGCAGGCCCGGGAGCGCGAGCCGTCTGTGCGCACCCGCCCGCGTGGGCGCCGGTCTGAGGACCCGCGGGGCCGGGGCTCGGTGGGGCTGCGGACGCCGCGGTGCGGGAAAGGCCGGGGCGCCCTGGCTGCGCGCTCCGGGACCTGCTCCCTGCCCCTGCCTCGTCCTCAGGCCCGGCCCCCCCACCTGGCTCTTGGACGCCTGCCCCAGCACCTTCCGCCCCAGCCAGCCACCCCCGCGGGGCCCAGAGGAAACTGAGCCACTGGGCTCCGAACGACCCTCGCTCCTCATTGCCCTCAGGGTCTTGTCTAAAGTCGGTGTGTTTCTGGCTCTGCCGCATCCCCTTCCTCCCAGTCTCCCCCGCACTGTCCCCAGGGAGGGCCCCTGCTCTTGGCAAGCCCGGCTGGCCCGCCTCAGGGCTCTGCACCTGCTGTTGCCTCTGCCTGGAGCGCCTCTCCCTTCATCCTTCCTTGGCCGGCTTGTCGTCACTCGTGTGTGTGAGGGACAGGGCCCGTGGCCCGCCGCGCCCAGCGAACGTTGGGTCTCCTTTTACACACTGTGACTAGTTTGCGGCCTGTGGGTGCCCCTCTGCTTGGGAAGCTCACGTTCGGAGGGGGCCCACCCCATCTGCTGAGAATCACGGGATGTCCCCGTGCAGGCTCCCGACTTCCGAGCCCGGGGCTGGGATGCCCCGGCCCCTGCACGGAAGCAGGACGGGGCAGCAGTGGGATTAGGAGTGGGTGCCCTAACCTGCAGGACAGGCCTGCCCCGCACCGGCCAGGGGCGAGCCCAGACCCACGGAGGGGACTCACACTGTGGAGTCTGCCAGGGCAGGGGGACGTTACTACAGCTGGGGGCCGGGGGGCGAGGATGGGTTGGGGCACTCCCTCCCCCATCGTGCTAACACCACCAGTGCTCAGCTCGTTTGAAACTCGGGCCCTTGATGGCTTGCTGTGCTCATGGTCCCCTTCCCATTTCACAGATGAGCACACTGAGGCTGGGAGACGCCCTTGCCCAGGGAGGGGCCTGCAGAGCTGCCTCGGCACCGGAGTGTAACCTTGTACTCTCCCACCCCCGACTTCCAGGCCTGCAGCATCTTCCCGGTGGCTTGGCGTCCGTTCAGCCACCTGTGACTCAAGCAGGCTCTGTTCACAGACTGTCGCGTTGGCTGGAGGCCCAGAAACTGCATCTCAGGAGGCTGCAGGCCAGGCCCCCCACAGGCCGGGGGTGGGGGGTGGCCCCTCCCTGGCTGCAGAGAGGTCCAGAAGGAGGATGCGGGTGGCCCTCCCTCGTGGCTCCCCACCCCTAGGCCCAGCCTAGAACGCTGTGCAGAGCGGTTGTCACGAGGGACCTGCTGTGTGACCTCAGGGTGGTCACTTCCCTTCTCTGAGCTTCTGTGTCTCTCTTTTGATACCGGCCTCTGCTCCTCGGGGCCCTTGGAGGAAAGCGTCATTGAGCGCCTACTGTGTACCAGGCCAGGTGCTGGAGGGAGGAGACTCTCGGGGAAATGAGGGGGCTCACTGCGGCTGGCGGGGGAAGCAGATACATGAAATAATCATGAAGCGGGGTGGAAAGCTCAGCAGACACGGGCAGGGCCCAATCTGGGCGGGGGGCAGGGAGGCTTCCCTGAGGAGGGGCGCTGGGGGTGAGTCCTACAGGCCGAGAGGCACCCTGGAGCTGTGGCCCGGGTTCAAATCCAGATGCTGCCGCCTCTCCCTGGTCCTGGGTCCGCGGGAGATCCCCCTTCTGCCAGCGCATCTGCGATGCAGGGGTCAGACGCTACCCATCTGCTCGGCCTGCAGACTCCACGCCGATGACAGAGGGGACATGGGGGAATGGCCACTCTGCCCAGCTTGAGGTCGTGGCTCCGAAGCCAGCCGAAGGGCAGGGGGAGGCCTCATACCAGCGCAGCTCAGGACCTGTGCGGGGCTGTTCCCTCTGTCCACTGTGCCCTTCCCCGGACGCCCCCTCCTCCCTCCCTCCTGACTCCCGTCTCCACTCCTCCCCTCTCCAGGTGTCTCCCCCGTTGGGACACTGTGTGATTTACTGACTTAGTTTCTTTGTCGTGTGTTCCTCCTTCTTTATTGCTGTGGCTCGGGGACGCACACAGGAGGCGTCCCCTAGATAGTGTTTGCTCCCAGAGGTGGGGTTTCTGAGCAGGGAAGTGGTAGCCTGATGTTCCTCTGCGCACCTACCCCATCCCAAAACCACGGCTTGTCTTCTCCCTTCTATCCTTGGCCAGCATCTTCCCACTCCCTGTCCCCAGGGAGCCCCTGGAGCACACAGTGGGTGCTCAGCAAACAGCTAGAACGCGCCCCTTGGCCAGTGCTGCTCTGTTGCGTCTAGCAGGGTGAGGGAGGCCAGCCAGCATCCCCAGCAGGATGCCGTGGGGGGGGGGGTCACCGGGGATGAGGGGACCTGGAAAGGGAGTGCGGCTGAGTTGGGTGGAGCCTGGGAGGGGCGGTAGTACCTGGTTGCCAAGGTTACAACCACCTGTGCTGTGATGTTGCCATGGAGATGGAGCACCCAGGAGGACAGCACAGCTCCAGATGCGGAAGCCATGGGAGGGGGTGGGGGGCAGGGAGGTGGCCGCCTGCCCAGGGGGGGTTCAGGGCTCTGGTGCGCCCCATAGGGGGTGTGCCTGGGTCTCGGGCTCTGCCATCTTGTGCTCTTGCCCCCGAGAAAGCCAGCGGGAGCCCTTAGGGGGCAGCAATTATCTCTAAAATTAAAAGCCCTTCTCCTCTGGCCTCTCTCTACTGCGTGCCCACGAGGGAGGCTGTGGGGGCAGGTGGCCGGGGAACCACGGGTGTGGCCCCGCGCAACGGTCTCCCTGTGTGATTGGGGGGGAGTCATCGGTTCCTGAGGGGCAGACGTACAGCGATGGAGACCATCCCTGGGGTCCCTGCCGTGGGACCTTACACTAGGGACCGAACCTCTCGTCGGCATCCACTTCGTCTCCCCACGCGGCCTGCGGAGCCCTTGAACCCACACTGGTCCATCAGAGGAGTGTGCCCTGGACAGCAGTGTCCGGGCGCAGCGTGTGTAAGTGGGTGCTTTGACGCCCACGACAGCCCTGCGGTCAGCGGTCTCCCTTCCTCGGGGGCCTCCCCTTAGCTGTGCCCCCCAAGGAGCTGACCAACCCAGCTTGGGTCCAGGGACCCCCAAAACACTCCACGCAGGGACCCTACTAAAGGCCGGGGCCCAGTCCTGCTCCCTGGGGGCCTCCAGGCCTGCCCGGGCCTCCCTCCCACAGGTCCTGTGAGTCAGAAACTCCTCGGTCTCCATCCCTCTGGGGGAGGGATGGCTCGCCGTCCAGGACCCCGGGGCTCTGTTTAAGAACCGTAGATTTAACAAAGTCACAACAAGGGGACAGCTCAATTGCAACAAAAGATGAGTATGAAGAGGCCCTCGGGGCGCCCAGCTGGCTCAGTCGGTAGAAGGTGCGGCTCTGCATCTCGGGGCTGAGAGTTCAATCCCCACGTTAGGTGTGGTGATTCCTTAAAGAAATAAAATCCTAAAAAAAAAAAAAAAAACAGACTTTTTCTGAGGGGATGCTGGGAGCCATAAAAGGTTCTAGGCAGGGAGCATGAGGATTGGCTTTGTGGGGCCACATGGGAGGCGTCTAAGCACAGAAGCAGCAAGCTTTGACAAGGTTCCCCTGAACAGGGGGCCCCCCCCCCCCCACAGAGCGAGTCCTTCATTCAGAATCAAACTCAGCCTCCACCACTAAACACACTCTGCTCTGATACACAGAGCAGATAAGTGTTTGTTACGGAAATTTTATGTTTTTCTTTTTTCAGCAGGCTCCGCCCCCCCCGTGTGGGGCTCCCACTTGTGACCTGGAGATCAAGCCGCAGGCTCCACGGACTGAGCCGGCTAGCGGCCCCGGAAATTTTCGAACATGAGCGAAGGCTGAGGGCGTCATGCAGCAAGTCCCTGTGCCCCCGTCATCGGCCGTGGCCCTCGGGCTTCGTGGAGACCCCTCAGTTCTCCCAGGCAGACATGGCAGGAGTCCGGACGGGTGTGCTTCTGTCCGTATCTGAAATACAAGGACTTAAAAACAACACGAAACTAAATCCAACAATTCCATTATCATCCTTTAAAAAAATTCAGTCATTGTTGAATGTTCTCCAATGTCCGGCCGGCGTCCAGTCCCCCTGTCTTGTGACACACGTTTACTTTGTTCAAGTTGGGCCCAAATTTGGTCGGTTTGCTGCCATCGGGTGATGCACCTCTATTAAGGGACAGGGTCTCTCCGCGTCTGACCCTCCCTCTTTCCGTCTCCCCGCGGGCAGCCTAGCTGTTAAGTAAACCAGTCCCTCCGGAGCCTGTGGCCCATTCACCCCGCTCTCGCAGCGGACCCCAGAGAACCTGGCGTCTTACCCCCGTGTCACAGCGTTCAGAGACAGATGCAGTCCCTGCCTCGCAGAGCCTCCCGGTGAGTGGGACCCACTCTGCAGGGGCCCAAGGTGGCTGAGCATCAAGGGGGCCGTTTTGTTAGGACGGGCAGAGTCTGCCGTGGAGCCACAGCCTGAAGGAAGTGGGCGGTGAGGTTTGTGAGCGTGTGGGAGGAAGCATGCTCAGGAGCTTGAACAGCACACGCAAAGGTCCTGAGGCAGGAGCGAGAGCAACACACTGGAGAGTCAGCAGGGAGGCTGAGGTGACTACAGTGCAGTGGAGTGAACGCAGCACAGGGGACACGGGCAGTGTTCCCCATGTCTCTGTTTCCTGAGCGGTGGGGTTGGTGTTACCGGTTCCTTAAGGAATTCAGGATAGGTTCTGAAGGGAGGCCCGTCAACGCTTGCTGATGGGATGTGCAGGGAGGGGGGGATCAAGGGTGACCCCGAGGTGTGTGGCCTGAGCAAGTGGGGGGACTGTGGGGCTATAGCCCAGGGCCAGGACAGCTGGGGAGGTGGCAGCAGGGGAGAAAGAAGGTGGAGCGCCAGCACGGGGTGCGTGACTTTGGGAGGCCACGCAGATCCCCAAGTGGGTGTGGCCCTGCTGTTGCGGGGAGGGCTGGGGGCTCGGATTCTCAGCAACAGGGTGGGGGCCTCCCAGGATGCCAGGAATGTTTTCTGCCTCTGGGTCTACTGGCCCCGGTGAGTCCTGACCCCAGCTGGCCGGGGTGGGCAGCGGCCAGCGCAGAGTGAGCAGGCATTGGCAGGGGCGGTTGGGGCCCCAGAGCGCTGACTCGTCCTGGCGGAGGCGACAGGCAGGCAGAGGCCCGGCTGCCCAGCCTCCCCGAGAGCCGGAGCTGGCCCCGCGAGGCACGAAGTTGGAGGCCTGATCCGGAAACACTGCGCAGCAAGCGCGGGTCCCCTGCCGTGGGGGTCCCCGCAGAGCTCCCCAGTGAGGGCCCTCCCGCAACAAGAGCTTGCCCTGTGGGTTCGCCTCCATCACTGAATGCCGCTCGGCCCGGACACGTGAGGGGAAAAGTGGGGGATGGGGTCAGTTCCATGTGGTCTGGGCTCCAGGTAGAAGCTTGTCAGACGAGAGCCACATGACCAGTCCAGGGGACCCCGTTTCCCGGGAGGCCGCTGCTTGTCCCTAACTGACTGGTGGGAGGCATCGTAGCACGAGGGGAATGGGATATCCAGACATCTTGGAGTCACGAGGATGTCCACCCTGGGAAGTACTGGACATCGTTCCTGTGGGGTCGGCAGGAAGGCCAGCGCTCCCGGGAGCCAGGATGGGGCCCGCGTCCTCAGGGCCGGCTGTGCTGGCACACGGCATGCCAGCTCCCGCCGCGATGGCTCAGCGGGGTACCGCCCGGGACAGAGCCGGCCCTCCTGAGGGTGACAGGGACCCTCGCTGATCTGGAAGCCACTGCCTGAAGACCGTGGGAGGCTCTGCGTCCATCCGCAAGGACTCAGCCCGGGTCATACCTGGAAACAACCAGCTCCGATGGGACAACTTGGAAAGGAAGAAGTGTATCCGCGTTTGTAGCCCTGCTTGGCCCCCATGGAAGGTGGAGGGCGGGGAGGTCTGGCCAGAAGAGGGAGGTCTTCCTTAGAACCCCACGTTGCATACGGAGACCCCCTACGTCCTGGCCTCCATGCCCCTCCGCCCCGGGACAATCCCACAGATGCAAATTCCCGGAGAGGGAGTCCTCTCCCGCCCCCTTGGGGGACAGCCCAAGACCGAAGGGGACTCCCCATCACCTCCAGCCCTAGTTGGAGCCGCGAGTCCCTACCAGCTCATCTGTCCCCGTCCCTGGAGCCCAGTCAGAAGGAGCCCCTTGCCGGCCTGCCAACATGGTGGGATCCTCCGGGAACAACCAGAGTATGTCCCCTCTTCTGTGTCAGAGCAGCGTCCCGAGCGCCTGGGTCGTTCCGGGAGGACTTCGTGGCCCTGACCCAGGTTCGATCTCACCGGCAGGGATCCCCGGGTCATGGCTGTCACCCTCTGCTGGAACCCGGGGACTTCTGCATCCCGACGGGGGCGCAGACCCGTGCAGGCGCCGTCCCCACCGTCCTGCCCGTGTGCACCCGCTGGGGACGGCAGCAGGACCTCAGACGGGCCCCAGGTGGACCCACCAGCCTGGGCAGCAAGGCCTGGCCCTCGGGGACCACAGGGCGCCGGGCCTCTGGGAGGACACGAAGGGGCGTGTCTTCAAGCCGGGGCCTTCCCGGACTTCCACCCTGGCCTGCCGCATCGTCGGGGGAGGGGCAGAACAGAGCCGAATTACCTCGCCCAACCTCTGTCTCGTTGGAGAAACCACCTTGCGGCTCCCAGACTCTGGGTGGTGCTGGAACGTCCAGGCCCGGTCTTGGAAAGAGATTTTCTGTCCGCCCCGAGAGCTCCTGTTAGCCCCTCCGGGGGCTCGGGGCCTCTTCCGGGCCAGCCTCCGAGCGAGGAGCCCCGGCCGCAGGGGTGGGATCCGGTGAGTCCTCAGTGTGCCACGAGGGGACCCCAGGACAGGCGAAGTTGTGACGCCGGCCGAAACTGCTCTAAAGGACAAGGGTGATTGGCCCGGCAAAGGCCAGCACCCGCGAAGCCTGAACCCCGCCCGTAACAGACCCGTTCCTGAAGCGTGGCCTCCGGGGCCTTTCGGTCTCCCTGCAGGACCCCATCCTGCCCGTTCTGGAAGCCGACGGGGAGGACCGGGGGATTTGGCACCCCCGTGGGCCCCGCAGAGCTGCCATCCCTCCACCCTGTTGTGCCTCGGTACGTCTGCCGGCGGCTCAGGTGGTCCCCGTGGCAGCGTGGCTCAGCAGTGACCTCAGGTCCTGCCACAGGGACCACAGGGCTCCAGGGACAGGCCCCACCCGCCAGGCCGTGCTCTCACCAGAGGACTCAGGGGGCCCCCACAGCCTGTGGGTGACCCGCTCCGCCGTCACCCCCCCAGGAAGAACCGATGTCCCCCGGAACCAGGGCAGAGAGCTGCCCCGACACAGGCCCGGAGTCCCCAACAAGGACCCGCCTGGGACAACGTCCCGAGCCTGGGAAGACGGGCACTTCGGGGGTTCCTCGGGCTGGGAGGGTTTTCCAGGGTCTGGACTCCAGGGTTTGGGAACTAGCCAAAGCCCTGCAGGAGGTTTTAAGAGGCCCAGACCCTGACCTGCTTGGACAAAAGGGCAGACGATGAAGTGCCTGGGGCCACAGTCCCCATGGGGGACGTCTGACCTTGAAGAGCCCCTCGCCTCACTCATATCCGAAGGGCAAGTGGTGGCCGAGGGGTAGTTGGCCGAGGACCGGGACGGCGCGGGGCCCACCGACGGCTGCAGTCTCACAGAAGCAGGACCTCCGCCAGCCTCTAGTGGCGGGCGCCCCACATCAGCCCGTCTGCCCGGACGCCGGGCCCCTCCCTGGACTGAGCCTTGGGACCAGGGAGGCTCTGGAGAGTGGACGTCCACCGGCCTCGCAGAAGGTGCCCTCTTTCCTCTGCCCCTCGCTGCGGTCCTCAAGGCAAGGGGACTTCAATGGCCAAGAGCTCCCTCTGCGCCCCCCCCCAAAGACCGCCATCTCCTGCGAGCAGAACCAGCAGGGGTAGCAGACCCGTCATTGTCGCCGCAGCCCACGGAGGAGGTCGAGGGAGACCTCCAGGTCTGCGGGGCGGCCGCCAAACCCAGCCCCACAGCCTCTCCCGGGGGGTGCCGTGTTGCCAGGTTCCTGGGCCTTTCTCGCTGCACCCACCGTCTCTCCCTGGCCTCTTCCTGACCACGCACCCCGTCCTGATGTCCGCTCCCCAGAGTCTCAAGTCCCGCACGAAACGCATCTCCTCGTGCCTGGGCCAGGTAAACAGCTGCCGGAGGATGGCAGCCCTGAAGGGGACCCCCAAACACGGCGAGCCGAGACGTCGTTGCTCCCCGCTGTCCCTCCAGGGCTCCGAAAACCTGGACAGTGCGGGGACTTCTGGGGTCCCAGGCAGGTCAGCGTCCTGCTCGCTCTGAGGTCATCACAGAAGAGGGACTGTCGCCCAGTCCTTGAGGGGAACATCAGAGGCGGCGGCCAGGCAGGTTCTAAGAGGACGTCCGCAGGCCAGCAAAGGGGGGGGCAGAGGCTGGTCCCGACGGCCCCACACAAAACCCCAGGAAGCCAGGTCAAACCAGACAGGCCCAAGACCAACAAGGCAGAGGCCCTGACCCACTGAGGGAGGAAAGATGCAAAACCTGCCCCCAAAGTCCCCACCGAGTAACAAATGTTCCCCCCTCGTTGGGGTCTGGTCACAGGTAGACCCACACCCCCACTGTCCCTGGAGACCCCCACTCGCACGTCTGGGAGCACACGCGCTTCCATGAACCCCACCTGCTCAGCTCAAACTCCACGTTTGTCCTTGAACGTTACTCAGGAGGAGACAGACCGGGAGCCTCCAGGGACGCCTTTAGGATGGGCCAGGTGGAGGCCTCAGGGCCAGGGTCTCCCCAGGGCACCAGGCCACAGCTCCTGGTCTAACAGGGGAGGCCGTGGGGCGGCTGTTCTTGCAGGCGGTGAGGCTCTGGGTGGGCTCCGCGCTGGGAGCAGCCGGTCCGGGGGGCCAGCCCCGAGCTCAAGCCATAACCCCGTGGACGTGAGAGCCCCCCCAGGCTCACCCTGCGGGCCAAAGCCCCTTACACCTGGGCCCCCAGCTGAGCCCTGTGCGGGTTCACGGGCAGGAGGCCTGGACACGCACAGGGACACCCGGACGCCGCGGGGCCTCCGGGCTCTGCAGCAGATGGCCCCACGCTGCAGCGTCTGGGTGCTTCCGCGGGGGTGTGGTGGTCGAAGGCAGGTCCTTCCTTGGCCGTCGGGGGCGGGAAGGCACCCGCAGCGCGAGAGGGAGGAGATGGCTCCCCGTGAGCTGCTGGGGCCAGGGTGGGCTGGGCGGGGGGGTACCTCCTTCCCCCGTGCGCCCGTCCCCGACACGCATGTCACCCACCCCGCTTTGGCCCGGGGAGAGGATGCTGGGGGCTGCCCACCCCCGGAGCCTCAGCGTCCTCATCTGGAAGCGGGGGCGTGACAGGGTCTGGGGAGGCCTGTGCCAGCCCGGGGTGTGTGAGCCGTTGCACGGGGCGGCCGGGGCGCGGAGGGGCGGGGCTGACCGGCCATAACCTCAGGATCCCGTCCACCTTCGGAAGCCTCCAGAATCTGCCATGCGGTGGGGTCCCGGGTCTCTCCGGCTGCTCCGGCCTCCAGCTGGGCCCCGCCCCTCCCTCCGCATGGCCGGGGGCTGCTGGCACCGTCTCCCAGAGTGGGGCCTCGGCGGACAACACCCGAGGCCTCTCGGCCAGCACCCGGAAGCCGCGGGCCGTGGTGACCGTGTGCACGTGCAACAGCGCCGGCCCCCGGTCCGGTGGCCGCCGCATCTGCCCCGTGTGCCGAGGCCGGTGCGGGCCGCGGCCGGGGAGTTCGAAGGGCGGGATCTGGGCAGGGGTGAGGGGGACGCCTCCCCGGGGCATGGCCGCCGGCTGGCCGGCTGGTGGGGCGGCTGGGGATTTATACCCCAGCCGGGAAGGTGGGAGGATGGGATCCGGTGTCACCGGCCGAGCTGCCTCCCCTCATTTCTCCCCCCTCCCTGCTCTGCCTGTGCTGTCTCCCCACGTCCACCCCTGCATCTCCCCGTTTCTGGTCTCCTACCCTGGCTCCTCGTGAACTATTAAAATTTCAGCATGATATTAAATATCTACTGTCCCGTGAGACGTCAGAACACGAACAAGACGCCCACACCCCCTCGAGCACCGTCTTCGCTTCCAGGTCAGCACAATCTTTCCAGATCTTCTCTAGACCTTCAAAAGCACAGAAGCACGAGGCCTTCTCAACCACTCTCGTCCTGAGAAAATGGGGTCAGAGCAAAGGAATTGGCGTGCCCAGCTGTGTCACACTGTCCCTGAGTCTCAGGAGTGTGTCACTGGGTCACAAACACTGCTGGGCTCAGAAGCCTCCGACTGGTTTTCCCCGGGACGCTGCAGGTTGGCTGCGAATCCCTTTGCTGCTGTCACCTGGCTTACTGTGGGGAGCCTCCCCCCACTGCGGGGGCACCTGGGCTGGGGCTGTGAGACCCTCTCAGGGCTTTGGGCAGGGGCCTCGTTTCCTTCCACCGTGGCGCACGTCGCCGGGGAAGGTGGGCGCTGCAAGGCTCCTTCCACCACGTCCTGATGGTCAAAGCAGGTGCCCGGGTTCTGGGGGGTGCAGATGCCCCCTTTCGCTGGTGACAGCTGTGGAGAGCGAGTGGCTCTATCTCATAGGCCACCACGTGCAGAGAGCTTCCTCTTTGCACAAAGTCACTTTCCAGTTGGTCGGAGGAAGCGGAGTTTACGCTGCAGACCCCCGGTGACGGGCAGCAAGGTTATTTCCAGTCTTCTACAAACCAGGTCAGACGGACTCTCTAGGGCAGATATGGTTACGTGGGACAGGCCCATTTTACCCGCCTGCTGGGGAATTCTGCCTGAGCCCTCAGGGGTGAGGTCTCCCTCTTTCAAGGGCCCCAGAGCATCGTGTTCTCGTTTTCAGACTTGACACAAAGCCCTGCGCTCTTCACCACTCCCTACACAGCGGTGGCCCAGCACCTGGCCTCAGAGTCACAGTGTGATGCCTTTCCTTGAACTTGAGGAGTGCGGCCTCAGAGAGGTGGGACCCATCCTCTAAACCACACAGCCACGGAGGGAGGGGGCTTGAGCCCTGCGCTCTGTGGCCACAGAGGGCCACTTCTGCTGCAGGGACACGGAGGGTGGGGAGCAGTCTAGAGCACGGGGGGTACAGCAGTGGGACAGGAAGCCAGGCTGCCCCCGGGGCTCTAATGTCTCGCTGACCTCCAAGACCTTGCTGCACACTCCCCCCCCACCTTGGGGTCAAGGCTTCTGGGCTGACTCAGTAGTGACCCCAAGGTCTCGGCCCCGCTGGACGGGCTCGGTGTGTGAGCAAGCAGAAGCCCCCGTGCCCGGCCCCGTGCTCGGCCCCTCCCCCACATGGCCTCACTGACCCTGTCAAACAGGCACCAGGGAGTTGCTCCCCTGCACTGAGGTTGGGCAGGCTGGACGCCGATTCTAGGTCACAGCCTGCCGCCCGCAGCTAGCCCTGCATCTGTCCCCCTCGTCCCCCCCACCTGCCAAGCTGCTGAGGGTTTGGCTCTGGGATGAGGCCTCTGATAAGGGAGGCCGCAGGGAAAGCAGGCGGGAGGGGTGAGGAGCGAGCACGGGGCTTGGCCACGTGGCGGACAACGAATTCTCCCCAGCAGCAGCAGCGGACACTGCCCACAGCCACGGAACCCAGATCCCCGCGATAATCTGGAAGCCGGTGGCTTCGGTTTCTTTGGTGGCAACGCCCAACGGTAGCTCGTGCATCCAGCCAGCCCCCGTTCTGAGCCCGTCTGACCCCCCCGTTCTCAGCCCCTCCAGCCCCTGGTCCCGACTACCACCAGCCTCTGGTACGTGCCTCACTGGCCGTGAAGGGGTGATGGGGCCACAGATCCTCCCAGTCCCCCTGGGTGACAAATCGGGGAAAGGAAGCCTGCTGGAGCAGGGACAGTCCCCTGGGGAGTCCTAACAAGTACACGGAGTTTAGAAAACAAGGGTCAGGGAAAACGTCCCACTTGGAAGACAGGACACGGACAGGCACTCCTGAGGGTGGTCTGGAGCCGTCCGGGGAGGGTGGCGGTCTAGAGAGGCCCTCAGGGGGCTGCTGGGACAGGACTAAGGGGAAGACAGAAGCCGCAGGGCCCAGCCGAGATGAACATCTCCCTGCTTTGCTCTCGTGTGGACCCAGGAGGCCCTGGTTTCAGGGGACCCTGCTGGCCAGCGTCAGGGCACACTGAAAGGACAAAGCAGAAGCAGGGACGGGCCACTGGGGCCTTCCCACTGGCGCGTGCGGCCCAACCCACAGGCTGGCCTGGGGGGCCACACCTGCCACGGCACTCTGGGGGCTCCAGCCTCACACGGCCCTCTCCCCTGGCGAGGACAGCCTGGGCCCAGCACCCAACCGACCGGTGGGCTGTACCCGCCCCCGAGGAAGGGCCTGCCAGAAAGGCCCTGCTGAGAGCAAGGTTCTGGGGCTCCGGGACACTTGGGGTCTGCAGTTTTATTACGAAAACAGAAACATAACCGATATAAAAAGGAGAGCTCCGTCCCACGGGGGCGCGCGCGGCAGGGGAGGGCAGCTCTGAGTCCTCGGGCGGCCGACGGCGCCTGCTAGGCGTCCTGCTGCTGGATGAAGGGGTTGGGGATGGCCTCCATGCCGTCCTGCGGGCAGATGAGCACCACGGAGGTGCCCCTGCACACCACCAGGCCCAGCTGGCGGGTGTCCTCTGTGAGCTTGTACTGGTCGTCGGGGTCTGTGGAGTGAGAGGAAACGGTGGCAGTGAGACGGCCCCCAGGGGCTTCTAGACCCGAGGGACGGGGATGAGGGAGAACCGCAGACAGGCAGGGTGGGGAGGGGGTGTGGCCCTAAGGAGCCAAATCAAAGGGAACATGCTGGGTTGAGCCACAGGGTGAGTGCCTCGCCCTCCTCCCAAAGCCCAGCCACGCTGCCCTTGTCTCTGAGATGGCCCTGGACTACGAGGGCCAGGAGGAGCTCTGGCGACAGCGGGCCACGCCTGCCCTCTTTCTACAAGCAAACACGGCGTGGGGGGATTCCGGGGCACCGCTAAGCGGGGACCCTGGCGGCTAAGCCAGCAGGGACCACGTTGGGAGCTGCTGGGCAAACAATTAGGCTGGGACTCCCGGCTCCTGGAAAATCCTGGAAGGCCTGTGGGGGTACCGCTAGCCCCAGGTTCGTGGACAGTTAGGGCTGGGATGAAAGGCCCAGTGACAGCAGCTGAAAGCCTTGATCTCTTCTGCAGGATGCTGGGGGAGGGCCAGGCGGTCCCACGTGCGGAGACCAGGTCTCTGGGGCACAGCTCTCCCTGACCAGATCGTGCAGGGGTAACCTCTGTGCTAGGCCTGATCCCTCCAGGAACCCATGTGGGGGGCTGTGACAAGACGGCACAGGCCCCACCACGGTGAGGCCGCCCCGGAGGAGCAGGCTCCTGGGGCCTCGAGGCCCAGCGTGCACCGCCGCACCGGCTTCTTTTCCTGACAGGCCTTCGCGGTGCAGCTCTCACAAAGGAAGACATCATCTGGCCACGGAGGCTGGGCCAGGATCCCCACAGGGGTGGCCCCAGACGGGAGGGGGGAAACTGAGGGCAAAGCAAGAGGTCTGGGGCGCTGGCTGTGCAGCCACAACCGCACTTCCCCCACAAAGAGGGGGCCCTGTGACTCTGTCACCAGAGTACAACGGGCAGTCCCCGAGGGGTAGGACTGCTGCCCTCCTGGGCCTCAGGCAGGCTGAGCTGCACTTCGTGTCAGGAGATGGGCAGCCGCCGGCTGACCGCCCTACGCTGCCGCATGGGATCTGGAAACTTGGGGTGACAGGGACCAGGACCTTCTGCTAGCAGTGGAGGCTCCACCAGGGGTGGCAGAAGACGCGGGAGACCAGCCATGTGCTTCACAAGCACTGTGTCCGCAGTGCGGGGGCAGCTGGGGGGGCCTGGGGCAGGACGAGCCGGGCAAGGAGCCCCCACGCCCCGCGGCCGTGCCCACCTCTCATGTACTCCACGGTGCCGTCCAGCACGAGGTTGAGCAGCGGGTCGAACCCCTTCAGGATGCCACTGGCTTGTAGAAACCACCGAGAAGAGAAACAGGCGTCAGGGAAGCGGCTGTCTGGGACAGGTGCCGTCGGGCTCCCCCACGTGCCTCTCCAGGGACGGGAGAGCCGGGCCACCGGCTCGGGGGTGGGGGTGAGGGCGGGCTCCGGGCGGGGAGCCAGGAGGTCGTGCCCAACCCGCCCACGGAACGGGGCGGCAAACGTCTTCACAAAGGGCCTGCGGGGGCAGTTTCAGCAGTGTGGGCCCGTGGTCTCCACAGCAACTATCCACTTGCCCTTTTGGGGCGAAGCAGCGCCGGGACACACAGATGCTCGGGAGTGGCTGCGCCACGTGGAGACTCCGCTTACGGATACAGAAACGTGTGACAAGCGTCTCATTGTCTTCAAATACTTAGGATTGTTAAAGACTGTTCCCACCTTACCAACCACGGCCCCGCGCACGGGAAGGAGCGGAGCGACGACTGGCGCCGCCGTGTGATGCGCAGGAGACGAGGGGGACCAGCTGTCTGGTCTGAAAGCCCCCCACCCCGCTGCGCAGGCCTCCCCTTCCCAGGCACAGTGGGAGAAGCGGATGTGCCCCCATGTCAGTACGGGGGGAGAGCTGTGGGGTCTGTACCACGAGCACGGCTGGTGTGACCCGCAGCCACACGGGTGTAGGGCGGGGTCTGCAAAGTACAGGCCGCAGGCCAAAGCCGGCCCGCTGCGCTTCCCTAGGTAGCCAGGCTGGCTCACAGCCGCGTTCACTTGCTGACGAACGGTCCGTGGCTGCTTTCCTGCTCCAGGGGCAGGAGTGACAGCTGTGACAGAGACACTTGGGCCCTTCATGGAAAATGTCTGCCAGTTTCCGACTTACTGGGTTAGATCCCCTGGCTCTGCGGCTTCCTCTCCCTGCATGCCCCCAATCCCCACCCTGCAAAACAAAGGTCATGAGGACACCTGCCCGATGGGGTTATGAGCAGCGGGCACTGCGCCCACACCTGTGGGTCTGCCTCAGTGGGGCACGAGCCCATGTCTCCCACCCCGGTGACGACCCTGTGTCACCCCTCCTGCCAAGTGTGGGTGGGGACCCACGAATATGATGGGAGGTCATTCCTGTAAAGGCGTTATAGGACTAGGAAAACGAATGAGTCTGCAGAAGTGATTGAGGTCCCCAAACGAACCAGTGCACTTCCAGCTCCCGGAGAGAGAGACTCTGCTCAGCCTGACCTGATCAGATGAGCTGTGAAGGGAACAGGAATTTCGTAAAAGAAGAAACTGGAACCATGGGAAGGATTTTCCTGCTGGGCCCGAGGGAACAAACTGCCATGCTGGGGACAACGTCCTGTGGCAAGGGCTGGCAGGCCACCTCGGGAGCCACATGTCCCCAGACAGCTCAGCAGGACATGGAGACCCCGTCCTACAGCCACAGGGAACTGAATTCCGCCAACAAGCAGCAGGGCAGGGGAAGAGCCCGGGCCGGAGAGGACGGGCTCCTCGATACTGCTTTCCTGCGACCTGTGAGACCAGGAGCCGCAGCACCCAGCTCCGTCCTGACCGACGCTGCGAGACGCTAAGTCTGCGCTGTCTGAGCTGCTCGCAGGCTGGCGATTTGCTGCACAGGGTGGAAAGCCCGCACGAGCACCCTGGGAAGCGAGAGCTGTCTCACCGCTGCCAGCCGCCCCCACCTGCAGGCACCGCGCCGTGAACCACGCCAGTGCCACCCAGGTACCCTCGCCTCGCCTCGGGATCGCTGTCTCAGGACACACCCCAGAGGTCAGAGGCAGCTGGAGGAACAGGACGTCGCTCGAGTGCTTGCTGGTGTCGGGAACCGAGCTAAGCCTGCCTGCAGCCCTGGAGGGGCTCACCGCAGCCCGTCAGGTAGGCGGAGGGAAGAAACGAGGGAGCGGAGCCTCAGGGAAGGCGAGCTGTCCCAGGTCCCCTAGGCAGTGTGCCGAAGCATTAGGGCTCCGACCCCAGAGGCTAGGCTGCAGGGATACCCAGGCCGCACTGCCCACATGCACGCACAGCACCGGGCCTCCTTCCTGCCCTGGCCTCACTGCGTTTCAGGGGAAGATGCGCCAGGCAGTGTTGGGGAACCCGGACAGGTGGTACCCGGCGCTTACACCAAAGGGGCGTGGCCCCGAGTGGAAGGTCAGGGATGCTTCCCAGAGCAAGAACCTCGAGCTGAGAGCAGGAAAATGACTCTGGCGTTAACCCGGGGTTAAAAAAGAGATAAGAGACCCCAAAAGGAGTGACCTGCACCAAGCCCACACCCCTAACCTCACTGCAGCTTGGGTTCTCCCAGGAACACAACGTCCACCAGTCACTCTGGAACTTCCGTGCTGGCTCCAGGGAGCTGGTCTTTCTGAGAGATCCCCACCACCCCTGGAAGGAGGGCGAGGAGGGCCCCTCGGTCTGTTCCCGCAGTCTCCTGTCCCCGAAGACCTCCCCTTCCGCCCGCTGCGCGGCTCCGTCCGGTCTACACGGGGTGCTGCGGAAGGAAGCCGGCAAGAGCTACGAAGCTCACAGGTTTCCATCTCAACCGGCAACAAGCCCGAGCTGTCGGCCCCCTGCGCGGCACACCCTCGGCAGCCCTGTGGTAGCGCAGGGCTCCTGGGAGCCACGAGGCTGTCCTTTCCCCGGGATCGCGGCGGCTGACGGCGCCCGAGCGGAGCCCGCGCTCAAGGCTGACTGCAGGGGCAGGTGGTCTCCCCGGGGAGATGCCTGGTTGGGCTGTCACATGGCCGCAGCGGCACCCAGGGTCGCCCCGGGCAGGCTCCGCGAGCGAGAACGACCCGGCCCCAAAATCACGAGCGCGGAGCCCGGGCAGCGAGCATCATGTGCCAGCTGGGGCAGCCGCCCGGGAGGAACTGGGAGAGAGGAGCGCACAGCGCGCAAGCCGGGGATGCCCGTCCCGGCGGCACGTCCGCGGCTCGGGCTGTCCGGCCCCTGCCTAGGCCTTGGCGTCCCCGCGCGCGGAACGCGAGGCGCAGCGCCGACGCCGGCGGGGTTGGGAGTCCGCCCGACTTCTCCGGGCCAAGCGCTCGAGGCGGAGCCGGCATCCTCCGCCGCCCTCCTCCGCCGGCGCTCGCCCCAGGCCGCTCACGGGGTGCGGGCGGCGGGGTCTCACCTTCGCGGCCTCCCTGAAACTTCACCCGGATCGTCTTGTCGATGTACTTAGACAAGTCCAAGATGCTCTCTTTCTTCTTCTTCTCTTTGTCCTGCAGAGGAAGCAGAGCGCGTGAGGCGTGGAGCGCGGCCGGGTCCCACGCCGCCCGCCCCACCGGCCCTGCCGGCCCCGCCGCGCGCTCACCGCCATCTTGCCGCACCGCGCCCCTCTGCGCAGGCGCCGCCGCGCGCCCTTTGACCCTGCCCGCGCGCGCAGGCGCGGAGCACAGACGGCGCAGGCGCGCCGGGCGCGCCGGGGCGTTGCTGGGAAACATCTGGCGACGCCTGCGGCTGGAACCGGCGGACATGGCGGCGGCGGCGGCGGCGGCGGCGGCGCTGGCGCGGCTCGCGGCAGCCTTCCTCCTCCTCGTGGCCCAGGTGAGGCTGCGCCGGCTCCGCCGGCCCCGCCGGCTGTGACACCCGGCCCCTGTGCCCCGGGCCGCGCGCGGGCCCCGCCCGACCTGGCCTGGGGGTCGGCCTCGGGTTTGCGCGCCCCCCTCGCGAGTGGCCCGCGGGCCGGGAGCCGGGCGGTGACCTTGCGGGCCTGTCCCCGGCCACTCTCTCTCCCCCGCCTCGGAGCCCTCCCCAGCTGCAGCGTCACTCGGCGCGTCTGGGTCTGGAGTTTGGGAGTCCCCCTACCTCCCCAGGCCCCGCTCCGTTTCGAGGTATCCAGCCGCCGCCGGGGACGCCCCTGCCTGGCTGCGTGGCCTTGGCCGGGCGGCTGCCAGTCTCCGAGCCTCAGTTTCCCCTTTCTCGCGATGTTCGCGCGGGTCCGCGTGGTTGTGGTAAGCACGGCGCGCGCTGCCTGGCCGCGTCGCGGAGCGGCCAGGAGACCCACCCTGGAAGTGGGGTCGCGTCGCCGCCACGGACTCCGTCCGGTGACCTTGGGCAAGGAAGGTAGCCCCTTTGGGCGTCAGTTGCTCACCTGCGGCAGGAGGAGAAGAGTGCAGTGAGGACGCAGCCGGTGGTGCACACGGGGTGCTGTATGTGCTCCTTCTCCGGCACTTAACGTTAAGGGTCTCGGGCTGGCGGGGTCTTGCCGCCCGCCGGCTGATGGACGTCATCGTGAGCGCAGGTCCTCACCTGCTCTCTCCTGGGTCATGCAGCTCAGGGCGCGGTGTCCCTAACCGCCCTGCGAACGCAGCCGTTCCCCTTGACTGGTGCACCCCATCCCACTGCCCCTCCACGGCGGCCTCAGGTGGCCGGTGCTCTCCGCATCCCCAGTCCCCTCCCAGACTAGACCCAGCAGGAGTGAGGTCTTTGAAAGTGTGTCAGGTCCTGCGTCCGGAAGAGAGCCTTCCCGAGGCGGCCAGCGCCTGTGCTTTGGCTGCCTGGGACACTTCCCGTCCTTTCCTAGTTCGCTGAGGGCACTCTGCTCTCTGGTCTTCCCCGTGTCCCTGGAATGCCCCTGGTCGTGCTTCTGGTCTCAGCTGAGTTCTTCCCTCTCCCCACCCCCGAGAAGCTTTCTGGGCTGCCCCCTCCCCAGCTCTGGGCTGAGCCCCCGGCCCTGCCCCAACGCTGCTCCCTCACTTTCCTCAGCAGTCTAAGTCCGTCGGGGGCAGGGACATTTTGAATGGGAGCCGGATGAGAAGTGGACACAGGGCAATGGGGGCCCCACGGAGGGAGAGACCGGGTTTGCTTGGGGAGGCTTTGTGGAAGCAGGGACCCCTGAGGGGTGTTCTGAAGGATGAACAGGAGTTTGCCGCGTCTCGAAGGCAGAGGGAGGGGCCGCGGGGCTGAGCGGCTGGAACAGGGGTGAAGGTGTGAGAGCTGACGACTCATTTTGAGCAGGTGAGGAGTCCACCCTGGTTGGTAACATGCTCACACCCCGAGAAAGATGACACCCCAGAGGAGGCCCTCAGGTGCCCTTGAAGGGAGCTGGGGTTGCCCCTTCGGCTGAAGGGCACGGGGGAGGGGCCGCAGGAGTGGCTCCCAGGCTGAGGGTAAAGGGCAGGCGCCCGGCAGGTGGCGAAGGCTTGTGGTGCTTCTGGGCAGGCTGAGGGTTTTGGACTTTGTCCTGTGTGCGAGCAGAGGACGGTGTCGGAGCGTGTGATGAGAGCACTTGTGCTGGTTGTTCCGGGCGCAGAGCCCGGGTCTGTCTGTCTGCCCCCGGATAGGACAGACGGCACTGTGGTGGGTGGGTGTGGTTCTTTGTGGGAGTTTGGGTCCTGGTGCCAGCTTTCCACCGGCTGGGACGCTGCTTGTGGGCAGCCCCGAATTCACCTGCTACCATTTTGTAACCCTGGGCGAGGGAGTCCCCAAATAGACGTGTGTCCCCCAGTGGCGAAAAGATGGGCACATAAGGATGGTAGTGGGGTCTGCTACTCAGCAGATCTGAAGTCGGGTCAGTGCTCTCCCCACCCCTTTCCTCCCTTCTCCACTCCTGCACCTGTCCCCTCTGCCACCTGCACCCCCCACTCCTGCACCTGTCCCCGCTCCGCCTCTGCCTCAGCGTCTCTTTCCATGCTTCCTGGGTTCTTATGTCCCCACCCCGTTCTGGAACTGACCGAATCTTAGAAGCACGACTGCTTCCGGCCTGGACTCATGAGCTTTCTCAGACGCCTGCGGATGCCTTCGTGGTCTCCCCGAAGCGTGGTGTCCCTAGAAGCTCCCGAGCCCGCTTAGAGACTGTGATGTGTCGGAAGGTGGTCTGTCTGGTAGTCCCAGCGATTTCCGGCTCTCTGGGTTGGGCTGGGTCCTTCTGGAGAACGTCTGGATCCTCTCACTCCGTACGCTGGCATCTGACGTGCGCGCGGGCTCATTTCCTAACGGGCAGCCGGCCGTGCGGGCTGTGGGCAGTGAGGCCCGTGGGGTGCGCTTCTGTGCTTGCAAATGACCTTTGTAGAGAGAAGCAGTTTTTGCGCGTCCCCATTTTACACAAACAACACTTTTCCCCACAGTCTGGACCCCACAGAACAGGGGTCAGCAGACGTGTCCTGAAAAGGGCCAGACCGTGACTGTTTCTGGCTTCGTGGGTCACGTGGTCTCGGCCGCAACCTGGCAGCTCTGCCGGGGTCACGGAGAGCGGCCAGAGGCCCTGCGTGCAGGAATGGGGCAGTTGTGCTCCAATAAAACTTCATTTTGAAGTGCAGAAGGAGGGCTGCAGGAGGCCGGGGTGTCGGGGGATCCTCCGTTCCCCACCCTGGCCCCTGGTTCTGAGCCTGGGGTGACCCTCTGGTGTACGGACAGGTAGAGCGCTTATGGCCGCGCAGACAGGTGCCCTTGGCGGGTGCAGTTTGGTGGGGAGAGTGGAAGGGAGGGCTCCTGGTTCTGCCTCCAGTGGAGGGAATGAGGGGCCACGAGAGGTGCACGGAGCTTGGCCAGGGCAGATGAGGGAAGGGTTCGGCCTGCTGAGGTGCTCTGAGACCCCTGGTTGGCCTCAGGCAGCCCCCGGCTCCTCCCCTCACGAGCCTGGGTTCGTGGAGCTCAGCGCCCCCTCCACATAGCCTCTCCACACACCCCCAGCAGTGCACGAGGCAGCAGGCAGCGGGGTCAGGTCAGAGGTGCCCGCTGGATGAGCCGGTCGTCCGGGACCCTGCCAGCTGCGGGGTCGGGGCCCCCCGGGTCTCCACGCTGCCGTCAGCTCAGCACGACCAGGGCTGGGGTGAGAAGCCCCTGGAGTGGCCGGGCCTCGCCGGGCCTCCACCGTCAGTCTGGCTGAGTGGGGTCCAGTCAGTGGCCCAGGCCTGGTGTTGGGAGCCATGATCCCGCAGGACCTGCAGCCCCGTCCGCTGCGCACTCTGCCCCGACAGCGGGGTGTGTGGCTTGCGGTGTTGGCCAGACCCTATCGAGTGTCCGCGTCCAGACGAGTGGCTCTAGGTGTTTGGCTCCTTGGCACATTCTTGGGGGTCCAAGGAGGGAGTTTTCCATCTCAGTCTTGGGTGATCGCAGCCCACAGGGAGCTCAAGCTCCAGAAGCGTGGCCCCCGCGAGCCCAAGGTGCCCAGAGCAGGCTTCTGGGCCAGGCGTGCGGGGCGCCCCGAGGTGCGGTGGCCGGACTGACCCCCTCGGCTTCTAGCACCGGGCTTCTCTCCTAAGACCCCTCCTCCCTCAGCACACCCCTGGCACCTGCTCGCACTCGAGGTGAGCCCGCCTGGGGCAGAGCCGCTGAGACCGGGCCCCGAGTGCTGTGTGAGTCTCTGCTGACGAAGTGCTCCCAAGAGATGGAGCCTGTGCTTGTGGGGGGCTCTGTGCCCCGGTCAGAGCCCAGGGGGGAGGTGGGAGAGGGCCCCCTGTGCAGCACTGGCCTGCCAGCCAGCCGGGCAGCCACCCGGGGAGGGCTGCGGTGTTCCAGGCAGGACGTGTGGGTGGGCAGGAAGTGGGGACACCTTTGTATGAAATTGTGTTTTTTCCTGGAGAGTAAGCTGGTGTTCGACTGAAAAAAAGAGAGTCAGCCCCTCTGGCCCAGGCCCCCCGCCATGCTGCTGTCCTTGAGGGGCGTCCGGTGTCCGAGGACTCGGGGTGGTGCCCCACGCCTTGCTTGCTGGGTCGTCAGGACCCTCTGGCGTGGCCCTCCCCGAGCAGCCAGCTGTCCCGTGGGCTTGGGAGGAGGACCGTGGCGCTAGCCGGTTCCTCTTCCTCCTTCTGGGAAGCTGGGGCAGGGTGGGGAGACAAGCTCTGCTGGCTCCGGGCCTGCGCGGAGAGCCGGCCATGCCCCGTGGGTGTCTTCGTGACTCTCCTGGGCCGCAGAGTCTCCCAGCTCCCAGCCCCAGGGCGGCCGGCCTGCAGACCGCCTGCTTCTGCCCTGCCTCTGAGCGGGGCGGCCGGTCCCGACTGGGCTTCCGCTGGCCTGTGCCTGGCAGGGGCCAGTCATGTGACCGAGGCTGCGAGGTCCCCCCGGAAAGTAAGGTGTGGGACGAGGGCCCGGAGCCGGCTGGCCTTCCCAGTCAGTGGCCAGTAGGTAGTTCTTCCAGGAGCCTGCGGGTGAGGGGTGCCCCCCCGCCGCCTGCGGGTGTGCTGGAAGCTCCTCCAGGCCTTGCCCTGTTTCCCGGCCTCGAGCCGCCGCCCAGGGCCTGGGGATGGGTCTGCCCGCCCGCCGTGTCTCCCTCGTGACAGAGGCACGGGGTTTGCCTTCTTCCTGTCCCATTGATCCCGTGCGAGGCCCTGTGGGGTGGTGCTGTCCCTTCTGCAGGAGCCACAGGGAGAGGACCTGACAGGGCCACAGTCAGCACCCGGGTCTCCCTGGGGACGCTCGTCCCCACCCTTGCTGCCCTCGTTGTTTTCTCCAGCATCTCCAGCATCTGGTGGTGTCCCGTCTGTCCTGTAGGAGGGAGGAAACCAGCCCGAGCCCTGGGTGGGGGCTGTCCTCGTTTGGCTCAGACCCTGATGCTTCTGCCAAGCGCTCTGACCCCTGCCTTGTCGCTCCAGGTGGCCTGTGAGTACGGCATGGTGCACGTGGTCTCCGAGTCGGGGGGTCCCAAAGGCAAAGACTACTGCATACTCTACAACCCACAGTGGGCCCACCTGCCACATGACCTTGGCAAAGCGGTGAGTGCCCACCAAGGTCCTTCCTCAGGACGGTCTTCCCACTGGGGTCTTTCTCGGTGGGCCTGGCAGGCCTGGGGGTGCTGTGGGACGCCCCCTCCGGACTTGGGGTCGGGTCTGTCCTGTGGGAGGACAGAGGAAGGGCCTCAGTTGTGAAACCCATGTGGGGGGTCTGGGCACACTCCTGGGGCTGCTGGGGTCTCAGGTAGCCCCGGAGCGGCCCCATAACCTCTCTGGGCCTCAGTGTCCTTGGTCAGAAACAAAAGATGTCCAGGTGCTCCCACTAGGGGCACTGGCCATGTCCCCACACGCGGGCGGGGGGCCGGCTGGCACAGGGGTCCTTAGAGCAGTGAGGGCGGGACCAGCAGCCCAGCGGTGCGTGCGTGATTCTCAGCCCGAGGCCGCTGCTCCCGCCAGCCGGGCAGGCACGGAGGGTTTGCTACGAGGGTTTGCTACGGTGTCCCCTGAGCACTCACCCCGTCCCTCCCGTGTGCCTTGCGCTTGGGTGTGTGTACGTATGCGCTCGTGCGTGTGAGTGCGTGTGGGTGCGCGTGTGTATGAACGCACAGGTCCGTGTGAACGTGTGTGTGGGCACACGTGTGTGCATCCCCCTCCCCCCACATTCCTGGATCAGCCGGTGTAAACGCGCCCCTCCCCCCCAGTCTCTCCTGCAGCTGCGGGACTGGACGGCCTCCATGCTCTGCTCCCTGCCCGATGTCCCAGCCAGGGGCTTCAGCAACCAGATCCCGCTGGTGGCACGCGGCAACTGCACCTTCTACGAGAAAGTGCGGCTGGCGCAGGGCGGCGGGGCGCGCGGGCTGCTCATCGTCAGCAAGGAGGCGCTGGTAGGGCCCTGGGCTGTGCCGGATGGGGCGTCTTGGAGGGGCGCGGCCCAGAGCGGCCCTGGGGTCCTGTAGGGCTGTCCTATAAGGCCTCAGGGCAGAGCATGGGGGTGCCCTTTAAGGGCGGGTGGCATCCCAGGGCAGGGCGGCCCCTAAGCGACTTGACCTTGAGGCCCCGAAAGTGAAGCCAGAGCTTTTTCTCCCCTGCAGGGAGGGACAGACACACACACACACAGTCTGTCTCTGCACCCTCCAAGAGGGCGGGCTCGGCGCACCCCGCGGTTAGGGGCAGCCTGCCTCACCCCGGGTGGGCCTTGGTAAGCTGTCCTGTCCCTGCCGCATTCCCTGCCTTGGCCCCCAGGTCCCCCCAGGAGGCAACAAGACCCAGTATGACGAGATTGGCATTCCCGTGGCCCTGCTCAGCCACAAGGACATGCTGGACATCTTCAAGGTAGGGCCTCCTGTCTCCTTCTGTCTGTGCTGGTCGGGTGCGTGCGTGCCTGGGGGGTGGGTGGTTCACGCCGCACCCGTCACCAGCTCCCCGGGAGAGGGCAGGAATGGAGAACTGCCCCAAGGTCAGAGTGCCCGGGCCCCAGGCCGCCCTGCCCACGCCCGGCCCCGTTTGACCAGGGGCCCGCGTTCGCCCGCAGTTTGCGGGGGGCCTTCGGGAACCGGCGAGCTTCCGGACACAAGAAGAACAGGAACATTCTGTCTTTGTGGAAGCGTTGGAATACCCCTCCCCAAAGCCTGCTAGACGCTCCCCACTTGACGTGTCCCTCCTGTGTACATGCGTGTCCCGGTTCAGGGCTCGTGTCCCCACATGCGCACGGGCCCCTTCCCCTGACCTCGTGGGAAGCTCGTGCCGCCAGAGTTGATTTTTTTTTTGGGTGGGAGTGGTGGGTGAAGGCCTGGGGCTCGGGGCCCTCCGGGACAGGCCCCCTGGGGTGGGTGAGGGGACAGGGACGGCGGCCCCAGCCTTGAGCTCCGGCGCGTTCTCTGAGGCAGAGCTTCGGCCGAGCGGTGAGGGCAGCGCTGTACGCCCCCAACGAGCCCATGCTGGACTACAACATGGTCATCATCTTCGTCATGGCTGTGGGCACCGTGGCCCTCGGGGGCTACTGGGCTGGGAGCCGGGACGTGAAGAAGTGAGTGCCCGGGGAGGCCAGCGTGGGGCCTGCGCTGGGCGGATGTGTGGGTGGTCCCAGCGCCGTTCGAGGGGATCCCGTCACTCGCCATCAAGGTGGCCGTCACCGCGTGGCTCCCGAGGTCCCTGGTGCCAGTGTGGCGCCCCCCCGTGGAGGGCACGGCAGGGACACACAGTGGGCGTGCAGAGGGAGCCCCTCGGCATCTGGGTGCTGTGCTAGCCAGAGGGCGTCCCCTGGACGTGTCTGTGCCTCCCCCAGAAGGTACATGAAACACAAGCGGGATGACGGGCCCGAGAAGCAGGACGACGAGGCGGTGGACGTGACCCCTGTCATGATCTGTGTCTTCGTGGTCATGTGCTGCTCTATGCTGGTGTTGCTGTATTACTTCTACGACCAGCTCGGTGCGCCCCTACCCCACCGTGCCCCGGGGAGACCGAGGCCCAGGCCCCCACCCCACCTGGAGGAGCCCCGCTGCTTGGTTGTGGGGTGGATGGAGCCCGAAGGAGGGGGCCTTGGGGCCAGGAGCTGTGCCTCCCATTCACTCTGAATTCACGACCCCGCGGGGCCCTTCCTGCCGGTGGGTGTGGGGTGGGCCTCCCTCTCACTGGCGGCCCCACCCGCAGTCTATGTGATCATCGGGATCTTCTGCCTGTCCTCGTCCACCGGCCTCTATAGCTGTCTGTCACCGCTGGTCCAGAGGCTGCCCTTCGGCAGGTGCAGGTAAGCCCCGGGGGGCGCCCCCTGCGTGGCCCTGTGCCCCCGCCCCGGTGCCTGGGCCTAGCCCCGTTGGTCTCCCGCCTCCTGGCCCCGGGAGCTCCGAGCCCTACTTGGATGGTGCCGAGGACCCCTCCCTCCCCTGTGGCCGTGGGCAGGCATCCCGCACCCACCCCGTGCGGGCTGCGGCTCCTGGCCTCAGAGCAGGGCAGAGTGGAAGGGGGGAGTTCTCCGGCCTCCCCCTCCCCGCCACCCCATTGCAGCTCAGGCCCTGTGGGGACAGCGTGAATGTGTGTTGGTCCCAGGCAGGGCAGGACCACAGGGGCGCAAGCGCTGCTGCTCCAGACCCGGAAGGGGTCTAGTCTGGTTCTGATGGGCCCAGTGGCCCATTGCCAAATGGTGCTCAGAAAGCTCAGCTTGTGGGGTGAGGCCTTTCCAGGCTGCTGTCCCAAGGTCAGAGGTCAGGGGCCTGCAGCGGTGGGGCCGTGGGCTCCTGGGGGCAGGGCGTGGGCGGAGGTCTGTCTCCTACCCTGCTGCCTTCTGCTCTGCCCTTGGGGACCTCCCTCCTGGAGCTGCCGTAAGGCGTGAAGAGGGGTGTTCGTAGGGAACGTGTAGTGGACGAGGGGGTGAGCGGACCCCCCGGGTGCTAGGCGGTGGCGAGGAGCCAGCTCCCCTTGACGGCCCGCCCGCCCCCAGGGTCCCCGACAACAGCCTGCCGTACTTCCACAAGCGACCTCCGGTCAGCCTGCTGCTCCTGGCGCTGCTCTGCCTGGCCGTCAGCGTGCTGTGGGGTGCCTTCCGGAATGAGGACCAGTGAGTGCCACCCGTCTGCCGCCTGTCCTCAGACACCCTGTGCCTCGCCTCCCCGAGCCGCGAGCGTGGGCCGTGCGGCAGCCAGTGTGGCGGCCGCGTCTGGGGTCGCGCGTCTGTCCTGCTGTCACGGGGTCGCCAGCGACTGGGATCTGGGTCCGAGATGCCGCCCGCCCTCCTGGCCCCGGGCGCCCCAAGCGCGTGTTCTCCAGGGCGCCGGGGGGTGTAGGGAGGCCTGGAGCCTGTGGGCCCCCCTCCCCGCTCCCCGCGACACCGTCTGGCGCGGCTCTGAGCTCTGTGAGGCGGTGAACCGCTCTTGGCGGTGCTGCCACTTGGATCCGTGACAGATGTAATTGGCAGAAGGAAAATGTGAAAATATTTTGAGTCCTTTGTACACAAAGAGAACACGAGCTCTCACAGTTAGATCGAAGCCAGAAGACTTGCTTCGTTCTAGAAAGTCAGAACAGGCCCTGTTGCCACCGCGTCTGGGCGCCCGCTGGCCGCCGGCAAACCTTCTCTTTGTTCTTCGTGGCTGCCCTGGTTTCCCTGGCCGGGAGACCAGCTCCGGCTCCGTGACGACCTTGGCATAGATGGGGCAGTGGGGGCGAGCCAGCACGTGGCCGGTGTGGCCCCATGGTGGCAGCTCCCTGTCGGTGCTGCGGTCACACGCGCACCTCTGTGTCCCCTCCGCCTCCCAGTCCCCGAGCCCCCGTTTCCCAGGCCGAGAGGCTGGTGTGGAACCTGGCTGAGCGCGAGTTCAACTTTTCTAGGTTGTGGGAAAAGTACTTTTGAAGAGAGATTCAAGTTGCTGCACTATCCCTGTGCTGCCCCTGATGTGAGTGTGGACGCTGTCCCCAGAAGGGGACAGACCCCAGGGCGTGTGGTGTCAGAGGGCCGCTCCCCACTCATGCCCAGCACAGCCCGCGGCCCTGCCCGTCCCGCCGGGGCTGGCGGCCGAGTTGTCACCGCCGGCTGGGCACGGACAGCTCGGGAGACTCGCCGCCTCAGCAGCTGAGGAAGGAGCGGCGGGCGGGTGACACCTCCCGCACAGCCCCTGGCCCAGCGGTGACGCCGCTCTGCCTTCCAGGTGGGCCTGGGTCCTTCAGGACGCGCTGGGCGTCGCCTTCTGCCTCCACATGTTGAAGACCATCCGCCTCCCCACTTTTAAGGTGAGAGCCCGAGGACACGGGGCCGCTGGGGTGGGCGTGGGCGGGACGGTTGTGTCCTGAGAGCCTCCATGCCCACCACGTACCTCGAGTGGCCCCAGGCCTGCCGTCACCCGCCTGTGCTCGGGCGTCCCTGGCCCTCCCCGGGCAGCGTGGTCTTCGGGCTTTGGTCCTTCCTGCCGCCTCCCCAGTGACAGGGCTCAGGGATCCGCTGCAGCCCTGCCTCCCAGTGTGACAGCCATGGCAGTGACCACACTGCCACGAGGACCCCTGGAACCCTGCCCTGGGCGGGGCTGCAGGCTGGGGCTCCTCCAGGGGTGGCCGCTGTGCCGGGGGGAGCTTGCTCCAGGCTGAGGCGCACATACGGGCAAGTGGTCGGCGGCCCTGCGCGAGGGCCCGGGCCGTCATCCCCGAGGGGGAGCACGCGGCACGCCGTGAGGAAGGCTCGGCACCCTACCCCCCACAGGGCGCTTCTGAGCCTCGTAGGAGGGTGGGGGGCGTGTCCTGGGGGTCCGCGCGCCTGCCGCCACGCCGTGCGCCCATCAGGACGTCGCCCCCCAGGCCTGCACGCTGCTGCTGCTGGTGCTGTTCGTCTACGATGTCTTCTTCGTGTTCATCACGCCCTTCCTGACCAAGGTGGGCGCCCCTGCCCGAGCCCTGCTGCCGTGCCCCCCCCCCCCGCGCCCCCCCCTCTGACGCAGGCCCCTCTCTGTTAGAGCGGTAACAGCATCATGGTGGAGGTTGCAACCGGGCCCTCGGACTCAGCCACCCACGAGAAGGTACGTGGCGGGCCCGCGGCCGAGGCGCTGCTGGGAGGAGGGTGGTGGGCTTGGGTGGGTCCTGGAGATGGCCGCCTCCTCGCCCCCCCAGCTCCCCATGGTCCTGAAGGTGCCCAGACTGAACGCCTCGCCACTGGCCCTGTGTGACCGGCCCTTCTCCCTGCTGGGCTTCGGGGACATCCTGGTGCCAGGTACTGGGGCGCGCCACGCCGTGGTGGGTGTCCTCGGGAGCGTCAGGCCATGGGCGGGCGGGGGCGGGTGTGGATGGTGAGGAGCGGGCGGGGGCGGGCGGCCCCTGGGGCGCCCGTGCTGCACGGGGCAGGTGGACATGGCACGGATGTGGCTCGTGGCTGCACTCGTGGCGGGGGTGGCGCGAGCCCGGCCCACGCGCCTTGTCCCCGCAGGGCTGCTCGTGGCGTACTGCCACAGGTTCGACATCCAGGTGCAGTCGTCCCGGGTCTACTTCGTGGCCTGCACTGTGGGTAAGTGCCCTCGCGCCCGGCCTCTCACGTCCCCACGACTCCTGAGTCCGCGTTTCCTTCGTGGTATCCTCTTGTCCTCATCTCCTGCTGCTTTCTTCGGTTACCAAAGCCATTGACGTGGAAGCGACCTTTTCTGGGGAGCCCCGGTTTCTCTTAACGTTTTCCAAACCAGTTGGCTTGCCCGCCTCCAGGCATCCCTCTGGGAGGCCTCGCCGGTAGCGCTCGTCGGTGCACATGCGTCCCCCCGTCCCTCCAGGTGGGATGCGCTGTGGCCCCTCCTCGTGCGCAGAGGCCGTGTGCACTGGGCCTGAGCACAGCCCCGCGGGGTGGTGGGGGCGGCACGACCCAGGCTGACCTTGGGGGAGCACTTCAGGGTTGTCCCCATCTGCCCCTTCCTGGCCCGGCTCGTGCAGCCGCGGGCACGGTCGCTTGTCCACTCGCTGTCCCTGAACCTGCCCCCAGGCCTTGCGTCCTGGTGGTGGTTGTCAGAGCGCTGCCTGCGCCCCATGATGGGCAGCAGACGCCGCCGTTTCCCTGAGGCTGCCTGCTCTTGGGCCGCTGATTTAGGATGCGGGGCAGTGAGGAACAGAGACCCGGGGCACCAGGCGAGGGTCGGGCCAGAGCCATGGGCAGGATGAGGGGCCCAAGACCAGGCCATAAACAGTTGTTTCCTTGTCACTTCTTCCTGAAGCCCCCCAGGTCGCGGTCGGGACGAGGAGCTGCTGTGCCCTGTGCGGTGGGAGAGCCGGCCCCGCGCCCCTTGCCGCCTCCCCGCCTGTCTCATGGCTGTGCCATCGCGGTCCCCCTGGCACAGCGTGGGGCTTCTGACCGTGTGCCCGCGTTGCTCGTGTGCAGAGTTATCTCTGACTGAGGGCGCGGGAACGGGACTCTCAGGCGCAGTCACAAGCCTTTGTCTGGTGGCCTCTCGGCCCAGAGCTGGGCCTCGCCACCACCGCGGTGTCGCTCCTACCTGTCTCCTGCCCGCCCCATGCGCTCCCGTCTGTCCGTCTGTCCTGCTCCACGTGCCCGCGACAGGCAGGGGCTGGGCTGTGGGGCCGCCCGCCGGGGTAACGCGTCGCCCGTCTCTCCCCACAGCCTACGGCATCGGGCTCCTGGTGACGTTCATGGCCCTGGCCCTGATGCAGCGCGGCCAGCCCGCCCTCCTCTACCTGGTGCCCTGCACGCTGGTGACAAGCTGCTTCTTGGCACTCTGGCGCGGGGAGCTGGGCACGTTCTGGACGGGCAGTGGCTTTGCGGTGAATACCAGTTTGCTCTGAGTGTCCGCGAGCAGTAAGAGCCCAATAAGCCCTAACTAGACTTACAGTTGCGTAAAACCTCCCAGTGGGATGACCGAGCCCCACAGCCTGTGTCCCTGCTCAGCGCTTCCCGTTCCCAGAGGCCTTTGCTTTGCCGTCAGCCTGTGTGGCTCTGTCCCTCCGGGTGCGACTTGTGGACACGGCCCTTGCTCTGAAGTGCCAGTCCCAGGGGTGGTGACACACCATTGGATCAGATATTGGTTTCCAGGCATTTCCACCATCAGGAACGCAGCGCCAAGCTCTGGGGGGCCCGGAGCTCCTCTCCAGAGCGGGCACTGGCCCTGCCCTGGCCTCCCACGGCAGGCCCATGGTGCTTGTCTTGCTGCTGCTGGTTTCAGGGCGGGAGGCCCCTCTTACTGGAGCACCGTGCCTTCGATGTGAAAGCACGAGGTCTCGTGTGCCTGTGTCCCTGGGACGGAGCTGACCTCCTCCTGCCACCCTGTCAGTGAATCACAGGGCCTGGCCCCTCCGTGGCGGGAGCTCCGAAGGGCACTCGGTGTCTCCCGAGCGTGGTCCGCGGCCCCGAGTTACCGTGTCACATGTCTTGCAGCAAAACACTCCTCTCGTCCCGGCCTAGACATGGCGGAGGGAGGGGGGCTGCTGGGCACCCCGACTAATTACCCAGACGCCAGAGCCTGATGCTGGGGCCTTTAGCCCTTCCCTGGACCCTCGGGGAAGCACGCTGGCTTCACTGCCCACCGTCCTTGAAGGGTCTCAGGCCCAGTGAGTGCTTAGTTCTGGAAGGTTCAGGTGGTGGGGAACAAGCCAGAGATGTCAGAGTCAAGGTTTCTGTCGGGCGGCCGTCCTGGGGTCCCAGTGCTGCTGGTCGTATGTGGTCTGGAGGGAAGGTGGCTCCTGGGCCTGGAGCCAGACGCTCCAGGGACCCCAGCCGGTCTGCCCGCCCCACCCCTGCTGCCCCGGGCTCTTCCAGCCCCGCCCAGGCCTGACGCGGCCTCTTCTCTCGCAGAAGGACCTACCTTCATCTCCTTGGGTGCCGTCTTCCGCCACCGGCCCACAGCCCGGGAAGGACTCTGACAGCAGCCTCTCGCAGCCGCCTCCAGGCGAAGGACTGGCCAAGTGCCCTGTGTCCCCAGAGCAGCCCCCGGAGGTGTCCACGCCCGAGGAGACCGGGGCCGGGGTGCACCCACAGGAGCCCATGAGCCCCGCGGGCTGCACCTCTGAGCCCACAAGCATGGTGGGCGCCTCGGCCTAGGAGGTGGCACAGACTCTCGGGCCCTCGTCGCTACCTGCCGCGCCGAGAGACCCCGAGACTGGACCTGCCCGGCCCCCCCACCCCAAATTGGTGCTCCAGTCTGGCCAACGCCCCCGCTCTTCCTCCTCCTCAAGCTGAGCTCAGCTGTGTCCCGGACCCTCTCCAGCCCTGCTCCCCGCTCCTGTGGCTGCCGCGAGCTCCTCCCCCGCTCCGGCCCACGAGGTCACATCACCGTCGCTGTCACCATGACAGGAGCCCCACCCAGCTCCGCGGTCTTGCCTGTCTGCCTGGTGTTTCCTCAGCAAGAGCAGGAAGCGCTCGGCCACGGCTGCCGGTCTGCCCACATCTGGTGCTTCCCGCTCTGCTCCTCCCTCAGGTTCTGGCCCGCAGAGCCCCCTCGTGCCGGCACCGGGGTAGGACGCGCCTCGGGGTTGGACGCGCCTCGGGGTCGGCGGGGGCGCCCAGTGGGCCCTGCCCTGCCTCCATCAGCCTGGGCGCCTGTGCTCCAGCCTCTCCGCCTGTGAATAAACGGCCACGACGTGTCGAACTCGGGTGGTGTCGCCTCTTGGGTCTGAGTCTCAGTGGGGCCTCGGGACAGCCGGTCCCCGGTCACGCCGTCCAAGGGGCTGTGTCTCTCCGCTCGGCTCCGTCCCTCCAGCTGAGATGGACTCGGGCCCCCACCCTCCCCACAGCACCTGCACGCTCTCAACCCCACCCCAGCCCGGCCTCTAGGAACAACACCGGCCAGGCGAGCGCACTTTCTATTTAAACCACCCGGGAGCTTCTGGAATGTGGAGAATATTCTGGAATTGGCATTTGTCTTCTACCTCACTGACAGGGTTCTCCGAACGTCACAACGGAAATGCCGCCGTAGGACTGGCCGCGGGGCGGCGGCCCCCACGCCATGGCGCGTGCCCGTCCACACAGCCTCCAGACTCGAGCCCGAAAGCTGTTTGCACCGACGTGACATGAAGCCACAGACCCCCAGCCACGCGGTCCCAGCTCTGTCCCGGTCTGTCCGCTGCTCCGTTGCAGATGGCAGGCGTGGGGTCAACCATGATCCATTCCAAAAAATACCAGCGCCAGACAGACTCACACACAGCCTTTGCCAGCCCTGCTGCTCCGAGGAGAAATGATGTTGATTCAAAAAAAAAAAAAAAAAAAAACCGTTTTCCACCTGTCCCCGAGTCTCTTAAGATGACGGGTGACCTGGGAGAGAGACCAGCTAGACCTGCCGGCCCTGAGAGCCGCCCAATGGGGAGGCCAGAGTGGGCTGCAGGGTCCATGCGGATGGTCCCCACCCCAATTGACACATCCCTCTAGGCCGTGTCGCTTGTCGGTGTAGGACCCAGAATCTCCGTTTTCTGTGTTTGACAAACGTCAGGGGATCTGAAGGTGGATGTTCCGGAAGTTTCTGTGTGCAGTCTTTGCCTCGCTTCTGTTTGAGTCTTACGATTAAACACAGCTTTTGAGAGTTACTGCCCGGCTCTCGGCTTTTCTGCGGCGTGGCGGCAGGCAGAGCGCGGTGTGGGGTGGGTGTGGGCCCAGGTGTGGCCCGGGCCCACAGGGTCAGCTGCCTCGGGGTCTGGGCGCCCGTCCACGCAGCCCACCACTTGCCCAGGCAGAGGGTTGAGCTCTGCTGTGACGTGGCTGGAGGCCATGTGGGGCTGGGGCCCTGATTCCCGGCACTGGAGAGCTGGGGGGGCCTGGAGGGAGTTCGGTCGGCCCTGTGTCGGGTGACGCCTCGCTTCTCCATGATGATCCAGGATGCGTGGAGGGGAAGTGCCTGTTGTGGGCCTGGGGACCAAGCTGGCCAGTGGCTGGGGTCTCCCAGGCCACCCGGTCACACTGCTACAACCAGTCAGCCCTGCTGCTGAAGCCCACGCCTCACGGCCCATGGCAGATGGGTGGGGCCGGGGCCAGGGCACTGCTGGACATGGACATGTTGTGTCTCACATGGTTTCCCAGGTCAGGAAGCAGCCTCCCCTGGGTAGCGTTGAACTAGTCAGGAAGCGGTGGCCCTTTCTTAGCGAGCCTCTGGGAAGGCCGGCCCCAGGCCCCGCTCACCATGCGCTGGCCGCGGGCGGCGAGCTCAGCGGTGCCCGGGCAGGGAGGGCCCTACACGTTTGTTTTCACGGTGGGGAGGCACAAGTCGGTGCCAGGGAGACCATGTTCCTGCTCCGTGCCGGGGTGGGGGGGCACAGCTCTGCGTGACCGGGGCGCTATGGAGATGGGACAGGGCTGTGAGGACACCAGAGTTCTTCACTGAGCTCTGGCTAATGGTTTCCGTTAACTGTTCATTCCCTCCGCCTTTCCTGAGTGCCGGCTGTGAGCCAGGCCCCTGACTCCACTGGGGCGCCTGGGTGGGGCTCAGACCCACTCTGCCCCGGGTGGACACGGGCCTGCACCTGCCTCTGTCTTGGGAGCACATATCAGGGAAGGTACCTTGGAGGAGGCAGGCGGGGCCTCTAGGAGGGAGATGAGTGTGGCTGGTGGGACGGGCAGGGGTCACTGGCCACACGGGGAAGGCATGGCCCATGTTGCCTGAAGGTGAGGGGACTAGAGTCCTAGAAAGAGCCCAGCGGTGGCCGCCCTGGAAGGCAGCCCCTCCCCATAGTGTCCTTGCTCAGGGCCGGGTGCAGCGGTGGGAAGAGCCCACTGGCTTTGGGGTACTGCTTCTTGCTGGAGCCCAGGGACCTTGGTCGGTCACTGCCCTCTCTCTGGGGCTGGAGCCCTCTGTCTTCTGCAGGGCCTGCCCGCGTGTGCGTGGGAAATGGGACCGCACTGCAGGCAGCCGGGACCCGGAGGGACTGCTCCCTCTCCAGCACCACGCTTGGCTCCCCGTGGCTTCCAGTGCTTCCCACGAGAGTGAGTCTCCACTCGGGGCCAGAAGGCGTTGCCAGCAACGGTGGTACGCCGGCAGGCCCAAGGGCAGTTCGGCGTCCCCAGAGCATCTTGGGCAGCGATGATGGTCCTAACGAAGGTTGCCTTCTTGTGGGCCGGCGCCGCAGGAGGAAGCTGGGGGCGGGCGGACAGCTGGGCTGCTGCGTGGCTGTGGAAGGTGCGTGAAAACTGAGGCCAAGCCCCTGCCCCAGCCTGACCAGGAGAGACACCCCCAGCCCCAGCAGAAGGGCATCCTATGTTCCCCTGCCGGCCCTCGCCCGACTGCCCATGGCGTCAAGGAGCCTGAGAAACCCTCTGAGCCGGGGGGCTGTGAGCACAGAGTGAGTGCGTTGGGGGAACCAGGAGTCCGAGTACAGTGTGGATGTTGGTTCGTGGGTTGTGACAATGTACGGCCGGAACGTAAAGGCGGGAAACAGTGCAGAGTAACGTCTTCTCACCTCTGTAAACCCAAAGCTGTTCCGCAAGTTTATTTTTTTATTTTTTTTTTTAAAGATTTTATTTATTTATTTGTCAGAGAGAGAGAGGGAGAGAGAGCGAGCACAGGCAGACAGAATGGCAGGCAGAGGCAGAGGGAGAAGCAGGCTCCCCGATGAGCAAGGAGCCCGATGTGGGACTCGATCCCAGGACGCTGGGATCATGACCTGAGCCGAAGGCAGCTGCTTAACCAACTGAGCCACCCAGGCGTCCCTCGCAAGTTTATTTTTTAAACGATCATAGTTATTCACACACAGCCCCTTCCCCAGGCTGTCTCCCCAGGGTCGTGCAGGGCCCTGTCCTGGCTCACCGGCCAGGCGAGCTCACCCGCCCCAAGGCTCACCTGCCAGACCGCCCTGCCCTCCCCCTGGACACCCGAGCGAGGCCACAGTGACCCCGCCCCCCCGCAGGTGCCGCCCCCAGCCCCGCCCCCACTCCCTGGTCGGGGCAGCAGGGCCCGCTGGAGCGGAGGCGGCGGCGGCTTCGGTGGAGGGCGGTGAGTCGGGGTCTCCGGAAAGGGCCGGGGCGGCCTCTGTGGGCGCTGAGCTCCCGGGTCAGGCAGAGCCGCTGTGCGGCCGGCTGGACGGGCGGAGCGGACGGCCGGGGTGCGCGGATGAGGCGGGGTGCGCGGATGAGGCCGGGCGCGCCACGGTCCCGGATACCTGCCTGCGCTCCGCATCCCAGAGCGCCGTTTCCCGCCTTCGCTCCCCACTGAGCCGGCCGGTGCGGGGCGCAGCAGGAACCTGGGGCCAGAGCCGGGCAGGGCGGCCAGGCCCGCTGCGGGGAGCTGCTCTGCTTCCCCTACCTGGCCCTCAGTATCTGCGTGCCCCGGGGTGCCCGCCTGACGAGAGTGCTGGGGGTCACCCTGGGGGGTGCCATGAAAATGCCTGACGCTGGGGGGAATGTGTGGCAGGAAAGCCAGCCTGGCACTCGGGGGCAGCTGTCATCGGGCTCTGCAGTCTGGTGAGGAGGATGGGCTTTGCCCAAGAATCGGCGGAGGGTGGCCCAGCAGGGCCCTGCTCTGTCGCCCATCTCAGGGACCAACGCCACACTCCCTGGACCCCACGGGGGAAGGAGTGGTCCCTGGCACTGGTCAGAGCTTTGGGGACCGTGTGTTCACATCAAACACAGGCCATCCAGCCCCCTTTAGTGTCCACTTGCTGGGATCCGGAGGGCGAGCCTCTGGGCACCTGGCAGATAATGTGACTGGTGTCTTGTGCACCAGCACGGTGGGACACGGCCGTGAGGACGCGGCCTCGTGGACCCCTAGCCTGCGCTGTCTGCGGCCCTGGCCCGCGGCGGTGTGAGTGTGCGTCTGCCACCGTGTGGCCCCGTGTGTGAGGGCGTGCCTAGTTGTGTGTGCGGTTACGGGGAGGCTGTGCGTCTGTGTCGCTAGCGTGTGACCACATGTGTTCTCGAGATTGCATGTGTGATTGCGCTGGGAGGTTGTGGGTATGGTAGCACGTGTGCGTGAACTCCTCCTCGCTTGGAACATGGGGCTCGCCACCGCTCACGTGGACCTGATCACCAGACCACGGGAGTCCCCCAAAGACGCTGCGGCACGCAGCCCTCTTGTTCCACCAAACCAAAAGTCGGGACGGTGGTGCCGAGCCGACGGCTTGTGTGGCCGGAGCCGTGAGCCCCACAGCCCCTTCTGGCCTCGGGCCCCACGCTCGACGAGCGCAAGTGTGCTGTGCGGGGTTCACTCGGTGCGGAATTGTGGATGTTCAGGGCGAGCAGTACAGAGTCTTTGGACGATGTACTGGGCGGCCTCTGGCTCGAGCTGGGCCTCCTCTTGGGAACAGCCTGTGTCCAGTGGCCTGAAGAGAGAAAGTCCTCTCGTGACCACTGCCGTCCATGGACAGCTTGACACAGTGGCCGAGCTGAAGCCCTGGGTGGGGGAACCCGGGAAAGGCAGAGTGAACTGGCCGAGGCAGGTGCCCCTCTGGCCGTGGCCTGGTGAATCCTGGTCATCCTGGGGAAGGACAACAAAGGCAGGGGAGGCAGATGCCCCCATCCGGCCTTCGCTCTCATCCGTGCGGGCCCAGAAGGAGACACAGGCCGGATGCACGAGGACGCGGCTGTGTGGCTGGTGCCCGGGAGCTGAGACCCCCACCCCAGCGTGGGCGTAGAGCCCTCAGTGCCCCATCTCTGCGGCTCACCTGCCTCACCTGGACAGCAGGGACCCATATTGTGATAGAAACCCCTGGAACTGTAAGAACAGCGTGCGAGGAGGACGGGAGGTGGGGAGACAGAGGCAGAGAGGGAGACAGACCCACGGAGGTGAGCCCAGGCATCTCTCCAAGCCTCGGTTTCTTCATCTGTAAGGGTGGGATGCTTGTGCCGCCCCGTCCCCCGGGGTCCCTGGGAGGGCCCAACGAACCAGAGGCTGCCCCCGCCCCATGTCAGTGTCAGGTATGACCTTCCGGCGCGTGGCGGCTCCTCTCTTGCCACAAGCACACCTCGTCTGTGGAAGCAGAGACGGGGACGTGGCTGTCCCCAGTTATGCATTTTAACACACGTGCCTCTAATGTCAATGCGGGGAAAATGCCTATATGAGGCTCTGCTGTGTCTCCTGCTTTACCTCTGTTCCTCAAAAACAATTTTGGAATCATTTTAATTGCAAAGAAGGCATGGAGGGTCCCCACACACCCCAGCTTCCCCAGCGTTACGCCCTCCATCCCCGTGGAACCAGCACGGGCGCAGCGCTCCTGGCGACCTTGCTCCGGTTCCCCTCACGTTCCAGGCTCCAGGCTGAGACCCCGGGTGCCATTTGAGGAACTGCATTAATTTAAAACTATACAAGTCGTAAGTGGTCGGGAGTCTCTCTTTTTCACCTCCGAGTCTTCATCCACTTTCCTGGGGATCTGCCGTGCTTATCAGCTCCCCTGCCCGGGGCCCTGTGGGGTCTCCGACTCCCAGGTCCTATGTGCGTGTCACTAGCTAGAGGAGGACACCATGTCGTCACGCCAGTAGTTTTCTCACAAACACCTCTTCCCATGAAAGCCTAACAAAAAGGCCACAGACAAGCAGGGGAGAAAAGAGCCCAAGCTTATTAAATTTCCCGTCGGCTCGCTGAGTGATTTCGTCCATGAAGTGGGGGCGGCAGGCGGGGGAGTTTCCTGGCGAGGCCCGAGCCCCCGGAGCGGCTGGGGAGAAACAGGAGAGGCTGCGGGGCGGACAAGGGACGCCCGTTCCGCGAGCCGAGTGGGGTGCGAGGGCTGGGGGGGTCGAAGGTGAGGAGCCCTTCCGGGTTTCACTGAAGTGGGCAGTTAGCCCCTCTCGGGAACAGCGGACCCCGGCGCCCCTTCCCCTCGGAGAGGCTGGACCCGCGCTCCAACCGGCTGGGCCGAGTGGCCACTGGAAGATTCGCGGTGGCTCTCGGCCCTGCAGAAAGGATGGGGAGCCGAGGGGCACGCAGAGAAGGGGCGAGGGGCTGCCTCACCAGCTAGGCCTGGAGCCTGTGCAGTGCGGCTCGGAGGCTGCGTGGCCCGGTCTTCCAGAAGCTAGCCGACCAAAGCGTATCTCAGGGCTGCCGGGCCGGCTCAAGCCGTAGAACGTGACTCCTGATCTTGGAGTCATGAGTTCGAGCTCCATGTTGGGGCTGGGGTTTACTTAAAAACATCCACATATTTATTATACCACGGTTTCTGCGGGTCATTCAGCCGGGTGGTCCGGCTCGTGGTCTCCGGTGTGTGGTAGTGGGGATGCCAGCCCAGGGGGCCTCGTGTAAAGTGCCCCCGCCCGCCCGGGCAGGAGGGGCCGCTTCCAGGCCTCTGCGCAGCACGGCGGGAGCGTCCTCTCGGCGAGTGGCCTCTGAGACAGCCGGGCAGCAGCCACATGACTTTCGTGGCTGCCCTCTGCAGCCTCGGCCCTTCGCTCAGGTATACTCCCCCTGCTAGGAGCGAGTTGTGGGGGCCAGCTCACGCCCAGAGGGAGGCGAACAGGCTCGACCACAGAGCCGAGCAGCAAGTCACTGGGGACCCGTGTTGAAGTTGCCACGTCCTGTGGCCTGGGGCCAATTCCCTACTTCTCCCATCAAGGCACAGCCTGAGGAGTGACATCCCGGCTGCTGCTGTGAGGCCAGAGTGTGGAGCGAGAGGACTGTCCTCTCGGGCAGGACGGAGTTAAAGAATGAAGAGAACGAGCCAGCTGTTCTTTCCCTGGCTTGAACTTCTCCCAAAGGGATGCCGGGAAGTCCAGGCTTAGCACCTTGGCGGAAACCATCCTGCAGTCTCTTCCCATGGGAGCAGCTTGCACAATCCGGGAGAGAACAGATCAAGTGGGGATGTGGAGGGGGATGGAGGCATCTGCCATGAGGATGTAGATAAGCATGGCAGGTGGCAGGCACAGCAGATGCAAAGGCCCTGGGGCAGGATTGTTTGAGGAGCCGTGAGGAGGCCCTGTGGCTGGAGCAAGGGAGGAAGGAGGAGGAGCTGAGGACAGACCGCAGAGGATGGGTGGGATCAGGTCCTGCAGGCATTCTGCCCTCAGGGAAAGCACGGGCAGGACTGAGCAGAGGTGGGTCACGGCCTGAGTCCGCTCTCAGCTGCCGAGGATGGAGACAGCCCGCTCTGCGAGGAGACGTGGGTGGTGCTCTGTTGAGCGCAGGGCAAGCATGGCAGAAGTCGCCCAGTTCTAGATATTCTGGGGGCGGGGCTGACACCACGTCCAGGCAGACTGATGGCCGCTGTAGAACAGGGTCGTGGGGACCCCAGGGGTTTCGGTCTGAGTGATCGCAGACACAGTTGTGGGAGGAGCAGGTGGGGGGCGTGAAAGCTGTGGGGTCCCATCTGATCTGAGCAGCTTGCCAGCCACTGGGTCGTGGTCATAAATCATCACGAATGTGGTAGCTTGAGACCGCGCATACTTCACACCTCCTAGTTTCTGAGGGTCCGGAGTCCGGGGACAGCTTAGCTGGGCCCCATGCCCAGGGTCACACGACCCGCCATCAGAGCGCTGGCTGGGCTGCGTTCTCCACTGAGAGCCAGACTGGGGAAGGACCGACTTCCAAACTCATTCGTTGGCAGATGAGGGAGGGTGTGGCTTGGGTGGCCTGGTAGGTGGCGGCCACCCTCAGCTCCCACAGGCCACACAGGCGTGTCCGTATAGGCCACGTACTTCACCAACCAGCGAGGGGATTGTTAGCTCCGGTCCGCTGAGACGGAGTCCTACATCACACAATAGAGTCACAACAGGACAGCCCGTCACCTCTGCAGCATTCAAACAGGTAGAAGCAAGTCACACACTCGGGGAAATGAGACCGCCCAGGGCTGGGAACACCAGGAGGGGAGAGCCCATGGGGCCGCCCAGGAGCTCCCAGTAGCCAGCCGGACTGAGTGTACAGTGTGGCCAGGAGCTGGGGCATGCCAGGGAGGTTATTAAAACCACATGACCGGACGGCATCACAGAGAGGAGGGCACGACTTGTAGGTAGGCCATGAAAATACTCATTAAATCTTTAAA
This sequence comes from Enhydra lutris kenyoni, assembly GCF_002288905.1. Classification (NCBI taxonomy): domain Eukaryota; kingdom Metazoa; phylum Chordata; class Mammalia; order Carnivora; family Mustelidae; genus Enhydra; species Enhydra lutris. The sequence continues at coordinate 4,811,508 of NW_019154170.1, read as the reverse complement.
TGGTCTATTTAAAACTTAAAAAAATAAAGAGAAAGTAGTCACTGCTACACACAAATAGAAAACAAAAGGGGGGGGCGCCTGGGTGGCTCCGTGGGTGAAGCCTCTGCCTTCGGCTCAGGTCGTGATCCCAGGGTCCTGGGATCGAGCCCCACGTCCGGCTCTCTGCTCGGCGGGGAGCCTGCTTCCCCCCTCTCTCTCTCTGCCTGCCTCTCTGCCTGCTTGTAATCTCTGTCAAATAAATAAATAAACAATCTTTTTAAAAAAGAAAAAAAAGAAAACAAACGGAGGTGATAATACGTAAATTCATGCAGGGGAAGAAAGCCAAACCCAGGCTGAGGCCAGGCCAGAGGACACTGAGTGACGGCGGGAAGCAATGCTGTGGTATGACATCCTGGAAAGATCGAGTGAATGCAAAGAGTTTCCTGACAAGCAAAATATTTTTTTGCTTTTAACAAAGACAGCCCGTGCCAGGGCTGGGGGTTGGGTGGGGTGGAGAGGGTCGGGTGCGTGTTAAGCGGGTCCTGTCTTTGCGTGCAACGTCGATATCTCATTGTTTGCGGATTTTTTTGATGTTGTTTATATTTTTAAAACGTTTGGTAAAAATACTCATCTCAACTAAAGTTCCAGGCGCCTCTGCTTAAACTTTGCCCCTGAAGCCAGTACCTGGATTGCTTCACCCTAGGCCTTGGGCTGGGTTTTTGCCCAGAAGGCTGTGCACCCACGTCTCATGCCTTCCTTTTGGAAGCAGTCACTGGCAAGGGTTAGAGTGGCATTAAGGACACGTTGGCCCTAAGCCGAGGCTCTCCGTAGCGTCACTGGGAGGCTGGCGGTGGTTGTCCCTGCCTTGTTCCCAGTATGGCTCAGCTCACATCTTCTTCTTGCTCTGCATTCCCTCGGGAAGCCCCGAATGGCTCCAGACCCTTCCTGGCAGATGAGGACGGCGGGGGGGGGGGTTGGGGGGGTAGGGTGACCAGGTGTCCTGATTTCAGCTTCTAACTACAACAGTCCCAGCTGACCTGAGATGACTGGTCACCGCAAACGGGAGTCACTTGCTCAAGTGTCGCCCCATCACTGCTGACCTGGGAGGGCTGTCGGGCTTTGCGCCTCCGACCCGAGCCAGAGGCTGTGCGGGCAGTGGTGTACGTCCTCCGCGCTGGAAGCCGGTCAAGCCCCAGGCTCTAGTGGGAGATGCTGACGTTCAGAGCTCCCAGCTCAGCTCTGCGCGCTCCGGGCTTTTGTCCTGTGCCTGGAGACTCTGGCTCTTCCTTCCCTCTATCTCGGTGCACGCTGCAGATCTTACAGCCGGTGTCAGCTCTTCGTGAACCTTCTACTGATAGTTCCCGTAACTGGGGACAGCGAGTCTCTTGCCTCCTCATTTCTCTTATTTTATAACTGCACACTCATTCTCTAGATCTGTCTGGGGTGTTCTCATGTATCTCTTGAGCACAGGTGGTAACTTATCCTCCTACATTTCTTTCAGAAAAATAAGCTCTGCCTCATCCTGTCAAGGGGTTTCTCTTAGCTCAAGGTCACTGTGAGAGCCAGCAATCGCCGTCTTGGGTTTGCTCTTATTTTCTCTTAATCAGCTATCTTCCCTCTTTGCACTCAGCTTTTGTCGTCCATTCTCTCCCACCCCCAATCTTTGCAAAACACAAAATAAAACAAATTCTAGAAGACATTTTGTAGTCTGAGAGTCAGGGCATGAAGGGTCTTCTGGAACCTTCCATACCTTCACTCTCGCTCTCTCTTGAGAAAACTGCCCACTTGTCTGAGACGGGTTGTCTCCATTCCATCTTAGTGAAAAGGGAAAGATACATCGAAAGGGGCAGACTTTGGTTTTGGCTGACATTTTTTCCAAGTCCTAAATGAACTTTGTATCTCAGTCAGAAGATAAATTCTATTTAGGAATATGGGTGTTTGGGGAAAAGTTAAGTTTTAAAGTGACTTGGCTTTATGACTGCTCATTAGCCCGTGACCCATCGGCCTTCCGCTGTTGTCTCTCAACATTCAGTGGAAGAGGACGCAATCCAGAGAGGCCGCTACTGGGGGTCTGCAGCCAGCTTTTTGCAAAGTTAATATAAGCGCACCAACAATTTATTCGTTGCCAAAATTGTCAGCTTTTCACTCAAGTAACACATGCCTTGTCTGTGTCGACTGTTTGCAAAGACACCCCGCCTCCTGCCCTAGCCCCGGCTCCTGCCATCTCCTCTCTGCGGGGATGGGACTCCTCTGGGGCACTCCTGGGAGTGGGGTCCTGTGGGATGTGTCGTCTTGGGTCTGGCTCCTCTCCCTGAGCCCCGTGTCCTCATGGTCCCTCCGTGTTGTATCAAGTGTCAGGATTCCTTTGGGAGCAGAATAAACATGAAATGGCTAGAGGTGGGAGAAAAGGGTAGCGAGTGATGAGTTGGGGAGGAGAGTCAGGGCCAAGACTTTGAACTTGGTGCTGAGGGAAGTAAGGAGCTACTGAAAGGCAAGGGAGTAGCGCCATCATATTTGTATAGACCAGCGACTCTTCCCCTGGGCACTGCAGACATCTGGTCCCTCTCTGTGGGGGTCTCCTGGGCACTGTGTGTGATGGGGTGGTGAGCGGCACCTCTGACTCCCACCCCTTCAATGCTGAGAGCACCCTCAGCTGTGACAGCCACAAACATCCCCCAACATCTGCTCAGCGTGCCCTGGAGGCAGAATCACCCGGTGAGATCGCCGGGTCCAGGCAGATCGCTCTAACTGCATGAAAGAGGAGTAGTCTAGGGCAGGCCTGGAGTTAGCAAGAGCATCGCTAGCCCAGGGAAGCAGGAACGGCTGAGTGGTACCGCAGGAGAGGAGGAAGGTAAGCGGCTGGATTTGGAGGTGACCAGCAAGGAGGGGAAGGAAGAGGAAGTGATGGAAGGTGGGGTAGGGTGCTGTTCTAGAGCTGCTTTGGGAGAGGTGGGCCAGAACTCAGGGGAGGGAGGAGTGAGTGGCTTTGCTGGGAGAAGACACATCCCACGTGGGACACGCTGAGGTGCAGGTAGAGAGGTCCAGGTGTCTGTTCCCACCTGAAGCTCCAGGAGAGACACGAACTGGAAACTTCCATGTAGGGGTTGCTGGTGGATAAGTGATCACTGGTGCTGTGGACCCCCCCTTGGGGCAGCAGCAGAGAAAGGAGCCTCAGAGAGTGGGGCGGGAGGGGGTGTACAGATAGTGGTGACAAGGAGCTTCGGCACGGACTCTGGCATAGGAACGACAAATGCCTCGACATGCTTTGCCTTGTGGCTACTGCCACGGTCCCGATGAGATCTGCCCAGCAAGGGAGCCAGCTAGTGAGAACACAAAGACCTCCCAGGAGGCCGTTCTATCACTCCTGCGGCCTCCAGGGATCCCCTTGTCAGATTGGAAGAGGAGCTTAGGATGGCGTTTCCTCTCCGGACTGGGAGACTCCGGACTGCTGGGTGAGGCCGCGTGTCTGTGAGTCAGCGAAGGCCGTGCGGGATGGGCGCCCCGACGTGGGGGGAGCTGGAAACAGCTGGAACTCCAACACCCCTGACGTCGTGTTGACTCTAGTGTTCTTGTCTTACTGAGTCACAGCTGAAGAGGTGGGCGAGGAGCATGTCCTTGTAGAAGTCACTGAGCAGCTTTGGTCTGTCCATGAGCCACAGATCTTGATCTTGGAAGGCCAACAGCCCCATCCTGCAGCCGTTCAAGCAAAGACTGCCTCCTTCGCATGGGCAGTCCGGAAGGCCTGGCCTCTGGCAGAGCTGGGTCAGTCTGTCCTGTCCTCTCAAATTATTCCCTGCCTGTGCCCCTCACATCCACCCGGTCTCTTCCTTCGGGGCGTTGATCTCGTCCTCTTTCCTGCTGGTGGTCAAGATGGCGGCCAATGGCCGCTACTGTGAAGAAGGATGCTTGTTCCCTCGGATTATTAGCTGAAACTGTATGAAACTGCTCACGTCCCATTGTTTTTGTAGGAAAAGGGCAGCTTCATGTAGCTGAAACTCAGGGAAGAAGGTTGGCGTGCTTCCAGCACGTTCCACCCCTTGGACCAACTGCTGACTGGAGCGAGGGGCGGGCACTGTGACTGACAGGCGGGGCTCAGTGTGGCCTGGCACAGATGGGGGTGGGCATGAGAGCTGTGATTGGCAGGTCTGGTGGCCAGGTGGGTGGGCAACATGAGTGGGGTGAGCCCTCCCCAAAGAAAGGGATCGGGGAAGACAAAAATGATGTTGCCACCCCACGTGACATTGAACTGAGAACTTAAGGGATAAAGCTGACCACGGGCCATAACGAGGCCTGAAGAGGTGAACTGGCTTCCTGGGGGTCATAGAACTAGTCTGGCTAGAGCTGGCACGTGCGTTACAGTCTTCCAATGACCAGCATTCCTTCCAGTTGACTAGAGAGCACTCTGGGGGAAGGGCAGGTTCTGACTTCAGGGTTTTTTCCTACAAAGATGCCCAATGTCCTGAATCAACGACTCTCTCCTGGGTCAGCATTGCCCACAAAAAGCCCGTATAAGCTTCCTGCTGCTGCTGTAACAATGCAGGTCTACCAGATGGGGGCGGGACTGGTTGCCACCGGGGCCCCAAGGATACCCAGCTCCTGCCTTTTCTTGGCCTGTAGCCCCCCTCCATCCTCTCTGCCAGCAGTGCAGGGTCTGGCTATCTGTGGGACCCCCACCTTCTGCCTCCCTCTCATGATGACCTCATGGGGATGCCGGGCCTCCCGGGAACCCAGGGTCACCCCCACCTCTGGTGCCTTGACAAGGTCCCACCTATAAGGTCCCTTTAATGTGAGGTGACATCCAAGGTCCACGGGACGAGGACATGGACATCTTTGGGCCATTATTCCGCCTGCCACAGGGTCTAAGCAAAATGCCGTCTCTGTGAAGTGCCCAGGGACATGGTCGGATTGTTTGGACCAAACAGTCACTGCCTTTTCGGGGCCGTGCTTGGTTCAAAGGCAGATTTTGTAGCCTGATTTTTATCTGCCCTTCACCATGCCTGCCAACTGCGGGATGAGGTTTCCCTGCCCTTGGAGGAGGCCGCGTGGGGGTCGTGCCGGGGCGCGGATGCGCTGGTGCGAGTCCAGCCCAGGGTTCGTCGGGACTCGGAGGAGCAGCCAGCAGGCGGCTGGGCCCAAGTCTCCTTGTTTGCTCAGAGGCGGGCTCCTGGCTCTGCACGTTCTGGATGTTTCTGCACGGAAACAGCTCAAGTGTGTCCCACTGTTCCCCGCGGTTCTTGGCTTGCTCCGCACCTCCTCCAGTTTGTGGCATATGTGCCTCCTCTCTCTCCCTCTCCCCTGATTCCTCCCTTCCTCCTTCTGTTTCTACTTTTTTCCTTCCTTCCTTGTGGTAAAACACATGAGACATAAAATTCACCATCTCAATCATTTTAAGAGCACAGCTCAGTGGCGTGAAGCTTGTTCACCAACCCCAGCGACCACCCCCACCCTCCCCTCCATCTCCAGAAAGTTCCAACTCCCCGCACAGAGACTCTGTCCCCACAAAGCACGGACCCCCCACCCCCTCCTCTCTGTGTGCACGGGACTCCTCTGGGGACTTCCTGGGAGTAGGGTCCTGTGAGATGGGTCCTTCTGGGTCTGGCTCCTCTCACTGAGCTCTGTGTCCTCGGGGTCCCCCCGCATCGTGGCAGGGGGCAGGCTGGACTGTGTTCCGCGTGGGGATGGACCACGGTGTGTTTATCCTCCACCCACTGATAGACACTTGGGGTGTTTCCGCCTCCTGGCCGTTGTGGATGCTGCTGGCGTGAACACAGGTGTGCGAGAGCCTCACGACCCTGCTTCCGGTTCCCATATAGTGGATAATTCTATGTAATTCCCATGGTGATTGTATTTCACTGTTTGAGGAGACACCAAACCCGTTTTCCCCTGCGACCGCCCCATTTTCTGTTCCCACAAGACTTTTTTTTTTAAAGATTTTATTTATTTATTTGTCAGAGAGAGAGAGAGCACACACAAGTAGGCAGAGAGGCAGGCAGAGGCAGAGGGAGAAGCAGGCTCCCTGCCCAGCAAGGAGCCCGATGCGGGACTCGATCCCAGGACCCTGGGATCATGACCTGAGCTGAAGGCAGCGGTTTAACCCACTGAGCCATCCAGGCGCCCCCCCACAAGACTTCTGATTCCACATCCTCATCAACTCTTGTCGGTGTCTGGTTCTGGACAACAGCCCTCCTGATGGGTGTGAAAGCTCCCCCTCTTTAATTCCTCCTTTGTGAGGAGTGTACGGCCAACTGTGAAGTCGGAGGCTAAGACTGCCCCCACGTCTGATGCCGTGTGCAAGTGCTGGGGTGTTCTGCACTGAACTGTGTCCCCTCAAACTTCATGCTGAAGTCCGCACCCCCAATATCCCAGAACTGTTATTTGGAAATACGGCCTTTACAGAGGTGATCAAATTAAAATGAGGTCATGAGGGTGGGTCCTAGTCCTAGATGACTGGTGTCCTTATAAAATGGGACACTTGGACAGACATGCACAGGGAGTACATCCTGTGAAGACAGAGGCAGAGCTGAGGTGACGCTTCTACAGGCCAAGGGTCACCACGATTGCTGTGACCCGCAGGATCTAGGAGAGAGCTGGGGGCAGGTTCCCCTTCTTGGCCCCGGAAGGAACCAGCCCTGCTGCCACCTTGAATTTGGGATCTGACCTCCAGAGCTGGGAGACAATCAGTCCCTGCTGTTCGTGCCCGTCAGTTTGTAGAGCCCCATTCCGGCGGCCCCAGGAGACTCGCAGGGAGATCCCCATATGACTCTTGGCTGTGACAATTCCCTAGAACAACTCAGAACTCACTAAAAGCTGTTAGAGTTGCAGTCGCGGTTCACAGGGATTAACACGGCAGATTAAGACCAGAGAGAGGAGCACGCGGCAGAAGGTGGCTGTCTCAGGACACGCAGGCAGCTCTAGCCAGGACACCACTGCCCCAGTAGCTGATGAACAACACACCTATTTACTTCTCATGGTTCTGGAGGCTGGAAGTCCAAGTTCGAGGCACTGGCAGCTTCCATGTCTGGTGAGAACCTGCTTCCTGGTTAACAGATGGCCGTGTTCTCACCATGTCCTCACACGGAGCGGGGGGCTCTCTGGAGCCACTCTCGTAAGCGCGCTCTTCCCATTCATGGGGGCTGCACCCTATGACCTAATCCCCTCCCGGAGCCCCCACCTCCTAATACCATCACCTTGGGGAGTAGGGTTTCAGCATACGGATTTTGGGGGCACACAGCCATTAGCCCACGGCCCCAGGAGAACACCAACATGGCGCTTCCACCGCCCTCCCCCTGGGCAGTGAGGGGGTGTTGTTCTTGGGACATGTGGGACGACACACATGGAGTATCACCAATCCAGATGGCCCCCCTAACTTCCAGTTTTGGGGTTCACAGTTTTTACTGGGGCTCCACTGCATAGTCGTGACTGATTCGTTGACTGATTTGCTGATTGCCCACATGGCTGATTTCAGCCTCCAAGAGCTCACCTCCCAGGAACTGAGGGCAAAGTCTGGCCCTTCTTTTTGAGCAATCCTAAATTTTGCCTACACATCCTTTTAACAAGCTCTTTGCCCCCTTGAATTCCCCCCTCGGCTCTCTTCTGGCAAGACTGGCCTTCTCAAGACTCTTCAAGAAAAAAAAAATTTTTTTTAATTTTATTTATTTATTTGACAGACAGAGATCATAAGTAGGCAGAGAGAGAGGAAGGGAAGCAGGCTCCCTGCTGAGCAGAGAGCCCGATGTGGGACTCAATCCCAGGACCCTGGGATCATGACCTGAGCTGAAGGCAGCGGCTTAACCCACTGAGCCACCCAGGCGCCCGAGACTCTTCAAGAAAAATTTTAAAAAGAAAGCTAGCACGCTGGCCCCATGAGTACCCCATGGGCCATGGGGACTAGAAGGGGTCTTGCTTGGGACAGTAAAACCCAAAATGTGGCCTTCTCTTCCAAGGACACCAGGACTCCAGCCGCTGACCTCCATGCGGTGGATGCTGTGTGTGGGCTGAGACTGGCGATCTGTGTTTTCCAGGGAGGGTCAGTCAGATGCTGGGGACCATAGCGTTTTAGCTGGCGCCTGTCCAGCACGTGGTTTGATGTAACACTGACGGTGACCGCTAAGGACAGCTTTGGCTGCATCCAGCATTTTGTCATGAAGCATTCCCTATTGTTCAGTTCTAAATAGTTTATTGAGGGGCATCTGGTGGCTCATCAGTTAAGTGTCCGACTCTTGATCTCGGCGAAATATTTTATTTAATTGGCTATGATTTCCTCTTGGAATCATTAATATGCTAGAAGTAATTTTAGATTTTCAATTACAATTTCATTAGTTCCAGCTATCCAATTAAACTGCACTGCTGTGAGACATGTGCACTGAGGGTCGAATTTGTGGGTTTCATTGATATTTGCTTGGTGGTTAGGTACGTGGTTAACTTTTGCAAATATTTCGTGTCTGCCTAAAAAAGTAAGTTTATCTCCTAAAATAGGGAATATAGATCCATTAAGTCAACCTGTCTAGTGCTGAGTTTTGGTACCGGGTACACAAGAGTTTAGGATTTTTCTCTCTTCCCTTTTGTGCCTTTCATTTTTTACAAAAAAACACTAAAAACACCTACCTGGCTTAAAATAACAAGAAACCTAAGCTCACAAATTCTTTTAAGCTTAGAATATTTGTACTTTCCTCCCCTTCTCCTGCATTTTATATCTTTCTCGCTCTACTTTTTGGAAGCTATCGATTTCAGTTCTATTACTGAAGTTGCTCTTAAAATTTTATCACGCGTGTGCGTGCTTCATTTAACGAAGGCTGAAATTCATCACTAATCTCGCCTTTTCCCTCCGGGCCTTGGAGTCTTTCAACTGTACTCATCCCTCCGTCTTCTAGCTGGTTCAGCCTTGGGATCCGTGCACCCCAAGTTGTCATGATCGTTATTTTACAGACAGTGCTTTTCAGATGTTTCTCCACGCTTGCCAGTCTCTGGGCTCATGGTGCTGCTCGTGTCTCTCCTCTTCCTTCCGAATCCGATTTTATTCTTCCTCAGCACACCCTTTAGTAGTGTTTTCAGTGCAGGTCTGTTAGTGCCAAGTTTCTCAGTCTTCCTGCAAATGTCTGCATTTTGGTCTTTTTCCCGACCAGGTGGGTTTAGATAGACGATTGTTGATGGACCCTTATTTCCACCTAGCACTTTGAAGACGGTATTCCCTCACCTCTGGTTTCTGTTCCGACATCCACTGGTGCTCTTAACCAGCATTCCTTTGTGGGTGGCCTGTCTTTACTACCTAGTTACTTCTATAATCTTGTCACTGTTTTTATTCTGCAGATTTACTCTGAGGATTTATCTGTAATGCTTGGCACTCTGCCCTTCAAATCTGAAGATTCAGGTCTTAGGGCAGTTCTGGAAAGTTCCCAGCTACTTTCTAAGACTGACTTCATTTGTCTAGTCTCTCCTTCTCAAACTCCAGGGAGCTATGCACTCTGCTTACCTCCATGCACATCTCAGACTGCCCCTCCTCGTGATTACTGTAGTAGGCAGAATTCCAAGAAGTTCCTAAGATCTCTGCCCTGGTACACACGACCTGGATTAGCCCTTCCTCCCGAGTGAGAAGAACCACTGAAGATGACGGCACGGTCACTCCCTTAATTAGGCCACGCTAGAGCAGACGTGGCTCCTACTGTGGCCTGACATTCTGTAGAACTCCAGCCCAGTGCACTGCCGCGAGTCTCCTCTGCTGGCTCGGACAGAGGGGCTGCCGTGTTGTCAGGGGCCTGTGAGCTAAGACCAGCCCCTGGCCAACAGGCGGCAAGGAAGTGGGGGGCCTCAGCCCCATAATGCAGGGACACAAATTCTGGCAACAACAGGGAGTTCAGCAGTGGGTCCTTCCCCAGCTGAGCCTCCGGATGAGAATGCAGCCCGAGTAACACCTAACTTGGCACCTAGTGAGACCGTGAGGACCCAGCTGAGATGTGCCAGGATCCTGCACACAGAAAGTGCAAGAGACTCTGTGCTGTCGTAAGCTGCTTTGTCTGTGGTAATGTGTGGTGGCCACAGCTGGCGGACTCACGCTCTCTGCGCTGGCCCCCACTATCCCTCCTCCTGCTACAGGGCTTTATGCATCCTGTCCTCGCTGTGTGGAAATCTGCTCCTTCCATGGCCACTTACTGAGTTCCTGCTTGTCCTTCAGAACTCAGATAACACATCTCTCCCCCAGGAGGCCCTTCCTGACCACCTCCTCCCCCCCTCCCCCCCGGCTAGATCAAAGCTCCTCTTTATAGACTCAAAACCCCATGGACACATCTTGATTTTCAAACCTTAATTGCAGCTGTAATTTTAATTTATCTGGGTCCCTGCCACTGAGGTTTAGGCTCTCTGAGCGCAGAGAATCTCATCTACCTCATTCAGGGCTGGGTCCTCGGGACAGAGCATCTAGGCTTGGCCTGTCATAAACATCAGATGGCGGGAAGCCGGATGAATAGTGCTTCTATATTCGAAGCTAAACAGCACCGGCCCCTCTGCGGTGTAATGACAGCGGTGACAGGACGATTCGGAGAACACAGGCGTCCTTAGAAAACCCACGGGCTTGCGGGGGCACCGGTAGCAGGGGCAGCTGGGCTGAGTGAATATAGTGTGTGTGTGTCCGGCTGGGGGCGTGTCAATGAGCTCACACACTAAAGTTGAGTTTCCAGCCCTAATCGCAGAGGTGAATCTTGGTGTCTTTGTCCCGAAAACATTTCGTCAAGCGATTCTCGGCGATTCCCTGGCTCCTCAGAGGGCCCTGCAGCTCAAGTGTAAGAATAAAGGGGTGAGTGTTACACAGCTCCACTCCCCGCCGCCCCCACGCATCTCCCCTTTCTCATCAGCTCGGGAGGGTGGCGTTGAGGCAGGGACTGGCCATTCCCAGCAGGGACACGCTCCCTTGAGGAGGGGATACCTCGGCCGGCCCGCGCAGGGCTCCGGACTTAACAATGAACGCACAGCACAGGCTCGTAAATCTGAATTTCAAATGAGCAGCAAATGCTTTTTTTCTTAGTATGAGGATGTCTCAGATGTTGCACAAGACCCGTGAAGGGCTGTGTTAGGGAGGTTCTCTACAGACACACAGCCAGCAGGGAGGAGAGACGCGTTTAAGGAACCAGCTCACAGACCACGGGGCCGGGAGTCGGAAACCGCACGCGGACTGGAGACGGGGGGCGGAGTGGATGCTGCAGCGCCAGCCCCCTCCTCTCCTCTGAAGGCCGTCAACGGATGGTATGCGGCCCACCTGCAACCCCAACGGTCACTTGCTGACTCGACCTCTACTAGTTTGAAAGTTAATCACATCTGGGGACGCCTGGGGGGCTCAGTCGGGGAAGCGTCTGCCTTGGCTCCGGTCCTGATCCTCTGGTCCTGGGATCGAGCCCCGTCTTGGCGGGGGAGGTCCCTGCCCAGCAGGGAGCCTGCCTCCCCCTCTCCGCTCTGTGCTCTCCCCGCCCCCTCAGCTAAGTAAGATCTTAGTAAGAAAGGGAAAGGGAAGTTAGTCCCATCTAAAAACCAGCGTCAGAGGAACACCTAGAAGAGCGCTGGGCGGAAGCCAGGCGACGCGAGAAAGTGACCAGGTCGGGGACACACTTACCCCAGAAGGATGCTCTGCTCCTCGGGGACCTGAGCGTCTCCAGGCGTCCCCGAAGCCTCTCTGCGACCCGCGAGGCCCGCGCAGAGAGAGGGGTGGCAGAAGAGCCGCAGCCTGGGCGGGGGGTCCGGTTGGCACGTCCCTGGAGGGAAGGTGGGCGGCGGGACGCACTCTTCGCCCCTGACATGCGGACGCCGTGAGCCTTCCCCCGAGGGCGCGGGCGCAGGAACTGCTCGCGATGCACACGGCCTCGGAGCCCGGGGTGCAGGCTTGCGGCAAGGCCTCCTGGGTCCTCGTGGCGTCTCTTGCGAGACTGCGACGACGACGGTCTGGCCTAGTGAGTCACCCCCCCCCCCAGCTTGGGTCTCCCTCGAGACTGCCTCAAGCCCAGCCTAGTGGGGTCCCGGCGAGGTGTCTGGCGGGACCATGATCCAGGGGAGGCCTCCGCGGAGTCTCTCTGCGATCGAGGCTCCGTCTAGTGAGTCCCCATCTCAAGTCTCTCGCGAGGCTGCCATGAAGGGGCGCGAGGAGCACATGGCTGCTTCCGGTCCTTTAGGTGCCGAGGCCCTAGCGAGGCCCAGCGTCCGGCAAGCGGGCAGCGGAGGAGGCAGTGGCCTGTCCCTCCAAGGGGATGCTGCGGGTGGCTACGCAGGGCCGGGCTCCGTCTCGTTCGCTCGGTGTCCGCGGCTTCAGTGTGGTCAGGCCGAACGGCGGTCCAGGACGTGCCTGTCTCCGTCCTCGACCTGCGGACCTGTCCCCTCCTGCGGCAGAGGGGACCTCGTCAGGGCCGCGAGCTGGGGGTGACCCTGGGTTCCCGGGGCGCCCGGCGTCCTCACCAGTCCTCACGAGAGGGAGGCAGAGGACGGGGGTCCCGGAGACGGGCAGACCCCGCGCTGCCGGCGGGGAGGGTGGGGGGGCCGCGGGCCAGGAAAGGGCGGGAGCCGGGTCTCCCTGGGGCTCCGGGGGGACCAGCCCTGCCTGCGCTGGGGTTTTAAGACTTCGAGCCCGGAACTGCTCAGCAATAAATCTGGTTCCTTCTCAGCCCCGTTTGTGGCGATTTTTACAAGGGTCGTAGGAAAGCCACGCCTCCCTGGGTGGCTGCCACCCCGGGGGCCCGTGCAGAGCCCACGTGCACAGTCCCCGCCAGCTCCCGACGAACCCATGTTTTGCTCTTTTTGTTCTTGGGTTTTTTTTGTTTAAGATTTTATTTACTTGTTTATTTGTCAGAGAGGCCGAGACAGGGAGAGAACTCAAGCAGGGGCCGTAGGCAGAGGGAGAAGCAGGCTGCATGCCGGGCTGGATCCCACCCGAGCTGACGGCACAGGCTTAACCGACTGAGCCATCCAGGCGTCCCGAACCCATGTGTCACCAGGGAGATGGGCACCTAGGGCGCTGTGGAAGGCTGCCACGTCTGCACAGTGAAACCCTTGCTTAGGGGACAAGAAGTGTCCTCCAGCTCTGACCCCGTGTTTCCGTCCTTTCCTGCTGGGATCCAGGTCGCCTTCCCCGTGTCCAGGAGCCATGGAGCCCACCGCTGGTGACCTACAGCTTGTGCCTGGGCCAGCAAAGGAAGTCTCAGCTCCCGGTGCCACGTGCTGTCGTGTGGCCCTCTCCGCTGCGGTGGCCACTAGCATTGTCACGGTCACCCTGGCAGTCCTCGTGGGTAAGTGGCTGTGAACTCGCACGGGTTCACACACTGGGCGACTTGCACAAAGATGTTGAGTGGCTCGGTGGTACCCATGCTCTGACTCCAGGACCAGAGGCCTGAGCGTGCAGGCATGGACTTGAAGGCTGGCCCTCAGGTCACCAGGAGAAAAGGCAGGCAGGCCAGGAGCTGGGGCCTGGTGTGCACTGGTTGGCTGTGGGGGGCGGGTGGGTGCGTGCGGGCCCCACCGGGCATTCATGTCTCCCGCGGACTGGGCTCTCCCAGGAAGTTTTCAGCACGGGGTGAAAAAGGAGACAAATGGGGACAGTGAAATGAACTATTTTAAATATTGAAGAATTTGAGAAGCGCTTATACTTTCTGAAGCGTAAAGGACGAACAGTGGGGGCGTCTGGGTGGCTCAGTGTTAAGCGTCCGACTCTGGATTTCAGCTCAGGTCTCGACGTCAGGGTTTGGAGATCAAGTCCTGCATCAGGCTCTGCGCTGGGTGTGGCAGCAGCTTGAGATGCACGGTACAGAGAGGCCGTGATTTTGTACGGGTTCACCCAGCAGAATGATCTAGAGATGCCCACGTTAGAAGCAGAAGGGAGAGGCGCTGAATAGCAAGAAAGGAAAACCCGTCCGCCTGAGTGCGTCAGTTTTTCTGGGGGGGTGGCCCGGACCCAGGTCACCTCCGGGAGGGACAGCCCACGGGCCGGCCCAGGGGCCGTTTGTCACCAGCTGCCCTTTGATGGCTTCTGATTTTGAAGCTGTGGCTCTATCCACAGTGTCGTCTTGTTGTAAAGCACAAAACGGGTCACCGCAGCTGGCCACAGCAGCCCTGGGTCTTCCTGCGACATCTCTGTGGTTCACGGCCCCGCAGGTCTCCACACGCACGCGTTTCCGGGGTTGAGCTCTCCTGCTGTCTTGTGAGAATTCGTGAGGGGACAGCGGGGCCTGCGTGCCCTGGGGGACTTGCCCGCTCCTTCCACCGAGTGTTCTAGATTCCCCCGCATGCTTCTCTCTCTCTCTCTTTTTAGAGATTTATTTACCAGAGAGCAAGTGAGAGAGAGAGAGAGAGAGAATACGAGGGCACAAGCAGGGAGGGCGGCAGGCAGAAGGGGAAGCAGGCTCCCCGCGGAGCAGGGAGCCCGATGCGTGCTCGATCCCAGAACCCCGGGATCATGACCTGATTACCGACTGAGCCACCCAGGGGTCCCCCGTCATGTTTCTACGAACGGTCTCTGTGAGACCACGAGCCATTGTCATTCCTTCCCACCACAAAGGGCAGCTCTTCCCGTGGTGTCTGCCGCCATGTGGCCGGGGATGGCAGCGCTGAGCCCCGGGGGCTGGTTGCTGTGAAAGTCGTTAACACTAAATAGTGTTTACGAGTCAGTTCCTGGCAGGGATGAGACAGTCTCTGTCTCCGGATGGTGAGTTACTCTGAGCCCAGCGTGCAGCGTTCTTGAAAACAGAGTCCATTCCCCGTCCCCACTGACCACCTGCACGGGCAGCTCATGGAGGACACTGCCTGGACAGTGCGTGTCTAGAACATTCTGTCATCACAGGAAGCTTGCGGGGCGGCCCTGACCCGGAGCGGGCCTGTTCTGAGCTGGTGGGCTTCCGGCAGCTTCCCCTGGGGTGTGAAGGTCACCTTGCCGCCTCGAAATAGTGATGGGAAGTGGCAGTTTGGGAGAAAAGGTTCTCCTGTGGCAACACAGTAAGCTGGGAAGCCCCTGTGGGTTTCCGTGATCTGTGTTCCGTGTTGGAGACGTGTGTTACCGGAGCGGCCGGACTGCCCGGTGTCCCTGCCGCGGGGCGTGCCTGGCGGAGCCCTCTAGTGGCCGCGGGTGCGGGTGCAGGAAGGTCGGTGCTCTGGGTGCGCGCGAACGTGCGAGTGTGCGCGTGTGCGCCAGTGCGCGTGTCCTCGCGAGGGGGAGGCGCGGGCATCCCGGGAGCACACGCGTTAACAACAGCATAAACACGGCCCCCGGGACCCCTGAAACTGAGGCAGGCTTTAAGAAACACACACTTTTTAAACTTTTCTTTAATTAAAATTAAAACGTATCCCCTTCCCACCCAGCTCACGATTTGAGCCGGGGACGCCAGCCTTGGGGGAAGCTGGGTTTCCCGTGCGTCAGTCGTCATTTCAGAGGGAAAACGGGCTCGTGCGCAGGCGCCCGGCGGGCTCGGTCGGGTGAGCGACCGACTCTTGACCTTGGGCTGTGAATTCCAGAACCAGGTCGGGTGTAGTGAAACGAGAGGGAGGAAGGAGAGGCTGAGGTGGGGCGTGGGGCACGAACACTCCGGTCCACACAGCGGGTGCTCGTTTCTTTCGTTCGTGTCCCCAGTGAGAAAACAAACTGTGTTCGGGATTGGCTCCGAACCCATGTTTAAGTAAACGGGGACCCCAATACCTACCGCCGGACGGACATGCAGTCGCGACTCGTAGAATCGGGACCCAGCATGAAGGGTTAAGGTGGCCACTACTTTCACTGTTTTAATATCCTGATGATGGTCAATTTTTTGGTTAGCGTGTCTTTCTGTATGTTCTAACATATTTTCGACACATTTTCCGTGGTTGCTACTGTGTTCTTTGTTTTTAAACTTCGCGTGGCTCTTAGTCTTGGCTGTCGTGTACTCCTTGTGACGGGCAGCATGGGCGCGGGGCGGGACGTCTGCAGGCGAGTGGCCTGCGGTTGGACAGGTCTGCGCTGGTGCCGGGCTCCCCGCCCGTGCCACGCAGCCCTCCCGCGGGATCCCTGCCTCGGGCCAGCTCCTCTGCAGCCCCTCTGCCCCTCCCCACCCACCAGTGCTCCTGGGTCTGAGTCTCCGCGGCTGCGTACTTTTGACACGGTGTTTCCGACGGTTGGAAACCTGTGTTCTCTCGTGGGGTGGCATCGTGGGGCTGTGGCTGTGGTCAGGCCCCTGTGGCATCTGGTGGGAATTGCTCCAGACAGGAGGTAGGGTCTCCGGAGGCCATCTCGGCCACTTTTGGCTGAAGCCAGCTTCAGGCCCTGAGCCAGGCACACCTGGTGAGACAGGGGTGAGAAGGAGCTAGTCCTGTCCTCAAAACACTGGGGGACAGCGGGCGCCTTCAGGTGGGTGACCGTAGAGTCCGTCATCCAACCCAGAACACGTGTTGGGGGTGGGAGGGGGCACTGTGGGTGATCACTCGGGGCCTCCCAGGAAGTCGGCCCACCAGCTGTCGGGGTGATGGCCCCTGGGTGGCGGGGGCCTGGGAGGCTGACTTAACTGCACCCTGACCCCGAAGTGGGGCTCTCACGGGGCCCTGGTCTCGTCCGCAGCCTTCCTCTCTACACAGGGTGTGGACGTGGAGCACACGGCCGAGCTCCGAGGGGTCCGGTACGCCGGCAGCTTGAAGCAGACCACCTCCGACTACTACCGCGCGCTGACGTCCACGCTGGAGAGGCTGGTGAGGGCGGCCGGGGGCTGTGACCGCACCAGCAGAGCCGAGCAGGGGGGACGCCCGGGCAGGGATGAGGGCACGTGGGACGAAGAGGATGAGGCCGCTGTCCCCGGCGCTGGTGGGCTCTGGCACGCAGGGGAGTGTGGCGTCGGTGGGGACTGGCCACTGCTGGGCCCGGAGCCGCGCCGGAAGGTTGTAAGTGCTAGTCCAGTGGTGGCGTCAGAGGCCGCACACGGGGGCGGTGGGGTCCTGAAAGAGGGCAGCCGCTGCGGAAGGAGGCAGGCGGTCGGGTGGTCAAACAGGTTTCTGCGGGACCCAGCCGTTGTGTGTGCCGTGTCCACCCGAGAGAAGTGACAGTTCACGTCCACACAGAAAGCCCGCACACCCGCGTCCACACCCACGCAGCAGCACTCACAAGAGCCAAAAAGTGGAAGTGCCCAATTGCCCATGGGCGGGTGATGGCGTCAGCACAGGGAGGTCCCCACGCATGGGGGCGTCCCCAGCTGCCAGCAGGGGTGAGGCCCCCACGCGTGGCCCTGGGCACAGACCCCGAGCCCATGGCACTCAGGGAGGGACCCAGACACAGAAGGCCCCACGGGGTGTGAGTCCGTGCGTGTGACATGTCCCAAGCAGGCTCGTCCGCCGACGGGAAGGAGCTCGAGGGGCTGGGGCTGGGGAGGGGGAGACTGCTGGGGGAGACGGGGCTGCTTTCAGGCCGACAGATTGTTCAAAACTGGGCTGCGGTGATGGCAGCACAACCCCGGGAAGGCCCAGAGACCCATCCGGTGCGTTGTACGGCGCGGGGGTTACATCTCCGTGGAACAGTGTTCCGAACCTCCTGCTGGGCGGAGTCACGGTCACCGGGTGAGCAGTCGCGGTGTGAAAGGAGCCCCCTCTGCCGGGGCTGGGAGGTAGGATGAGGAAGCAGGGGCTGCGTTGCTGAGTCCCACCGTCCACTCCGGGCCAGCGCGCTTTTCCTCCAAGGCCAGACGGGCAAGGTTGTGGGCTTCGTGGGGCCAGACCCTCCGGCCCAATGACTGGGCAACTCGGCTTGGCCTAGGCAGCCGAGAAGTGCCGGGGACAGCTGACGCCTGATCTGTGGGCCCTGAAGCACACCCTTCAGCTAGCCTCCACGTGACCCGAGATCTTCCTTTTCTTTTGATTTTTCTCCAACCCTTTGAGGACGGGAACGCCATTCCGAGTTCGTGAGCTGTACACACATAGGCGATGACGTGAGTTTGGCCCATGGGTGTTGGGTTGCCGATGTCAGCCCCACACCCTGAAGCAGCGTCCAAAAGAAATAGAACGCAAGCCCCGTGCATAATTTAAAATTTTCTAGCAGCTATGTTAAGGGAAAAAGGTAAATTTAATTTTAACAATTTTTTTATGTAACTCAGAACATCTGGAATATTATCGTTCCGTGTCACTGACATCGGTAAAGTGGGGATTAAAGAGAGAGTTATATTCTTTTTTTATTTTATTTTTTTAAGATTTTATTTATTTATTTGACAGAGAGAGATCACAAGCAGGCAGAGAGGCAGGCGGGGGGGGGGTAGCAGGCTCCCCGCTGAGCAGAGTCCCATGCGGGGCTCGATCCCAGGACCCTGAGATCATGACTTGAGCTGAAGGCAGAGGCTCAACCCGCTGAGCCCCCCAGGCGCCCCTCTGTTGTAGAGTTTAAGCATGAATTAATGAAAATGTAAAAACCAGTTTCTCTGTGGTACCAGCCGTGTTTCAGAAGTGCCGTAGCCAGTGTGGCCAGTGGTGGGCCCGTGGCCAGGGCAGCAGAGAGCACCCGCTGAAATCCGAGGGCTGCGTGCGGGCTGCAGGGACGCGGACTGGAGAGCGGAAGTGAGGGAACGAGGTTGGAGGGAGTTTGAGGAGGGAGAACCGTGTACTGCGGTCTTCCGGGGCAGGTTGGCGGCCGGTTTAACAGCCACGCCGGAGCACTGACCGTGCACGGGGCCGCTGCTAGTAACTCCACTGGGAGAGCAGCTAAATTGGGACGTCTTGTCGCCCTCGGTGGAGGTCCATGAGGTGCCGGGGGCCGTAGGAACCCCCGGCCTTGACGCTGCTGGGGCAGCACCTGGAGCAACAGCCACGCCAACTCCCAGGGCGGGGCCTGTCGCTGCTAAGCCGGTACCGTCCCCGGAGAAGAGGACAGTGGTCACTTGAACAGCACACAAAGGATAAGCAAGTTCCAGTAGCATCTGTTTGCACAAAGTAGGATTTTCTTGATGTAAAATTCACATAAATTAACCACTTGTTAAGTTTATTTAAGTGATCTCTGCACCCAGTGTGGGGTTTGAACTCAGAACCCCGAAATCAAGAGTCAGATGCTCGGGGCCCCTGGGTGGCTCAGTTGGTTAAGCACCTGCTTTGGCTCGGGTCATGATCGTGGGGTCCTGGGGCTCCCTGCTCACCGGGGAGCTGCTTCTCCCTTGGCCACTCCTCCTGCTTATGCTCCCTCTGCCAAGTTAATAAGTAAATCTTCAAAAATAAAAGTCAGATGCTCTACCGACTGAGCCAGCCAGGAGCCCCCAAATTAACCATCTTTAAAGTGAACAATTCAGTGGCACTTAGTGTAGTCACAAAATCGTGCAACCATTACTTCTGTCTAGTTCCAGGACATTCCATCACTCCCAAAGCAACCCGGTCCCCGTCGGCCGTCACCCCCCTCCCCGCCCTCAGCCCCCACGAGCCCCCTTCCCGTGCGGGGAGGGGCCTGGTCTGGGCGTGTCGCACGCGTGGACTCACACCCTGCGTGGCCTCCTGTGTCTGGTTCCCTCCCTGCGCGGCATGGGCTCGGGGTCCGTCCCGGGGGCAGCACAGGGGGCCTCGCTCTTCCTGTGGATGGACCATGTCTTGTCCGTGCATCTGCTGATAGGCCGGTATTCTCACCCAGATAGTTTCAAAGTCTGCAGCTCTGTGACCGGCGCGTGTACCGGGAGAAGGGGTGCTCTCCCGCGCGCTCTGGCTCTGCGCACGCGGCAGGTCCCCGTGGGGCGCGTCTGCCCCGCGGCCTCAGGGTGTGCCGCTCGTGTTTCTGTCGCAGTTCGCAAGCAGCTTTCAGGAGACGGCGCTGGAGGCCAGCTGTGTGGGCTGCACTGTGCTGGGTTACAGGTGAGTCAGGGCCGCCTCCGGGGGAGGGGACCCCGGTGGGCTCCCGAGAGATTCCAGAAGATTCCAGCAGGAGCCCCCCCTCCACGGGCTTCTCTCTCCCTGCAGTGATGGGAATTCCAGTGTCTTCGTGCATTTCCGGCTGCACTTCCTGCTGCGAGGCCTGCGGTCCCTGAGTCTGGGCCTGGAGGAGGAGCTGCTGCAGCAGGGACTCCGGGCGCAGCTGCAGGGCCGGGGCATCCCCCTGGCCGCCCACGGCGCCATCCTGTCCGCCGAGCTCACAGGCAAGTAGGCGGCGGACACTGGAAGGATTAGGCGGCGGCCGTGGGAGAGGAAGCTGAAAGTTGCATTGAGCTCCAGGCTTCCAGGGTTGCTCCCTCCGATGACAAGTGGACGCCCCCAGGGCGCTTTACTCTGGGCAGCACAGAGCCGGTAACCGCAGCCGGTGGCGGCGGAGTGTGATTGCTTCTGCCTTGGCCGCCCTCGGGACCTCTGTTGAGACCAGTTGGCTCTGCTGTGACAGAAGCTTCCAGACGGCGCATAAACAGACGGGCCCAGCCATGTGTCGGCAAAACTGTATCTACAGAATCAGACGGGCTGCGCCTGGCTCGTAGCCATTGCTTGGCAACCCTGGTGTAGGTATAAGAGTAAACGCGATTACGCCCCAAAATCTGATGATGCAGATTCCCGTCCTGTACCAGAACCGCATTAAATCTGATGACGCGTGCATCGTGATCTGAGAGCCAGGCATGAGCTCGGCGTGCCGTCCGGTTAAACACCGATTGCACTGACCCTGCCTGCCCCGCAGGACAGGACGGTCCTTCCCCACCAGCCCTGACGTGCTAGCTGAGTCCCGGTAACCTCTCCACCAACGCGGACTGAATTCTCCTCGGTTTCTTGCCTGCGTGGCCCACAGAGGAGACCACCAGCCCCAGGTGGCTCTTGAGCGCGTGTCACACAGCCAGTGAGGCCGGGCAAGAGATCGTTTCATTGGATTTAACTTAAATTGATTTAACTTACAATTTAGGTGGCTCCCATGGTAGGCAGTGCAGCTCTCGGCTTTGCAGTCCGACGTTTTCAAAGAGCTACAGAGCTCCCTGAACGCGCCTACAGCTCTTGTCTGTTCCCTGCAGGAAGCCGGAAGGGGCCGCTGACAGAAAGAGACTTGAAGTCAGGTACGTCTTACCCTCTCACAGGGAGCTCCCCGCCCTCTGCAGGGTTTGTCTGATTGCAGGCTTGCGAAAGGTTTCCCGGACTTCTTTCCAGTACACAGAGGAGTCCCTCGAACGCAGTAAATGCTGCTTTTGCGCACCAGTCTCCTCCAGGGGGCCGGAGGGGACAGGTTCGTAGTCCTGTGTGGGCAAAGGGTTTAAAGAGGAGACACTTTGAATTACACATGGCCAGACACGAGGGAGAGAAAACATTAACGATTTTTTTTAAAAAGCGGTGGAAATCTGCTGTTGAAAGACAAAAACAATTTGGAAAAAAAGAAGCGTGGTGCTTGCCGCACAGAGTCCTCAACTAGGGGTGATCCAGGCCCCAGGGGATGCTGGGCAGCGTCCGGGGACTTCTGTGGTTCTAAGGATTGGGGCCTCCTGGAACCGAGTGGGTAGGACCAGGAGTGCTGCCCAGCCCCCACAAGGAACAGCCCCGAAGTGTGAACTGGACACTTGAAATGGTTAGCACAGTAGATTTTATGTTGTACGTATTTTACTGCAACTTGAGAAGTTCAGTTCGTCTGTATTTTGCTCTAGAAAAGCGAGGGCGCTGGAAAACGTGGGAACACAGGTGGTACACCTGTGTTTCTGCTATGTAGCCCTCGCCTTCGTGCTGGCCAGCAGGCTTGCGTTACGTCTCTGTACCAATGCTGAGAAAGTTATTTCGGGAATGTTCAGGGCTGAAAAAGTAAAAAAGAGATGTTTTCCATGCTCTAGAGGCTCTGAGTAGACCTCTTGCTGCAGCCTGGAGAGACGGAGCGGGGAGGCAGAACCTGGTTCTTCTCCACCCTCAGGTCACTGTCCTGGGAACGCCTTTTCCTGCTGGAACAGCCAGTGTGTGACCAAAGTGAACCCGGAATGCGATGACAGAATGGACTGCTCGGACGGATCTGACGAGGCTCAGTGTGGTCAGTGTCCAGTCTGGCCGGTCTCTGGGCCGTGTCCCCTTTCCAGGGTCAGCGGCTGGCTCTGCTCTCTGGCCCACTGCACACGTTACCTGTGGGCACCCGGGCACGGGATTCCCTGGAGTTGGCTGAGAAACGCGCAGGGGGCCACCCATGACATGGTGGCACAGTCAGGTGCTCCCCGAACTGTGGAGGCCACAAGAACTGGGGCTCTGTCCGACAGGCCGTGGGATTTGAGCAAGGGAGTCTTACGGTCGGAGTGCGGTAAGGGTACTTGACGTTTTCTAGCAATGCTAGCCCATGCACTAGGGTCAGAGCAGCAGTGCAGGCGTGGAGAGGAAGGGGGACAGCAGTCCTAACAGCGGGCGTGACTGTGTAAGTGAATGGATACATTGACTCAGCAGCGGCTAGAAGGTCAGTTCCCTCAGAGGGAGTGAGACAGACACCAGCAAAAGCTGTTGCTTTGCTTGATACAAGTAACAACAGGTTAGAAGAGAAAAGGCAGGGGGGCGCCTGGGTGGCTCAGTGGATTGAGCCTCTGCCTTCCGCTCAGGTCATGGTCTCAGGGTCCTGGGATCGAGCCCCGCATCGGGCTCCCTGCTCAGCAGGGAGCCTGCTTCCCCCTCTCTCTGCCTGCCTCTCTGCCTGCTTGTGATTTGTCTGTCAAATAAATAAATAAAATTAAAAAAAAAAAAGAGAGAAAAGGCAGAAAACCCCACTCGTGATCAGTAGCAACAGGAAGTAACCGTGTCAAACCTGTGACGTCATAGAGTTATAAAACTCAGACAGGACGTAGACATGGGCAAAACCAACTGAGACCGAGATTTCCTGAAGAGCGGGACATATGAGAATTTTGGAACTGGCAAAACCCACGATGAAGGGGACACTGGCTGCGTGTGGCCCCTGGCTGTGAAGGGTGGTCTGTGGGGGCTATGGTCAGGGTCCACCAGGCTACCCTGGGGGCCGTGGTCACTGAAGGCTGTCACAGAACTCGGGTGCTCGATGATGGTGACTGCGTCTTCCTGTGAAAAGGTCCTCAAAGGAAAAGGCGCACAGGCAGAGTGTGGGCGAGAGCAGGAGTGAGCCAGCGTCCAGCTGTCCTCTCCCAGTGGTGCGGTGTGGACCACCCTGAGCTAACTGTCGCGGCGGTAGCACGTGACCACACACACAAAGTGTTTCCGAGTAGGGCGGCTCACAGAGCCTTGGTGTCCAGGGTCTGTCCTGGGGGTTGCTCCCACGGCCACGTAGCCCTGGCACAGCTCGCTTTATGGAGGAGAGTCCCAGAGCTGGCAGGACCAAGTGCCATAAACGGATTGGCCGAAACAGTGGAAATGTCGCCTGTCCTGATGCGGGAGGCTGGAGGCCCGAGTTCAAGGTGTCCAAGGGTCTGGTTCCTCCTGAGCTGGTGGAGAATCGGGGTCCTGCTTCTCACCCAGCTTCTGGGGTTTGTGGGATGCCTGGCACTCGCTGGCTTGTAGAAGGGTCACCCAATCTCTGTCGTCATGTTCCCACGGTGTTCTTCCCGGGTGCCCGAGTCCAAATTTCCCCTTTTTCTGAGGACACTAGTCATTGGTTTGGGCCCTCACTCATGACTTGATCTTACCTGGGTCATCTGTGAAGTCCCTATTTCCAAATAAATCACATTCAGCCGTCCTAGGTGTTAAAACTTCATTTTTTTGGATCGTAACTCAGCCCGTAACCATTCACAGCCGCCCCAGACACCAGGCGGCTACTGCATGGCCCCCGCGTGGCCCCAGGCCATTAGTCAGTCAGTCACGCTGTAGCGTAAACTTCCTGCGTGACCTAATGCCCCAGGACAAAGCCGCTCATCGCACTCAGTATTCCGAGGGCGTAGAGGTGCCCCCCCAGGAGGTGGTCAAGGGCCAGACTTTCTTTGAAATGTGAGTGTTTGGACAGGCCGGGGCTGCTGAGTTCAGGGTTACCATGTGGCCACGTGAGCTGCGGTGGAGACCTCAGGAGCAGGGGCCCCTGGCGGGAGGAGGAGGAGGAAAGTGCCCCTGGCGGGAGGAGGAGGAGGAAAGTGCCCCTGGCAGGGAGGAGAAGGAGGAAAGTGCCCCTGGCGGGAGGAGAAGGAGGAAAGTGCCCCAGGCAGGGAGGAGAAGGAGGAAAGTGCCCCAGGCAGGGAGGAGGAGGAGGAAAGTGCCCCTGGCGGGAGGAGAAGGAGGAAAGTGCCCCTGGCGGGAGGAGAAGGAGGAAAGTGCCCCTGGCGGGAGGAGAAGGAGGAAAGTGCCCCAGGCAGGGAGGAGAAGGAGGAAAGTGCCCCTGGCGGGAGGAGGAGGAGGAAAGTGCCCCAGGCAGGGAGGAACACAAGAAAGCAAGGAGTTGACCCTTGGGTTTATGAGTTGGCACATCCCCGCATCAACTCAGAAGTGTGAGTCCCCGCCTGACCCGGCTGTGGCCGTGAGCCCTGCGACGTGTAACGCGGCAGAGTGACAGCTGCCGGACAGCTGCGCGCGAGGCGGAGCACGGGGTCCAGGTCGGCGTTCCCTGCCGCCCCCCGGTTCGTGCAGCCCTCGGGGGTCCAACCTCTGTCAGGCAGCTGGAGATGGGGCAGAGCAGGGGCGGGGAGGCCCCGAAGGTGTCGGCAAAGCCAAGTGCCAGGAATCTAGGACGTGTCTTTGAACGAGAGGTCCCACGTGGGCACTCTGGGAGCACAGTCACAGCCGAGCCTTCTGCGGCTCCTGATTGGTGACCTCTGTCTTGCAGACTGTGGGCTGCAGCCCGGCTGGAAGACGGCCGGCCGGATCGTGGGCGGCGTGGAAGCGTCCCCCGGGGAGTTCCCGTGGCAAGTCAGCCTTCGAGAAAACAATGAACACTTCTGTGGGGCTGCTGTCGTCGGGGCCCGGTGGCTGGTGTCTGCGGCCCACTGCTTCAACGAGTGAGCCCCGTACCCCTCGTTCCCATCTTTCTTCCCACTCGGGGGCACCACCTTTCCCGGCATTCTCAGAGCCTCTGGGAGCTCTCTTCTTTTCCTTTATTTCTTGTTGTTGAATCTGAATGTGTTCCTGTTATTTAATTTTTGAAATCATGGTAAAACACACGTAACATGAATTTACCACTTTAACCAGTACAGTTCAGGGGCAGGAAGCACACTCACACCATCCGGCAGCCATCCCCGCCCTCTGTCTCCAGAACCTTCCATCTCCCCACATGGCAACTCCGTCCCCACGAAGCACGGACTCCCCACCCCTGCCCTGGCTCCCACCCTGTCCTCTCCGTCTGTGCAGATGGGACTCCCCTGGGGTCCTCCCAGGAGTCAGGTCCTGCGGGATGTGTCCTGGGTCTGCCTGCTCTCGTGGAGCCCCGTGTCCTCGGGGTCCCTCCACGTGTGGCAGGGGTCAGGGTCCCTCCTTTCTTCTTCCGTCTGAGCAGTGACACTCCATTACGTGGACATACCACATGGTGTCCACTCTTCTGGTGGCAGGCGTGGGTTGTTCCCAGCTGCTGGCTCCTGTGAGTCCTGCGGCTGTTGGCAGGGCGTGCAAGTCTGTCTTCAGGTGCCCGCTTTCAGGTATCCCGGGTATAGACCAAGAAGTGGGGTTGCCGGGTCATCGGGTAATTCCGTGTTCAACCCTTGAGGGCCTTCTACCCCTGGGGGCTGCACCATTTCCCGTCACGGCCAGCTGTGCGGGAGGCTCCGGCCTCACGCCCCCGCCAGCACTTTTCCCGCCTGCCATTTTGACTTCAGCCGTCCGGCGGGGTCGCACCATGGTCATGATTTGCCTGCCCTGACGCTGAGTGACAAGGAGTGTCCTTCTGTAGGTCTCCTTCAGAGAAATGTTTGTTCAAGTCCCTTGCCCGTTTTTGAACTGGGTTGTGGTTTGTTGTTGGGGATGGTCAGAATCTTTAAGGAGCTGGTCAGAGGTGGGAGAAGGTTCTAGAAGTCTCTGCCCCAGGCATTGCTGTTTGGTAGCTGTGGTCTGGGGAGTCCTGGGAGAGGGCAGGGCAGCGGCAGCCCAGCTCCTCCCAGAGACCGTGGCCTCTCCCGTGGGGTGCTGGAGAGCGCCAAGTGTGCCCTGCTGTCTGCCTCGGGGTGACGGTCCGGGGGAGAGAGGCCAGAGACAGGGACAGCTCAGGACAGTAGGAGCTGGGAGTTTCCCCCTTGAAGTCTCCTTCCTCCCATGTGTTACGACAGTATCAAGGCAAGCAGAAGAGGAGGAAACGGTCCTGGCAATACCTGTGTTACCTCCTCCCCGATCTCGGCGAGTGGCCTCATTCTGCTGGGTCCGCGCTCCCGCCTGCGGCCTGGGCCGGAGCTGGACCTGTGCGCACTGCTGTGTGGGCGCCTTTCTTGGCCAAACCATTTGACACTGTCCCTTCTGACCACGAGGCGTCCCCCCCGACTCTGCTGCTCATGTCTGCACGGATGAGGGACGGGCCCCGCACGCCCGTGACGCAGTCACACGCCCGCAGCCGTCCGCCAGCGTCCCGTCCACATCCGACTCGCCCCGGTTGTCCCGAGGGCCTGTTCCAGCCATCGTCGTTTTTTCTTTCTTACTCTGATACAGAAAACGTGAAATTTACCACTTGAGCCATTTTAAGGCAGCGAGAGTTTTGGCCCAGCGCCGAGCAGCACGTTCGGGGAGATACGGAGCGAGGGTGGGCAAAGCGGGGCGGGCTCTGTGACGGGAACCCAGCCCTGCCCCGGGTTTCCGCCAGGGGCTGTGCTGTTCCGGCTACCGGCTGTGGGCCCAAGAGGTGCCTCGTGGGGCCGGGATTAGGGTGAGGAGAGCAAGGCACTCGCCAGGGAGGGCAAAACGTACGGGGTCGCCAGAAACCGCCATGGTGACAAGTGATATTTCACGTCATGTGGCAAAAAATACCAAAATGAGTGCAAAGATGAAAATCGGTGAACGGAATATCCAGTTGTGAAATCGAGCGCCGACCCCGCAGGCTGGGGCTCGGGGAGGGCGAGGCGGTGAGTGGAGCTGGGCCGGGCCCACCCGGCTTATGTCAGATGTACCTGCTTCGTCCACCGGGGGCCTTCAGCGTCCCTTTGGTTGTTTTCCAGTCTGTGGTCTTGGTGCCCCCTTAGCACTTCGTCCCCAGATCTGTGCTTGCCGGGGGGTCGGCCGCCGGCGCCGGCTGGATTTCTTCTGCGTCTGCTTCTTCCTGACAAGCTTGCGTGGAGACCTCGGTGGTGATGACTGGGTTTGGGGGCTCCCCCCGGGTGAGTGCCTCCCGCACCTCCCACTCCCACCTGTCCCGTGGGTGGGCCCCTGAGCCGTGGTCTGTCTGTCCTGCAGATTCCAAGACCCAAGAGAGTGGGTGGCCTACGCCGGCACGACATACCTGAGTGGCGCAGAGCCCAGCATGGTGCGGGCGCGCGTGGCCCGCATCACCCCGCACCCGCTGTACAACCCGGACACGGCCGACTTCGATGTGGCGGTGCTGCAGCTGGACAGGCCCTTGGCTTTCGGCAGGCACGTCCAACCTGTGTGCCTGCCCGCCGCCACGCACGTCTTCCCGCCCCGCAGGAAGTGCCTGATCTCCGGCTGGGGCTACCTCCGGGAGGACTTCCGTAAGTGCCGTGCTCCCGCGGCTGGGCCAGCCCCCGACCCCCTCCGGGGTCCCGGGGTTCTGTGCTCCGAGCGCCCAGCTCAGTGAGGTGCATTCACAGCCCCAGAGGGGTCCTTGCGGCGCCCTTGGGGTCACTGGCGTGCACAAGGAGCGTGCTTGTGGCCGAGGCCGACCAGGCATCGTGCCACCTTACTCTTCCAGCTCAAACCAGAAAGCAACGCCCCTTGCATTTTTGTGCTTTCGGAGGGTAATTTCTGAAAGGGCCCCTAGAGCAGGGGTGGGTGCTTGCCGGTGTCCGGAAGTGCAGGGAGGCTGGGGTGCATCTGTGCGGAAACGTGCGGTCCGTCAGCCGCCTTCAGCGTGCGTGGCCGAGTGGTGGCCCGCGTGCAGGTGGGCAACCCCACGGTGTGCGTCAACGAGGGTGCGTTTAGGCAGAAGCCGCGTAACACGAGGTTCCGTATTGGTTCACGAAAACGTGGGGACCAGAGGCTCGCAGGAACCTGTCCGGGAGCCCCACTAGCCTTGCTTCCTGCTCACTGCACCAGGCTTGGCGGTGACCACACAGAGCGGGACGGCCTCGGGAGAGAGCCAAGTGTCACGTTGCGGGGAACCCGAGATGGGCTGGGGGACCGCTGTAGGGAAGGCCCCCGGACAGACGCCCCAGCTCCAAGCTGGCGGAGGAGGCAGAGCCGCGGGACGGGAGGGTGTCCTGCAGCGAGCCCGCCCATCGTCGTGGAACGTGCTACGGCCGATGCCATCTAGAGCGTTCCAGAGCAAACCGGCCAACACAGTAGCCACGAGCCACGGGCAGGCTCAGTGGCCGTGCAGGTTTCCATGGACAGCGCACGGGAGTGAGAGCTCCCTGGGGCCCCCGGTGTTCGGGGCTGCTCTGCCCTGTGTGAAGGTTCTGGGGACCCAGCGGCTGACCTCCCTCGCACAGCCTGCCGCCTGCGTTCTGGGGCTTTCCCGGGTCCCTTTCTATCTGACGTAGAAGGAAGGAAAAGTGCTGGTGATTCTTACACCTTCTGGGAAGGGAAGGCGTTGGCCACGTGGACCCCGCGAGGAAGGAGATAATCCAGACACATTCGGGCCTCCCCGGCTCACCGAGCACTGGTCCCGGGCCCGGGCTGGGAGCAGAACAGAGACTCCCTGTGTGGGGCTCAGCCCAGACCTGCGTCATGCAAGAGCGCTTGCCTTGGGGCGACTGTGCTTTCCTAAGCTTGTGTCACCTGCTGTAGGAACCACCAGCCCCTGCAGTGTGGCCCGTATGGCTCAGAAACGCGGTTGTACGTTTTATTTCCTTTCAACGCATTTAGATCTGTGTTTAAGTAGCCACCTGTAGCCGGCGGCTACCGTTCTGGACCGCACAGCTCTAGAGGGAAGTAGGTCATAAGGACGGTAGATGGGGATAAAGACAGCAGAGGAAAGTAAGGCAGGGTGGGGTGGGGGTAAAGAGGCAGTCAGGAGGGGCTTCCTGAGGAAGGAGATGAGGGAGGAAGACAGGCAGATTCTGTAGGGACAACATTCCAGGCAGCTGGAGTGGCTTATGCAAAGGCCCTGGGGTCGGTGGTCAGACTTGGACTTTTCGTTTGAGCTGGGGGAGGGGGAGGGCGCCCCGGAAGATTTGAGGAGGGGCAACATAACGATTTCACATTTAGCAGAGATGAACCGTAGATCAGCCAGGGTCGGGCCGAGGAAAGCTTTCTGCAAAGTAGCACAAGAAGAGCTGCAGAGCTGGGTGAGGGGAGGCTCGGGCAGAGGGGTCTTCGGAGGGAGATGAGGTGTCCAGTCAGATGCCTCCTTGGCGTCTGGGCCTGGAGGTTACCGCTGAGCGCTTGTAGCGCGTGGCCTCCGCTGGTTTCTGAGCAGCTGCTGCAGTGAGTGCCCTCCAGCAGGAGACACGGGGTCGGTGCGGACACGTCCCGCGGCCCCCAGGCTCATGCTGCCGGTCTCCCCCTGTCCCGGGCAGTGGTGAAGCCAGAAACACTGCAGAAAGCCACTGTGGAGCTGCTGGACCAGGGCCTGTGTGCCAGCCTGTACGGCCACTCGCTCACCGACAGGATGGTGTGTGCCGGGTACCTGGACGGGAAGGTGGACTCCTGCCAGGTGAGCCTGCGGCCCACACCTGCCCCGCCTGCCCCAGGCCCCGTCCACCGCCCAGACGTCCCCTACCGGACTCTGAGCACGGCTGCGGACTGCCTTCGTTTTAGCTCCTGCCCTTGGTCTTATCTCAGCAGCCAGATGGGGAGAAGGTGGGGGAGGTCGTTGCAGGTGGCCAGGAAGCCACAGCCGAACCAAGTCTGAGAGAGCGCTGGGGAAGGGGGGCGGGAGCTTGTGTCCCAGTGAGCCGCCAGCCGTGTGCGGAGAAGGGGAAGGGCAGCAGGACTGGGCACGAGCGTGGAGCAGGCCCTTGGGGAAGTGCAGCGGCCGTCCTGTCCCCCTGTCCATCTAGCAGGTGCTCACATCGTCACGCATCTGGTGGGCTAAGGAGATGGATGGGTGTTTATCTGGGGTAGGTCTTTAGCTGCCCACGGTGGAACTGGAAGCAGTCTTAGCCCATTGAACTTTTACAGAAGAGAAAGCCGGTTCTGATTTGTGGACGGTCGGCCCACCTCTGCTCCGTGAGCTCGTGGGCAGGGAGCTCTCAGAAGTCCGACTCCGCAGGCCTGGGATTGGGGCTGGCTGCGGCCTGGGCCCGACCCCCACTGAAGGCGTCCCTTTGTCTCCTAGGGGGACTCAGGAGGCCCCCTGGTCTGCGAGGAGCCCTCCGGCAGGTTCTTCCTGGCCGGCGTCGTAAGCTGGGGGATCGGCTGTGCGGAAGCCCGGCGCCCCGGGGTCTACGCCCGTGTGACCAGGCTGCGGGACTGGATCCTGGAGGCCATCACCATGGCGAGCAAGCCTCTGGCCCCCACTGTGGCTCCTGCCTCCGCTACCCCCAGCACGGCCTGGCCCACCAGTCCTGAGAGCCCGGTGGTCCACACCCCCACCAGACCGACGCGGGGTCCCAGCACGGCGCCTCCTGATCCGGTGACCGCCTCTAAGCCGCAAGGTATTTGCTGGGGACACAGGCGGCCGTCGGCGTCCACTCCCTGCAGGGGTGGGTCAATTGGTATTGGGGAGCGGAGGGCGGATGGGCTAGTGATGTCTGCCGTGGGCACAGGTGAAGGTGTGCCGGGTCCTTCAGACCATGCGGCCAAGTCAGGCAGCTCACGGGGACGCCCATGGGATGTCCTCCAGGGGCATCCGGGGACTGGCGACTTTGAGCTGTGCCCTCGGGGTCCTTCCAGACACACCACACACACACACGTGCACACACACGGACCCTTTAACATCCGAGAACCTGCGGTTCTCTTTTTTTTTTTTTTTCTCAAATTTTCCTGCACACATTTGCGTGCTCCTTTTCCAGGAGAGGAGCAACGTCTGCTTATCTGGTTTTTAATTTTCATTTGATCTTTAACTGCCGTGTCAAACACCTAAAATGGGCCGTCCTGAGCTGCTTGCCCGTCTAGGTCGGTGGCCTTACGTATCCTCACCTTGTGCAGCAAGTCTCCAGAACTTTCCACCTGAAGCTCCACGCCCTCCACATAGCAGCCCGCCCTGCCCTGCCCCTAGCCCTCGGCCGCCTCCGCACCGCACCGGTGACTGGCGACCGGCTGTCCGCTCCCTCCCAGGAGCCGCGGCACGTCGGTCCTTTTGTGATGGGCTCGGTTCACTCCGTGCTCCCCGTTTTACACAGTCAGAGTTACGGCTGGGCCTGGGGAGAACCCGCGTCTTCACGTCTCCCCCGGGCGGACCTCCCTGTGCAGGGACCGGCATGTCTTTCCCTGTCTCTCCGCATCTCCCCGCCTTCCCCGGTGCCCCTCTGCGGGGTGTTTGCGCGGGAGCAGGCCCGGTCCTTGCTAACGGTGGCGGCGTCGGGGCAGACGGGAGATTTCTGCCGTGTTCTCTGCTAGTTTGCAGTCCAGCGGCTCACAGAGCGGCAACTCCCGAGCCGTTCCCGAGAGACAGCAGACCTGGGCGAGGCCAGCGCGAGGTGTGCAGGCACCGGCCCCTGAGGACACTCCACGGGGCACTGCGGGGGCCCCTCCTGCTTTCTTTCCCTCCACAAGCTCTCCTGTGGCCTCTTCCAGCAGCGCTCAGTGACGGTCACACCCGCATTCTCACTCGGGGCCCCTGTGTCTTCGGCCCCGGGAAGCTGCCCCAGTTACGACCTGGGGCTGAGCTGCAGAGATGGGGTTTCTGGACACAGTGGTCTGTGTCTGTCTTCTCTGGTCTCCAAGGACCCAGACAAGATGCAAGTCCACCTTCATGGTCCCCCACACCTGCGATGCGGAGCCTGTTAGAGCCCCGCTTCGTTTAAATGTCAGCTACCCCCACCCCGTCCCCAGATCCCACAGCGCCCAGTTCCCCCGGGTCCTCCCGTGTGCACTCCCTCCTCGCGGCGAGCCCGTCAGCCCGACCTCGTGGGCCGCAGGTCTGTGTCTGGTGGGCTTGGGCCCTCAGACCCAAGACACTCTATGACCGTATCTTCTCCTGAGTCCACCTGCGCCCGCTGTGCCATGTCCTTGCTGCAAGACCGGAGGCCACCATTAGGCCTCAGTTTCTTCATCTGTATAATGGGGAGGCAGCGCTCTGGTGTCCAAGCCCCCAGGCTCCCACTCTGGGCTGCGATGCCAAGACCCTCTTCTCTCGTCCCTCACAGAGTGTGGGGCCAGGCCGGCCATGGAGAAACCCACGCGGATCGTGGGCGGGCTGGGGGCCGCCTCTGGGGAGGTGCCCTGGCAGGTCAGCCTGAAGGAAGGTTCCCGGCATTTCTGCGGCGCGACCGTGGTGGGCGACCGCTGGCTGCTGTCGGCCGCCCACTGCTTCAACCAGTAAGGCCCGCCCCCTCCACAGCCAGGTGTCCCCAGCAGCTCCTGCCCCTGTGCACTGGGGTGGCCCTGGGCTCGTCCAGCCGCAACACAGGGGGAGCAGGAGAAGGAGGGGTTATGGGGGCCTTCTCAGGAGGAGAGCCTGCGGAACTGGCCTCTGGGGACAGAGCGGGGCTAAGTAGAGGAGGGGACGAGGGCCCCTCCCCCCGGGCTCCCGGCATCCGTGCTTGACGCCCCTAGAGTGCCAGGAGCCACTCACTCTCGTCACAGCCCAGGGGAAGGGCTTCCTGCCTTGCCTGGCCCCCAGCTCAGGCGCTTTGGGGGAGCAGCCGTGTGGGCCCTCTGTCCTCCTGGTGCCCTGCCCAGGCCCGGGGCGCCGCCCAGCTCCCTGGGGGCAGTGGGGGTGCCGGCAGGTGTCTGAGCGGCCCCTGTCAGCAGCACGAGGGTGGAGCTGGTGCGGGCCCAGCTGGGCACCGCGTCCCTCGCGGGCGTCGGCGGCACCCCGGTGAAGGTGGGGCTCAGGAGGGCGGTGCTGCACCCCCAGTACAACCCCGGCATCCTGGACTTCGACGTGGCCGTGCTGGAGCTGGCCAGGCCCCTGGGTTTCAACCCGTTCATCCAGCCGGTGTGCCTGCCGCTGGCCATCCAGAAGTTCCCGGTGGGCCGCCGCTGCGTGGTCTCCGGCTGGGGCAGCACGCAGGAGGGCAACGGTGAGCCCCGGCCGCGTGCCTGGTCCCCCGTCTGCAGACCCCTCACTTCCCCCCTCCTCCGGGGCCCACGGACGCCCGCCCACGGCCCTGCCCACTCGCTTACGGCCGTCCCGGGGCTTTCCTGCCACAAGAACCTGGTCTCCCTGGTGCTGGGCCCTTCCAAGCGCCCTGAGCTCCTCCAGCTCGTGCCAGCTTTGAAGCCTCAGAACGGCCTTCCTGCAGGTCCCCTGCGGCGCTGGGGAGAGTGCAGGGGGCGGCGGGGAGGGTCTCGGGCGGGCGTGAGGAGGGCCAGGGTCAGCTTCCTCCTCACCCCGTGACTTGGCAGGAATCCCTGCAGCCCTGCGGGTTCGTCCACGGGCCGGGGATGGCGCCGCCTCTCGGGGGTGCTGCTGGCTGAACCGCGTCGGGGGCTCTCCTCTCCTCGCAGCTACCAAGCCCGACATTCTGCAGAGAGCGTCCGTGGGCATCATAGACCAGAAGGCCTGCAGCGCCCTCTACAACTTCTCCCTCACGGACCGGATGCTCTGCGCAGGCTTCCTGGAGGGCAAGGTCGACTCCTGCCAGGTGAGCGGCGGAGCAGCCGCCCACGCCCTTCCGCCCGGCCGTCCCTCCTCCTCGCTCCCATCCAGGTTTCCACAGCGCTCGACGGGGGACACACAGACAGCAGGGAAGGAGCTGTCAGGGGACACAGCGAACAGGGAAACCCTTCCGAGAACCCAAATGTCTTTCACGTTGCTTCAGAGAAATGTCCTTTCCAAGCACGTTCCGGGTGTGTGCTCCAGGCACAGGAGGCTCAGACGTGATGGTGTGCTCCCAGGAGGCGAAGCCGGTGCAGACAGCGGCCTGGGCCGGCCCTCATCCGCGGGGCGACAGTGAAAGCCGAAATCCATGGCTGAGAGATTACAGACCGGTCTTACCTAGAAACGCCAGCGCAAAACCCTTGGTAGACGTTGGCAGATTAACTCTAGGAATGTGCTAAAAGGAAAACAAGTCAGCCGCGGTGCGTCTGTCTCCTAAGAGGGCCGGTCGGACGCGGGAGAACCCAGTACCCCCATCATCACACTCATGGACTGCAGGGGAGAAACAGCGGCGTCTCCACAGCCCCAGAGAAAGGCATTCGATAATTTTTTTTTCCAAAGATTTTATTAATTTATTTTACAGAGAGAGATCACAAGCAGGCAGAGAGGCAGGGAGAGAGAGAGGGGGAAGCAGGCTCTTCGCCGAGCAGAGAGCCCAATGCGGGGCTCGGTCCCAGGACCCTGGGATCATGACCTGAGCCGAAGGCAGAGGCTTTAACCCACCGAGCCCCCCAGGCACCTCGGCATTCGATAATTTTTGAAAGGACTTGTTTTAGAGAGATTTATCTAATAAATTAAAAATAATTTATTGACTACTTAAAAGACGTACACATTTCGGGGGCACAGAGGGAGACTCTCACGCGGACTGCTGAACGCAGAGCCCTGCGGGGCTCGATCCCGCAGCCCTGACCGCTGGCCCCAAGCCGCACCAAGAGTCGGCGCCACCCAGGTGCCCCAGCACTTGGTAGTTTTTAGCCACCGTTTCTAGTTACATTTTAAGCAGTTATAGCCCGATGACAGCTGGAGAACAGAAAACTACCGCAGACCCCAAGCTCGGTGGCGAAGCAGCTTCCCTCGGCCACGGGGCCTGCTGTTGCCTGTCTGGATTCACCCAGAAAGTCAGGAGGAAAGGAAGGAAGGAGAGACGGCATTTGTGGACAGAAGTGTGACCCGCGGGAACATAACTGACCACCCAAACAGAAGACCGTACATGCTAGAAACACACCAGCCGGCGGAGAAATGGCGACTCGCGAGTGTCGCCGCCCGGCTTGAACGAGGGCCTCACATGGGGTCAAGAGCTGTTCTTCCAGCAAACGCCAGCGGCCTGGACGAGGGGTCCCACTGACCGTTGGACCAGCATCCGTCTGGTGTCCAGAAGTAAACTCTAAAAGGTGTTCAGGGTTTCATCGAGGAAATCACGAAACTCAGAAGAAAATTAAAAGGTCTGAACAGATAGAACAGCGCGCTGACGGCCAGGAGGACCCGGTGCCACGAACACCCGCTTCTCCCCATTTTCCCTACTCGCCAGTGCAGCTCCGGGCCGGTCCCAGCAGCGGCTGCCGTGTGACTCGGCAAAGTTACGCACACGGCGGGGCGGGATGATTCTGATGAAGGAGAATGGGGGGGAGCGTGGGTACCGCCAGGAACAGCGACGTGAAAGCACCCAGGAGAGAACACCCAGGGCGGTGTCGATAGCCCCAGCCGCGGGCTGCCGGGTTTCGGGCTCTCCCAGCTGTCGCTCAAGGTCCACCTCCGGGGGTGCACTCATGCGGCGGGGGTGCGGCTCCCCGGCTTCCTCCCCACCCGGCACCGGCTTCCGAGCACGGTATCCACGCGGGGCAGCCTCCGCCGGGGCAGCTCTGAGGCCGGTGGGCCGGGAGCAGTGGACAGCGCGTCCCCTGGCGCTGCGGGTGCCGGCCGTGGGCGAGGGTCTCCGCGGCACCCTACATGCAGCCTCCCCACGGGGTCTCCGCCCAGAACCCTCCAAAGGCGGCAGCGGGCTTCCGCGAGCAAGTAGCTCCGGGGGCAGCATTTGCCTGACCTTACTTTGGAAGTCACCCAGCGTCGCTGTCCCCACGGCCTGGGGCTAAAGGCAGTCGCAGAGGCCGCCCGGGGCGGCGGGCAGAGTGGGGGGGTGGGCCGAGAGAGGCCCTCCTGACAGCTCTGGGAAGACGCGGCCTGAGCCTTGCTGCGAGGTTCCGGATTCTTGGAGAAAAGCCCTGGGTCACTGGTGTGCCTCCTTCAGCACCGTCAGGAGCGAGGCCGGCAGGAACGAGCAGCGATTAATTCCAGGCGGTGGGAATACCCGTGACCACGATCGTCTTTAGAGTTTTCTGCATTTTTCTTCACGTCCCCCAAACAAAAGCAAGAACAACTGGAACTTGGAGAGAAGCGACTGGATCAGGGTCACCCAGGCGGGTGTGGGGCTGAAGCCGGATGTCCTGGGCCCCCGCTGGGGTGATGTGGGAACGGGAGTGCCTGGCAGAGCCCGGAGCAGAGGGCGCCGGCGGTCCGCGGTCACAGCCAGCCCTCCCTCCGTTTCCCCACCTCCGTCACCGTGTCTGCGGCAGCTTGGCCATGAGCTGGCTCCCACCCTCCCCCTCCTCCCTTCCCTTGCAGGGCGACTCGGGAGGACCCCTGGCCTGCGAGGAGGCCCCCGGCGTGTTTTACCTGGCGGGGATCGTGAGCTGGGGGGTCGGCTGCGCTCAGGCCGGGAGGCCGGGCGTGTACACGCGCGTCACCAGGCTGAAGGGCTGGATCCTGGACACCATGTCCTCGGGCCACCCACCCAGCCCTCGCCCGCCCACCACGGGACCCCCGCCCGCCACCAGACCTTCCTCCAGGACGGTGGCTGGCCCCATGGCCCCAGGGGTCCTGGCCAGCAGAGCCACCCCATGGGCCACTAGCCCGGCAACCAGCCAACCTACCAGCAGGACTGCCACCACTGCGAGCGCCACCGCAGGGGGACAGACACCGCTTCCAAGTGCCCCCGGCACCACCGTGGGCTTCCAGCCACCAGGTAGTGGGAGGGACGGAGGGACATGTGGGTGGCAGGGTCCTGCATCCGTTGTGACAACAGCAGACATTTATTCTCTCCCGGTGCTGGAGGTCAGAAGTCTGCGTGGACGCTGTCCTCTCTCCCTGTCCTCACGGGCTTGTCCCTCTGTCTGTCTCGTGTCCTCACTATGTCACGGCCCGCCTGGGACCTTGTTCTAAGTTCACGATCTTTTTAAAGACCTGCGTCCCCATGTCCCATCCTAAGCTCCCGGGGGCTCCGACTTCGCTGTAGGATTCTGGAGGACACGAGTCAGCCCACGATAGGCCCTGAAAGCTGGGGACGCAGGCCCTGGTCAGACACCCTTGGCGGGAGGGTCCCCACCGCTCTGTCCATCCAACCAGTGTTCACAAAACCCTCCCGTGTGCGCCCTGTGCTAAGTCTGGGGTGCCGTGGGGAACCCACGCAGGAAGATGGCAGCAGGAGTGAGGAGAGCAAGCCGGGCCCACAGGCTCCCATGCGGGGCCTCAGGGGACGCCCTGGCTGAGGCGCAGCCCTGCTCGGCCCAGCTGGCCCGCAGGACGCTGACTGACACCGCACCCGGGAGACCTTGGAGCTTCTCAAGTGCCCAGTTAGGTTTTATGGAGCATTAAGTGGAAGTGAAACGTGTCTGCGGGCCCCAGGTAAAACCCATCAGATGCGGCCCGTTTCACGGAGTCAGACCGAGACCCGCCCGCGGGCACTGGCTGCGGGGAACTAAGGGGAGAACCAGGCCTGGATTCTGCGGGACACGTAGTGGCCCCCCGTGTTAGCGGCCAGCCCACTTCTCCCACCCAGCCTCGGTTCTGAGAGATGGGATGGTCACCCGAGCGGGACACAGAGGCAAGCAAGTGGCTCTCTAGAGAAAGGGGAGGCAGCGTGGGGTGGGGACCGGGGGCCGGAGCAGCAGGAAGGCCCCGGCAAGAGCCCCCTGGCTCGGCTCCTCCGTGCACACGGCCCCTCCCCGCCGCGGCGGACGCGAGCTCTCGCTCTCAGCCGGAAGCTGAGGGACAGTCTCTGGTCTGGCTTCGTTCAGGTGGGGAGGCGGGTCGCAGGGACCGGACGTGCTTCCGGGAGCTGCCCCCAGAGCAGGTGCTCGGCGCGGGGCTGCCGGTCTGTCGCCCCAATTCGCTGCTGGCTCACGAGCTTCCCAGAACCCCCGGCTGTTCCGTGCCCCCACCCTGCATTCTCACAACCTCCCTCCAGAGACTCTGACCCCCGGACCTTCCCCTGCTGTCCTCCTCCATCGGTGTCCCCTCCCGACCTCCCTAGGTCCCCGTCGTCCTTGTGTCCAGGGAGTGTGTGTGACGGAACCTGTGACACACAGGCGTAGTAGTCCTCTGGCCCGTCCCAACCATTAGTATGCGTCCCCGAGGCTGTCCTCCTCCTTTCCCCTGGCGCACGTGTCCGGTGTCCAGGCCCGAGGAGCTGGAGCTGCCCGGGGCGTGCAGTCCCCACGAAGTCAGGCTGATGCGCTCCTGCCTCAGGCAGCCCGCACGCCATCAGAGCCACAGGAAGAGGCAGGCCGCTGCGGGCTCTGGGTGCATAGAGGAGGTTGGAAGGAAGCGTCTTGCTTGGCTAGGGGTACAGTCGACCGCGGGCCGAGGGTCTGTGAGGGGTTTCCTGGGGAGCCGCAGAGTGGAGGCAGAGCGTCTGGTCCAGAGCCCCCTGAGGCTCTGCACCTGGGCTAGAAAGCTAGCGTCCCCGGGACTAGCGTGCCCGGCCAGAGGGGCAGCTCCCCCACCCCCTCCCCGCCACCGACTCCCCGCGGCAGGTGCTGCGGGTCCGACGGCAGCGCAGTCTCCAGCAGAGCCGCTCCGAGAGCAGGCGTGTGTCTCCCTGGCTCTGCAGCTGGCTTGCTCTGCGTCTGGCCTCCCGTCTCGGTGACATACCGTTCCCAGCCCCCAAGTTCTGAGCCTGGGGTCCAGAAGAGGGCAGGAAGCCCCTGGAAATGGCACACATGGCTGCCTTGTTCCGCGGGGGGCAGCATTTCCAGAAAGGAGCCGTTTCCATCCGATCCTCCAGGCTTCTTGGTCGGGCCCTCGGGACTGAGAGGGAACGGGGCGGGTGGCCTCTCGTCTCCCCCTTCTTCCCTTCCGGCTCCGGCTGGGGGGCAGGGAAGGCACGTGGGGAGTGGGACAGCAGGCTGGGGAAGGGGGGCCATTCTGGAGGAGGAGGATTCCCTGTGGGAATGACCAGGCACGTCCCCGCGTGCCCCCATGGGTGGTGACGGGTTCCCGCAGCACCTGCTGAAACCACCACTTTGTTCTCTCTGCTGCTGTGCTCTGAGCGCGCCTTGTTCTGGGGTCGCGGCAGGTGTCAGTACCCTGGGAAGGAGAACCAGGGAGGGCATCCAGGGAGACCAGGCAGCGCAGGAGCCGCAGGGACAGGGCAGGGCCTGCTGGGCAGCAGCCGAGGGTGGGCAGAGGCGCAGGGAACTTGGCTCCCGCTCGCAGAGATGCGTGGGGAGAGGGAGACGAGAGGAGTGCGGGCCGGACCTTCAGCCAGGAAGGCGGCCAGTTGAAATGCATTCCAGATGTTCCTGCAGAAGCACCCAGAGAGGGCTCATTTGCAGGACCAAGTGCCTGGGGGGTTTACCCAGGGCAGGACCCCCAACCCTTTGCCCACTAGTCCTGCCCTAGGCACATGCACTGTGGGAGGCGGGGGATGGGAGGCGGGGTCTGAGCCCTGCTGAGCAGTCCCCCAACTCCCCCTCAGACTGTGGCCTGGCACCCATGTCAGCGATGACCAGGATTGTGGGCGGCAGCAACGCGGGCCGGGGGGAGTGGCCGTGGCAGGTGAGCCTGTGGCTGCGGCGCCGGGAACACCGCTGCGGGGCCGTCCTGGTGGCGGAGAGGTGGCTGCTGTCTGCGGCACACTGCTTTGATGTGTGAGTCTGGCCAGCCTGTGGGGTTCGCTGGGCCAACTTTCTGAGTCACCCCTCCATGCCTTGGCCATGAAGTACCCCCCACCCCCCGGGCACCCACTGCCCCAGGCCATCTCCCCCTTCATACAGCCCTCCCCTGCACAGGAACCACCTCGAGCTGGACCCCCACCAAACCCTGGGCACAGCCTCTCCCAACAGCTGGGGTCAGGCCTGTGGGGACACGGTGGGGCAGGGGTGTCTGGGGAACCTTTGGGCCCTCCCATCCCTGGCTCACCCCACTGGGACTTGGCACCAGACCTAAAGGGGCAGGGCACTCTGAAGGGTGGACAGGGCTATGGCCCCCGTCCTCCAGGGGGACAGCCAGCGGAAGGGAGCACCGTGCACCTCTGGGGGTCATGGTCCAAGGGGGTGGGCATGTAAGACCCCCAGATACAGCTTGTGGGGGTCCCGTCAGTGCGTGGGAGCAGGCGGGGGCTCCGGCCAACGCCTGTCCCGTGCCCCCGCAGCTACGGGGACCCCAAGCAGTGGGCAGCCTTCCTGGGCACGCCGTTCCTGAGCGGCGCCGAGGGGCAGCTGGAGCGCGTGGCGCGCATCTTCAAGCACCCCTTCTACAACCTCTACACGCTCGACTACGACGTGGCGCTGCTCGAGCTGGCGGGGCCCGTGCGCCGCAGCCGCCTGGTGCGGCCCATCTGCCTGCCCGAGCCCACGCCGCGGCCCCCTGACGGCGCGCGCTGCGTCATCACCGGCTGGGGCTCCGTGCGCGAGGGAGGTAGGCGCGGCCGCCCCCCGCCCAGCCCCGCGCCCCGGGCGGTGTCGAGCACGCCCCGGCCCATCCAGCTCCGTGTCGCCCGCAGGCTCGATGGCGCGGCAGCTGCAGAAAGCGTCTGTGCGCCTCCTCAGCGAGCAGACGTGCCGCCGCTTCTACCCGGTGCAGATCAGCAGCCGCATGCTGTGCGCCGGCTTCCCGCAGGGCGGCGTGGACAGCTGCTCGGTGAGCGCAACGGGCCAAAGCGGAGGGCGGCGGGTGGGGGGTGGGGACGCAGTTCTCACCGCCGTGGGCCCTACTAGCCAGGGGCCACCCTCCAGCGCCCGCTTCTGCAGCCCGCCAAGTAGGGCACCGATTCCGGCCTCGAATTCTCAGTCCACCACCGTTTATTGGGCAACCTGCCCCTGGACCCTGCAGGGGCAGCCCGGGACCAAGGCCCAGTGTCTGGACCGGTCTGCCAGCCAAAGGAGCGGGTG
Source organism: Enhydra lutris kenyoni (assembly GCF_002288905.1). NCBI lineage: Eukaryota > Metazoa > Chordata > Mammalia > Carnivora > Mustelidae > Enhydra > Enhydra lutris. The sequence continues at coordinate 4,770,756 of NW_019154170.1, read as the reverse complement.
GTCCTAACAGAACCCACTTCCCAGGAACTAGAAGGCTCCCCGGGAAAGGGGCCCTGGCCCAAGTGCTGCGGTGGGGGAGGTGCTGGGCTGCTCTAAGGCCGTTCCTCTCCTCCAGGGTGACGCTGGGGGACCCCTGGCCTGCAGGGAGCCCTCTGGCAGGTGGGTGCTAACTGGGGTCACTAGCTGGGGTTACGGCTGCGGACGGCCCCACTTCCCCGGTGTCTACACCCGGGTTGCTGCTGTGAGAAGCTGGATCGGGCAGAACATCCAGGAGTGACCAGCCAGTGGACACGAGAGGTGAAGGCAGCAGGAAGCAGCTGACCCCTCTGCCTGAGGAGGGGAGTCTGGGGCGCGAGCGGGAGGTGAGGGACTGCGGATAACCGGGTGCAGTCTCACTGCGTATTTTGTTGCAATAAACAGCCCCTCGTCCCAAGCCTACCGGCTCAGCACCTCCATGTCCCAGCAAGGAACCCCTACCCACCCCTCAGCCCGGACTCGGGGTGGGAGGAAGGATGCCAGGAGGGCCAGCGAGGCCTCCTGGAGCGAGGACCACCCTCCAAGGCTTTGGCGGCGCCGCAGCTGGGGAGGGAGCTGGCGAGCCTCGTCTTCCAAGGAAGGTCCCCTTGGCGCAAGCACCGTGTTCCCAGTCATCGCGAAAGCCCAGCCGCGCAGAGGGAAGGCGGGGTGGGGGTCGGGAGGAAGAGACTCAGGCTGGCGGGGCGCCCAGGAACACGCGCTACCCACTCCGGCAGAGACCCCCTGCAGGGCGGACCGCCCGGGTTCTCCCTGCCCCCCATCCCGAGGTCCATATGCGGATTCTCCGCCCAAGGCACGAGGCGGGATGCGGGCGCTTGGCGCAGTCCCAGGCCCCCCCGACCCACGCCGCGCTCGCTGGCAGGCGGGAGGGGAGCAGCGTCCCGAGCGCCGCGGCGCCGGTCTCCGCAGAAGCACGGGCAGGAAGGACGCACGAGCGGCCCCGCTTCGCAAAGGGCATTTATGGAAACGGAACGGGGGTGAGGGCCGGGCGCGGCGCGCCGGGGTCACATGTTGGCTCGTTCTCGCTGCAGTCGCGAGTTGTAGGCGCGGGACACGGTGTTCCAGGCGTCCATGTAGCGGTCCATGCACATGGCGATGCACTTCTGCAGGCGGGGAGGGCGCGCGGCTCAGCTCCGGCCCCGACCCGCGCCCCCGCCCCAGGACAGCGGGCTGCGCACGCGCAAAGGTCCCCGCGCGACGGCCCGCGCACGCGCAGCGGCCTCCCCGCGGCCCCGCCGGTCTCACCTGTTCCGAGTTGTCCAGGGAGCCCCCAGGCTTCCCGATGCACTTCCGGAAGCACTTGTCCGTCATCCTCTGTGGGGACACGCGAGCTCAGCCGCGACAGCCGCCCCCAGCAGACCCCCACCGCCCTGGGCGCCCGCCCCGGCCCGCCCCCGGACCTGCAGCAGCTCCTGCGCGTTAGCCACGGCGATCTGCACCTTCACCTGCTCCATGATGAGCCCCGGGTCCAGCTTGCCGCCGCCGGAGCTCCCGAAATCGGAGCCGAAGCCACCCTCCATGGCTCCACAAAGTCAACCGAACCGTGACCGCGTGCGCCGACCCGTACCCACGCCGGAAGTCGGCCGCCCAGGGCGCCACGGGAAATGGAGTCCAGGTGTGCTGGTAGAGGAGCCGGACTACAACTACCACAAGGCCGTGCGCCCTCCACCCGTGCGCGGGGGAGCGGGTAGCCTCACAGAGCGGGGTATTTACGCGAGCCGATAGGTCGTCCCCAGCTCGCCCTGCAGAGGGTGCCGCGCATGCGCGCGGGTCGGCAAGCACGTCACGTGACCCGCGGCGGGGGCCGACCCGCGGCGGTGTCTGACGCCGGTCTCCGGCGGGGCCAGGGCAGCTTGGTCAGAGCGCACGCGGGGGCACCAGTAAAACCAAATGTTTATTGGCGTGTTGTACAAAAGTGTCCGGTCGTAAAACGCGTATTACAAACACGGGAGAAAGGAAAGACCACATGTTTGGCATGCAAGTTCACGGACGCCGGTGGCCCCCTGCCCATCCCCCGCAGGTCGTGCTGGTGCTCCCGCGGGGCGCGCCCGAGGCCGGGCCGCGGGGGGCCTGGCCGAGGGAACCGTCTCCGGGTCCTTTAAAGCGGCTTAAACCTAAGAATGCGGACAACTACGAACTGCTTCCCGGGCGGGGCGCGGACACACGGGACCCCCGCACGGCTCACCGGCACCCCCCCACTCCCCCGGGCCCGTCAGGCCCACCACGGGGCGGGCGTAAGGCGGGGAACCGGCTGGCCCCCGATCCGCACTCCCAAGACACATCGCAGGACGCGGCCGAGGCCAGAGCGCACTATCTGGACAACCCCGGCCCCACGCTCCGGAGGCCTTGGCCTCCGCGGTCCAGGCCCGCAGTGGGCGAGGCGGGATGGGGATGGGGGACGCACAGCCTGCGGCTCTCCTGGGAAAGGTCCTGCGTGGGGCGGGGCGAGCTCCCCAGGGACCCCCAGAAAGGCGGGGAATGGTGGTGAGCCGTTTCTGTCCACGAGAAGAACCGACCTCGGGCCTGGGTACCGGGCAGCCATGGAAAGAACTAGAACTCAAGCAAGGGGTTGCGGGCAGATTCTCGGTGCAGAAGCCTCGACCCTCCGGCCACAAGCAGGTTCCGAGGGACGGGAGACGGACCGCCCGAGGCGGGAGGCAAGCGTGCTGCGGAACTAGGGCGGCGTCGGGCGAGCTGGGAAGGGCCGGCTGCGGGCTGCTTGTAAACGGGCTGCCTTCTGGGGGCAGCTGCCTCCGTGGCTCAGTGTGACGTCTTTAAGACTTGAGCTGCGCTTTCTGAAGGAATTTGCCGTCTGGGCCTCAGATGTCACCAAGATGGCCCCCCTCAACTCCAGCCCCTGGGGGGGGGGGGGGCTGTCCCAGGGACGCTGGCATGAGGCCTGAAGCGGGATCCGGCAATCTGAGTACTGACCAATGTAAAAAAATAAATATCCATTAAAAAAATAACTTCTGTGTATCTGTGTGGGAGGGGTACACACGGTGAGGGACCGCCAAGGCGGCATGGCAGCCAGGAGCTGGGTGGGGGGTCGTGGAGCCGTCCTGTGGAATCAGCCAGCACTGGCCTCTGAGAAACAGCATCTCAGCGAAAAGGTCGCCACAGAAGCTAGGACAGACAACAAGACACGCACAGAGCATACGGGACATGGTGGGGGTCAGGACTCAGCCCCATGCACAAGGCACAGAGTGGGAGAACAGCTTGTGGGTGGCCCAGTGGCTCACGGTCAAGTCCCCCTCTTCACCGAGGGAGGGCAGGAAGAGGCTGTGCCCTGTGGACAGTGGCTTTGAGACCCGGGGGACACTTGCTTCCCAGGTGATCCCACTTCCCCTTCCACCTGCACCCTGGCTGATTACCTGGTGACAAGTCTCCAAACGGAGCTGTCCCTGTTCCCTGGGTTTCCAGCTCTCTCCTGCCTCGAGGTCCTGCAAGCTTAGGAACTGGACTACAGAAAGCTCCAGAAACCCAAGGGCCAGACAGCCAGGAAGGGAAAAGGCGGCCCACGGCTGAGTGCCCCAGTATGGCCTGTGGCAGCTCTCCATCACACCAGGAAGTACACCAGAGCCCCAGAGCCCAGGCCGAGCAGCCAAAACCCACACCCAGGCCCCTGCCACACCTGCGGCCGGGCCACCGAAATGCCACAGGGGATGCGCCTGCCGCCCCCAAGGTCAGAACCTGGCTTCTGGACGGGGCTCTTAAGGAGCTTCATTGGACACGGCAGCCCTGCTCTCCGTGCACTCGAGGCCCACAGGGCGGACCCCAGCAGCCGGTTGTGCGGGGGAGGCAGAGGGACAGCAGTCCCTGAGCCCAGCCCCGGCCCGGCCTTCCAACCTCCACACCCAACCCCCGTCAGCCATTCCGTCCTTGGCCTCGAATTCAACCAAATGGTGAAATGGGGCACCAAAAAAATGTCTGGCCAGTGGCGATGAAGGAAGTGTCCGAGGGAGCCCACCCGCAGTAAAGACCCCGGACACCCAGCCCGCGTTCTGGCAGTACGCTTAGAAATCCTCTAGAAATGTTATCAAGGAGTAAAGACAGCCAATGATAGAAAAATAGTTTTCAGTGGCTCTGGGTAAAGACAAGTGATGAGGCGTGTTCCGTTCACATCACGCGGCAGCCTCTCGAGGTGGTCCTGGGGTCCCCCTGGAAAGGAAGGCCGGCAGCCTAAGAGGAACGCACAAGCCCACTGGGCCACGCAGCTCCCACCCCCGGGACACCAGCTCCCAGCAAACTGATGGGGCCAGCGGCTTCAGCCTCAACTGTCCCTGTTCCAGAACCTTCCACATCCGCCTTGCTTCTGTTCCAAGCACACAGGCCGTCACAAGTCGTACCATGCAGAGGGGCTGTAGCTCGGCCCCAGGCCTCAGGAGCCGTCCCCCCCAAAACCCATCACTGAAGCCCGGAGATCCCAGGCAGGAGCAGCAGTGGCCTCAGAGCCCGCTCACTGGGGACCCTCAGGGCTACACCGGTGCCGCCTGGTGGTGTTTGGGGTTCAACACCCCACTCCTGGGGGCCCCGGGCCACCACCCTGAGGTCCACACAGGGGCAAGAGCCAGGAGGTGAGGGCGGTCCCCTGACAGGCCATCTCTGGCAGCGGGCGGTGTGGCCTGGGGTTGGCTGGCGGGGGAGGCCTGGGCGGTGGCCAAGCAGCTGGTGGGCAGCACGGCCCTGGGGACCCGGCGGGCAGGCGTGCACGTGTGCGCTGAGGGTGCGTCCACGTGAGCCACCCGGGAGCCTCTACCTGTTGATGGAAAAGATCCTCCTCGCCAAACTCCGCGGCCTCCTCTTCTCCCTCCTCCCCGTTCTCCGTCTCCCGCACCACTGAGGACTGCTTCACAGTTCTCATGGCTACCTCCTGCGCAAGAGAAAGGACACTTGAACACTTGACCCCTTGGGCAGCGGGGGCCACCTGTCTCGGTGACGGGCAGGCGGGATGCTCTGGCCGAGAGCCACATCGCAAACCCCAGGTCGCACACTCCCTGGCCTGTGGGCCAAAGCTGCACCCCAGAGCTCCTGCCCAGCCTGTGGTGCAGTAAGGGTGAGGCAGGGAGCCCCCAGGAGCGACCCCAGGGCAAGGAGACGGTGGCCCCCAGCAAGGCTCAGGCACCTACCTCCCCGTCGGCGTTGACCAGGACGGTCCGGAAGCTCTCGCCCGTGCCCCAGCTGTCCTGGCTCTTCCACACAAGCGTTGAGGGGGGGCTGTGGGCCACTCCCGCACCAGCTGCCCACACCTGGGGACACAGCAGGGCCTCCCCATCAGTGCTGGCTCTGGGCCCAGTACATGCCACCAGTTAGTTCCTGGTCCCTGCCCCCTGGGTCCCGCTGGAGGAGGACAGTTGAGAGGGTATAGGGGACACTGAGGTGCGGTGCCCAAGGACTCATGTCAGCAAACGTAGGCTGAGCAGCGACCAGAGGCCCATCAGCCTCAGGGGTCCACACCTGTGATCTTCTGTCTCTGCCAGCGCCCGCCAGCCCAGACAGCCCAGACCCTCTTCCACTGTGAGAGGCTGACAGGTTACCCCAGGGCTCCACAGGGCTCCAGGGACAGTCCAAGGGCACAACGGCACACAGGTGTCCAGTGACAGGACACAGCTGTTCTCAGAGCCAAGTCACCCCATCCCAAACCACTGCCTGCTTCCCAAGAACCCCCCACATCCCAGCCCGCACCACCGCCCCCCATGGCCACCCTCCCCACCGCTGGCCCTCCCGCAGCCACCTACCGTGACCGTCTGGCCGGCACGTAGCACGTACTTGGGCGTGAACTTGTAGGAGATCTCCTCCCCTTCCAGGATCTGCCTCTTGATCCTCCAGTTCCCCAGAGACTGGTCCTGGCACAGGGGACGTGGTGCCTGACGCACAGCTCGGGGAGGGCGCCCCCAGCTCTGCACCCCTGCCCCGGACGCCCCTCACCTTGTCCGAGCTGTTCTTCAGCTGCACGAACCTGCCCTCCAGGTCGATCTCGTCGATGCTGACGCCGCCCGAAGCCGAGGCCTGCTGCGCCAGGTGGAAGCTGGTGCTGCTGCTGCTGCTGCCCGTGCCGATGCCGCTCGAGCCCGGAGACTCCTCCACCTCCAGCCGCTTGCGCTTGCTGCGGCCCGAGCGCCCGGCCGTGGACACGCTGCTGCTGCTGCTGCTTGACGTGGCCCGCGACACTGCGATCCGCGACGATGGGCTGGGGGTCAGCTTCAGCCTGCGGGACGGAGGGGACGGCGGGCCCAACACACTCGCTAGCCCGGTAGGGGGAGGGGGCGCTTCTCGCCTGGCCCCGCCCCCCGCCCCCTCCCACTCCGGCCCCGCCCCCTCCCCAGAGCACGCCCACCTCTCCTCCTCGCCCTCCAGGAGCTTGCGGTAGGCGCTGATCTCCATGTCCAGGGCCAGCTTGACGTCGAGCAGCTCCTGGTACTCGGCCAGCTGCTGCTGCATCACGTCCCGCATCTCGGTCATCTCCTGCTCCTTGGCGTCCAGCATCTTGCGGAACTTGTCCCGCTCCCCAGCCATGGTCTCCTCGAGCTCGCGAATCCGGTCCTCTGCGGCACTGGCCTGGCGGGCAGGGGTCCGGGCAGCCGGGTCAGGCCGGCCTCTGCGGGTCACGCAGAGAAGCGCACCGGCTTGCGGGGTTTTTCCCCGCCTGCTGCGGACGCGGGCGGGCCCCGACTGCGGGCAGGAGGCCTTGGTGGGGTGGGGCCGGGGGCTCCGGAGGCCGGTGGGCCCAACAGCCCCGCGGGCCAGGAGGGAAGGGGTGCTGCGTCACCCACGCTGCCGCTCCGGCTCGCCTACACCCGACGCCGGGAGGGCGGGCCCGCAGCAGCGGCGGGCCGGCGGCGGGGCAGGCCCTGGGAGTCACCTGCTTCTGGAGGCTGGACAGCTGGTAGCTGAGAGACTCGAGCCGCACGCGCGCTTCCTGCAGCTCCTCCCGGGCGGCGCTGGCGGCCTTGTCGTTCTGGTCGGAGCTCAGCTTGGCGCTGTCGAGCTGGACGGGCCCGGACAGCGGTGTGAGGGGCCCGCCGCGGGCAGGGAGCCCCCGCTGCCCCCCGCCGCCCCCGCCGCCCCCGCCGGCCCGCACCTTGGCCTGGTAGGTCTGCTCCAGCTCCAGCTTGTACAGGCGCACCTGCTCGTCGTGCTGGCTGCGCAGCTCGTCCAGCGCCTGGGCCATCTTGAAGTCGTACTCCTGCTGCCGGCTGCTGTCCACCTCCACCAGGCGGCGCTCGTGCCGCCGCCGCGTCTCCCGCACCTCCTGCCGGGGGCCGCGGTCAGTGCCCCGCCCTGGGGCCCCGCACCACCCACCCCACCCCCGGCCTCCCCGACCCCAATTCTCCCCCCTCCCCGAGCCCCAAGTCCACGTGGGCGCCCAGACCCCCGAACCGCTGCGGAGTCACGGCCACCAGAGCGGACCCGGCCCCGGCGTCCCCCACTGGCAAGCAGATAAATAAAACGTGCCCCCGCCCCCTCACAGGGGAACTACCCGGCCGCGACCGGGAGCCAGGCGCCCCCACGCGCTGCCCCGGGGACGGCCCCGAGCCCACGGCCGCAGGGAGGGAAACACACAGGACGACGCACGGGGTGTGAGTCCACGCGGGTGACCCGCCCAGACCAGGACGGGAAGGGGGATCGAGCCGCTGGGGGGAGCGGGGAGGGGGGAGGGGGGGTTGACGGCTGACAGGGACCGGGTTGCTTTGGGGCCGACAGAACGGTCTAGTTAGAGATGAAGTTTGGGCAGTTCTGAAAACGTACTAAAACCAGCCAAACTGTACAAGTTTTCTAGAACAGGAACATTCCAATAAAGCTGTTGTTAAAAGAACTCCTGACAAGGGGCTCCTGGAGGGGGGCTCATTCAGCATCATTACCTCAGGGTGGTGGGATCCGGCCCCACGTCCAGCTGTGCACTTGGTGGGGACCCAACCTGAGATTCTCTCCCACTCCCTTTCCCTCTGCCTCTCCCCCTGCTCGCACACTCAGGCACTCCTCCTCCCGCTCTCTCAAATAACTCCATGAATAAAATCTTAAAGTAAGGGGGCGCCTGGGTGGCTCAGTGGGTTAAAGCCTCTGCCTTCGGCTCAGGTCATGAACCCAGGGTCCTGGGATCGAGCCCCGCATCGGGCTCTCTGCTCAGCGGGGAGCCTGCTTCTCCCTCTCTCTCTGCCTACTTGGATCTCTGTCAAATAAATAAATAAAAATCTAAAAAAAAAAAAAAAAAATCTTAAAGTAAGAATTCCTGCTGAGCCCGTCCCAGGTACCTGGGGACAGAGGCATAGAGACCCAGGCCTCAGGTCAGTGGCCGGACACCACAGCGACACTGTCAGCAGCCGGACACCACAGCGACACTAAACCCAGCGGGAGGTCTAGGCCCCAGAGCACAGCTGCCTCAGATACAGGTGCGGGCGGAGGGCGCCGTTCCCCAGCCTTAGGCTCTGAGGGAAGGAGAAACTCGCTCCGAACGGCCGGCCGTCACTCACACTGTGCCAAGAGCTTGTAAGACCAAGAGGACTGCTTCTCAAGGAAGCCAGTCCTGTTCTCAAAGAACCCGTGAACCTCGGGGAACGCTGGACCAGGACACCCACCTTCACGGCGGCCCCCATGGTGGCTCCCCGCCAGGAGCCCTTCCAGGTTGTCCTGCGGGCTCCCCTCACAGGTCCCTGCATGGCTCTCTTCCTGGGATCCTTCCTCACAAGTACGGACCCCCTCAAAGGCTCAGGGTCTCCAGCGGATGCCTTCAGGGGCTCCCCCCTAGCTGTCCTGGCCCTGGCTCTCAGGGGGCCGGGCTGGAGCTGGAGCCCACTCCTCAGGTGTATGGGCATCGGTCCTGCCAGCCCCCACCTGCGCCCGGGGCACTGCAGCCCCAGGGTTCCGTTGTGGGCCGTGACAGGACAATGAGCTCTGTGATGATGAGCTGGGAGGGGCCCCGATGCCACATCCCCTCCCAGAGGACACAGAAACCCCAGCTCTAGCTGCCAGAAGGGCAGGTGGGCCCACCATACCCCAGAGCCTGGGGCCAGTTCCAAGCTTGGGGGCAGGGGCCAGGAAGCAAGGGATGCAGATGGGCCCTCCCCTGCCCTTTCACAGAGAGGGTCTGCCGTGTGTTCAACAGTGGCACCCCAAAAGATGTGTCCACGTCCTAATCCCCAGAAGCGGGAGTGTGACCTTATTTGGAAAGGGGGGCTTGGGAGATGGGACTTATAAGAGTCTCCAAATCCAAGCTTCTGGATCATCCCGGTGGGCCCTACACCAATGACAAGTATCCTCATGAGAGACAGGAGAGCAGAGACGGGGGAAGCAAATGAAGACGGAGGCACTCGTGGAGGGATGTGGCCACGAGCCTGGGGAGGCACCTAGAGCCCCCCAGCCCCCGGGGCTGGGAGAGGCAGCAGGACCCTCCCCCGGATTGGGTTCCTGAGCTCCAGGAGGTGGCAGGATGCCGCCACCGCCATGCGGGGTGCGAGCCGCACCCAGACCCACCTCCTCGAAGACGTTCTTGCGGAAGTCGAGCTCCTCCTGCAGACTCTGACAGCGGTTCTCCAGGTCCACACGCGTCAGCGTCTCCTTCTCCAACTGCTTTTTGGCCACCGCGTGACCGTCCTCTGCCTGGGACACAGGACAGAAGCTGAGGTGACTGTCTACTGCACCGTGTGGCCTCTCGGGGCCCAGAGATCCCCTTACACACACACACACACACACACACACACACACACACACACACTCCAGGGGGTGTCAAGGGCTTGGGGACCAGCAGACACAGGCATCCTGGCCCTGGGCCGCTCCCCTATGATGGGACGTCCGGCCGCCGCCCCAGACCCCTGCACTCGCCACTGGGGCCGCTGGAAACCCACCTTAGCCAGCTGGGCCCGCAGCTCGGCCACGTCGCTCTCCAGGCCACGCTTTTCACTGAGGGCGGCGGCCAGCTCTGCCTCACTCCGGTGGAACAGGGACTCCAGATCCTTCACGCGGCCCTGAGCCACCGCGAGCTCACCCTCCCTCTTCTTGGAGCTAGGAGTCAAGGGCAGGCGTTAGCCAGGAGCAGGCAGCACGAGCCGTCGGGCACGATGGGGGTCTCTGGCAGTGCCAGGAAGCCCCAGGACCGGCTCCCTCCCGCCTCTGAGCCGTGCGCACCTCCCCTGAGGTAACGGGGCCTGGGCCGCCGGCACAAAAGGCGTCCCTTCCTCAGACCCGCTCTGCACACCAGGACTCCACCAGCTGACAAGTACAAGCGCTCAAAAAGACCTCAAGGAAAGAGCTTTAATGTCTTTTTTTTTTTTTTTTTGACAGAGATCACAAGAAGGCAGAGAGGCAGAGAGAGAGGGGGAAGCAAGCTCCTCGCTGAGCAGAGAGCCCGATGCGGGGCTGGAACCCAGGACCTTGAGACCATGGCAGAGGCTTCACCCACTGAGCCACCCAGGCTCCCCTTTAATGTCATTTTTGTGTAATTTTTGGACATGGGGGGGATCACGTAAGGGAGAATGATGTTTTAAAAAACGTATAATTTAGTAAAGTTGCAGGTTACAATGTTGCCCTTTGAAAAGTCGATCTCACTTGTAAACTTAATGCACTTCTCGAAACAGGTCCAGCTGACGCCCCAGGAGACAATTTCCCCGACTTTAAAGAGGCAAACAGATTCTTTAACGCCCAGCTGTCTGCAGCACAGGCCTGGGGCTCCTGGTCGTTTCTCAAAGGAATTCGCCACCTTCCAGGAGCAGAATGTACGCCACCCCCCACCCAGGAGCCGAGGGAGCCGTCCCCAACAAGGGGACAGTCTCCCCCAAATGCTGCTCACACAGGGGTGCTATGGGGGCCAAGCAGCGTCCCTGGGTCCAGCCCCCCAACCGCACACCCAGTGAGAACCGCTGGGGAAGCAGCTTCCGCTGCACGAGGTTGGGGGGGGGGGATGGCATAGGGACCCGTGGCTTCGGCCGCCAAGCTGCCGTGTCCTCAGCAGCAGCCCTGGAACACAGAGCTCCAGCCGCGCCTCTGACTGCCATCCTCCATGAGGGTCTCGGGGTCCCCGCAGTCCTCACCCCTGAGCTTACGCCACACGGTCCTGGCTCTCCTGCCCACAGCGGAACTGAAACCCTAAGCCCCTGGAGCAGCTTCTGCAGGGGTTTGGGAAAACAAGTCCCTCGTCTGAACCCGTCACCGAGAGCCTGCTTTGTGGGGACGGGCCCCCTCGCGCCAGAGATGCACCTGGGAGCACCGGGCTCTCCTGGGGCAGAACTTTCTCGTGGGTGGAGCTGACAGTGAAGCCCGCGAACCCGCATCAGGAGGGCAGAGAAGCGGGACAGGAGGTGAGGGAGGGGCACGAGCCACCTGGGAACCCCCACTTTCAAGGTGTACAGCCCTGCCTGGGGTCGCCCTGGAAACAGACCTGGATGAGGGGAGCATTAAGAACGAGCCAGAGCAAGGGACACCTGGAGGGCTCAGTTGGTTAAGCCTCTGCCTTCGGCTCAGGTCATGGTCTCAGGGTCCTGGGATCGAGCCCCGCATCGGGCTCCCTGCTTAGCGGGAAGCCTGCTTCCCCCCTCTCTCTGCCTGCCTCTCTGCCTACTTGTGATCTATCAAATAAATAAATAAACTCTTAAAAAAAAAAAAAAAAAAAAGAACAAACCAGATCTATTATTTCCAGGAGAGGAGCACTCAGGCAGAGGAAGCAGAAGTGCAAAGGCCCTAGGGTCAGGTGTACCTGGCAAGTTTAAGATCAGCCACAAAGCCAGGGTGACTGGAACAGAGGCATCAGGTGATGTGGAAAAAAATTTTTTTTAAGTTCATTTGAATAGTCTCTAAACCCATCGTGGGGCTTGACCAAATAAGCCCAACACACGCTCTCCCGCCGGGGTGACACAGCCACCTTGATGCGGAAAATCTCTAAACACCTTTATCCAATATTCGCATTCTGCAAAACTACACAGAACGGCCCAGAAAGCAGGGGCACCAGGGGCTCCCACGGGCCACGTCTCCCGAGCATCAAGCTGAACGCGGCTTCCTCATCTGTGGGACAGTCCTGGAGAGTTGAGTGGGAGCATCTGACCTATCGGTCGGGTCCTCCACGCAGCCACCCACGCTCCTGTCCTCGCCGAGATGTGCTGATAAACGGGTCAGGAAGAGAACCCACTCGACCTAAGCGCAGCCGGCTCCCTGCCCGGGAAGGGCTCCTGCGGCGGGGCAGGAAGCGCGGGAACGGAGGGCGGCACCTGCAGCCTCTGCTGGCCAGAGGGCGGCCGCCGGACAGGAGGCCTTCCCAGTGGAGCAGGGGCCTCCACTGAAAGTGACGGCCCAGACGTGCAGAGTCCCTACCGCCAGCCCCGCTGCACTGGCCGCTCCTTGTGTCCTGTCTGCCGCCCGCCGCCCGCCGCACCCAGCATCAGGCCGAGGGAAGCGGCGGACAATGGGCACAGCTGTCACCCACAGAAGCCGTCACGGAACAATGGGACCAGCCTCTCACAGCCACGGCTCCCCTGGTGAACCTGTCCCGGGTGCGGGAACATCCCAGTGGCTGGGATAAAATCCCAGCACGGAGGACACCCAATGACTCTGGGGGGACATCCACGAGAGGCTTGTGGCCTCCCAAGCCCAACCTTGCCGGTGTATCCGGCGTCCGCCGTGAGTTTATGGAAGGCCGTGCGGGTGCTCACACCGGCCCCGCGGTCGGTCTGGGGCAAGGCTGCCGCAGACTTTTACTTTTCTCCTTACACTAGCTTGAATTTTCCACTTTCTCGCTAGTGAGCACCTGGGACCGCAAAGCAGGAAAAATCAAGACTTCTTGGCCCAGACAAGGAGCCACACCAGAGTCCCAGGTGTGTGGAGGCTTCTGGAATCCTCAGTGGCCACAGGGAAAGCAGTGCTGACTCTGGAATTCCCTCAATCTTCCCCAAGAAGCACAAATCCCTTTTTAATTAAAAAACCTATGATAGGGCGCCTGGGTGGCTCAGTGGGTTAAAGCCTCTGCCTTCGGCTCAGGTCATGATCTCAGGGTCCTGGGATCGAGCCCCGCATTGGGCGCTCTGCTCAGCAGGGAGCCTGCTTCCCCCCCACCCCCCACCCCGCACCCCCCGCTCTGTCTGCCTCTCTGCCTACTTGTGATCTCTGTCAAATAAATGAATAAAATCTTTAAAAAACAAAAACAAAAATCCTATGAAACTGGTGGGCTATAGTCTACCCTGGGTCTAGCGTTGCTCCCTGGCTGAGGACCAGGCTCCGGACCCCGCGGGGCCACCCCGCGCACGCTTCCACTCCAGTGGCTCTCCACGGAGGGACCCCCGAGGCGCGTCCCTGAGCCAGAGCAGCTGGGCTGAGGCCACACTCGGGCTCCGAGTCTGGGACGTTCTGGAAAAGGCAAGACCGCGGTGGCCGGGACGGAGAGACGGGGAAACACGGGATTTTTAGGGCAGCAAAGCCGTAAGGGCAGACGCGTCTTCATGACGGCGTCCGAGCTCGTGGAAGGCACCTCCCGCTGGGAGGGAAGCCTCATGTCCACTCGGGCTCTGGTTAGCGGCGCTACATGGTGCCGTGTGTGAGTCAGACGGCGGAGCTCGCCCGCTCCTGGGCGGGGAAACCAGAGCAGAGACTTTGGAAACTCTGGCCTTTCCACTCATTTTCTTAGACACGCAAAACTGCCTAAACCCAAAAATGGAGAAGAAGGAAAACATCCCACAAACGTGAAGGTGACTCTGTCAGCAGCTGGGACCGTGAACGGGGCTTGGGAGCCAGGCCTCGGTCCAGGTCACCGCCAACCCGAGGGGCCCTGGACGAGCCTGGCCCGGTTTGCCACCGCCCCCCACACACACTGGGGCGGGGACAACGACAGTCCAGGCCTGGTCACGTGTGGCCGCCGGTGTCATCGCGGCGTCATGGTGTCTTCTACCCAGCACTCAGTCTGGTGCCGTCCCCGCCACAGCACCTGGCTCTCCACACTGTGCGCCCGGGCCTGTCTCTCATGAGCACCAGAGAAGACAAAGCACTTTGGAAGAAGAGAAAAGGCCGGGCCTGAAGGCTGCCAGCCCGGCCCAGCGGGGACCGCAGCCTGGATGTGGCGCGGGGACGGAGGCGGGCAGCCCCACAGCCCCACAGGAGCCTTGGAGGATGAGGGTCCCCACGCCACACGTGAGGCAGCGCGCCAAGGTCTGTGGGGCCCGCGGCCTGGCGGCGGGGAGGGTAGCACACCGGTGGCTCCCAAACTCAGGGCGGAGAGGGGAGGCTGGGCCGCGTGGCCCGGGGCCGTCCTTTCCCTGAGGGAGTGGGGGGAGCCGCTCAGGTCTATTTTTTATTTTTATTTTTTAAAGATTTTATTTATTTATTTGACACAGACAGAGATCGCAAGTAGGCAGAGAGGCAGGCAGGGAGAGAGGGGGAAGCAGGCTCCCTGCGGAGCAGAGAGCCCGATTCGGGGCTCGATCCCAGGACCCCGAGATCATGACCCGAGCCGAAGGCAGAGGCTTAACCCGCTGAGCCCTCCAGGCGCCCCGGCCGCTCAGGTTTAAAAGCTTCCCTGGGCTGAGTGATGCTGGGGGACCAAAGGTGGTGGGAAGGGCCGGCTGGAGGCCCAGGCCACAGAGCATGCCCCCGCCAGCGGCCAGCCCGCCCGACCCGCACCAGCAGTGTCCAGGGTGCCCGAGGGCCGCACGCCTACCCCTTGTTGGCCTCCTCCAGCTCCGCCTTCAGCTTCCCCAGCTCGATCTGCAGCCGCGCCCGCTCCCGCGCCGTCTCGTCCAGCACCCGGCGGGCGTCCGCCAGCTCCGACTCGTACAGCGTCTTGATGCCGCTCACCTGCGGGGTTGCAGCCAGGCCCAGGTCAAGGACAGACCCCTCCCCACCGACAGCGGGCCCTCCCGGCCCGGACACGGCTCCTCCCGAGGCCCCCCACCCCCACCCCAGGGGCACCCCAGCCGGCCCGAGCTCTCCGGGTCCCGGGTCCCCCACCAACTGCGCACACAGCTCATGCTTCTCGCCGCCTTCTCGCTCCCAACCTTCCCCCGCGTCCACACGCGGAGGGCCAGGCACGGGTGTGACAAACATCTGGAACCAAACAAGGGCCGTGAGGGAGCCCCTCCGTCCCCCTAGGGCGGCCAGAGTCCAAGAGACAAAGGGTAACAAACGCTGGTGGCAACACCGGGAAACCTCGGGCCCCCACGGGCAGCGGGCGGGAGTGGGAAACGGGCCTGGCGCCGGGCAGCCAGGTGGGCAGCGGACCCTGGAACCCAGCGACCCCACAGCTGGGACCTCCATGCCCGGAGAAGACGCGCGTGTACACGAAGCTGCGTGTTCGCGGCTCAGCCCACCGAAGCCAGGAGGTATAAGCAAGCCCAACGTTCTCCCGCCGACCAGCAGATGCACACGGCGCATCCCCATGCGCACGAGCGTCCCCGGCCACCACCAGCAGCAGGGTCCCCACGCGCTGCCCGGGGGACAGATCGCAAGCCCACAACACGCAGGGAGGGAGCCAGACACAGAAGGGCACGTGGGGTGTGAGTCCACGCGTGTGACACACCCAGACCAGGCTCCTCCACGGACGGGAAGGGGACTCATGGGGGCCGAGGAGGGCTGGGGGTGACAACTGATGGGGACGGGGCTTCTTTTGGGAAAGCGGCAATGTTCGGAGGGGATGGCTGTGCACCTCTCCCCACGCACCAGCCGCTGACCTGCGGAGCGTCGGAGCCACAGGCGCTGGGAACTCCAGCTCAGTGACCTGAGGGCGCAGAAGGCGGATGGAGGACGACACAGAGCTGCCGCTCAAAGCGGCACCACGTCCCCTCCCATGAAATGCCAGCAGGTGGGGGGGGGGTGCAGGTGCGGCCGGGACCCTTCCTCCCACAGGAAGGCCCCAGAGCAGAGGGGACTGCCGGGAGCGGCCGACAACCTGCTGCACGGTCAGGTAAGCAGCATCCCGCTGCCCAGGGACCAAGGGGCCTCCAGGAGGGGGGACGCTTCAGAAGAGTGGGGGTTTTAACAGCCAGTCTGAGCCCCCCCCCCCCACTGGCCTGGGCATCCTGGGCCTCAAGACAGCAGCTCCCAGTCACTTCATCCCATAGGTGAGACGGGATATGGGCTCCTGGCCCTATCTCACACATGGGGAAACTGAGGCATGGAATAGGAAACTGGTCTCTCCGGACCCATCACGTATAGGGCAGAGGATGTCCACTGGGGGCGATTCCAAGAGGACACACAATAGGGGAGCAGAGACAACCTTCTCCCTTCTGTCCCCTGGCTGTGGCCATCACCCACCCCCGGACAGCAAGGCTCCTCCCCCGCACAGAGCTGGTGGCCTGTGGCCACGCCCGATGTTTGCTCCTCTGGGAACTGGATTGTGGAATCAAGCTCAGTTCACAAAAGTGACCGCTCCTGTCTCCAAGCGTACCTGGGTTTACCGTGTGTCCTTGTTCTGCCTCCTGCCATCTCACCTTCCAGAACTCTCCTAAGCCTGAGGAAGGGCACGCACAAGATCCCCTGCCCTGACCCCCACCCTTTCTCTCACACCTTCCCCTCACCAGGCAGGGGTCCCGGGATGACTAGTGACCAACACGACAGTCACTAAGGCTACCGAGCCCTGAGCCAGGTTGGGGCATGGGGCAGGAGAAGCCAGCAGTGGTGACACTGTACGTAAGTTCTCGATACTTCATTCCCAGGGCGGGTTTTGCACTAACTTTAATTTTTTTTTTTTTTTTTTTAAGTAAACTCTACCCCCAACATGGGGCTCAAACTCACACTTCTGAGACTAGGATTCACACACGCCACTGAGTGAGCCAGCCAGGTGTGCCACTAATTTTAATTTTTTAAACAATCCATTAAAATATTATTGGGCCCCCTGCCTGGCCTAACCATGAGGAAACACCAGCCTGCCCCCAAACTCCTAACCAGCGCTCCTCATGGCTACCGGGGGACATCGACCCCTGGGAATCTCAGAAACGCTCTCGGTCCAGAGGGGCCCAAGGAGACGTGACACCTGAACACCGTGTGAGGTCCCGAGGGCGTCCCGGGCCAGAGGAGTGGGGGACACGGAGGACATCCAAATAGCATGGGTGTTCGCCCAGGATGTCGCTACAGCATCAACGCTGATACAACCACTGTGACAGAGACATGACTGTGAGACGCTAACAGAACTGTGCTGGGGGACGTGGGACCCTGCACGTCCTTGGCCATTTTCGTGTAAATCCAATACTAGCCTGACAAGGTTGAGTAAGTAAAAATACATCGTATTGTTTGTCTCCACAACTGAGACTTCTGGGTCCCCCCTGGATTCACTCATCCTGAGTGCTCTGGGCTCTGAGGCCACGCTCTCGCAGTCACCTCAAGTGTCCTGGTTCAAGTCCCAGGTTCTGGGGCGCCTGGCTGGCTGTCCTGCGGCTGGGTGTCAGGGCGGAAGTTCGGGCCGCATGGGCACAGAGATTAGTAGCTACGGGTACAAAGTTCACGCAGCGTTTCACGCCCCCACGTGCAGGCGCACACGTGCGGGCGCACGTCCCTTTGTCTTCACACGCGCTCACCGGCAGCTGGGCCGGCACACCCGGGCCGCGGCCAAAGCCATCCCGCCCTCTGCGTGTGTCCAGCCTGCAAGCCCAGAGTAGTTTCTACATCAGTCCGTGGCTGAGGGGAAGAAAAGAGAAAGAGATTTTGTGACACAGGCCGGTGACAGGAATTCAGTGTGTATAAATAAAGTTTTCTTGGCACACGGCCTGGCCCGTTCCTTCATGTAGTGTCTGTGGCAGCTTCCACTCCAACTGCTGAGTTGAGGAGCCACGGCGGAGACTTCCAGCCCACAGAGCTGAAAATGCAGACTCCGGCCCTCTGCAGAGAACATCTGCCAACCCCACTCTGTGGCCCTGGGACGATTCAGAAAACTCTTGTGGAGGACACACACACACAGCGTCTTTCAGAGCCCGAACAGGTGCTCTGCTGGCCCCTGGCCCCTGCGGCCCGGCCCCTGCGACGGCCCCTGCGGCCCGGCCACAGCCGACCGGAGACCGATGGCCGGGGCCTTTTGTTTTGTCTTTTATGGCATTATTCAAGTACCAAGAATGAACAAATGTGTTAGCATGTGTTGGCCAGGGAGCGGGAGCATGGTGGGGGCGGGGGTGTCCAGATAACCCGAGGTGGCCTTTTCCTGTTCCTGCGTCTCCAGGGGATGGAACCTTCCCAGCCGGGAACCACGGTTCTGCAGGCAATCCCCGCACACAGACAGCCCATAGGGCTACTTTCTCCCACCCGGCTCCCCGTGCCGCGCCCCTGCTCCCAGGGTCCACCCGGGGGGGGGCGCCCTACCTGCCCCCACCCCCCAGCAGCAACAGGACACCTGGGCAGGTGAGAGAAAAGAAACCGAAGGTCGGAGGAACTTAACACCTGAGTGGGGATGCTCCTTGGAGAACTGCCTCTCCCTCTTGGCTCCCCCCTCTCCCGGCCAGCACCCAAGACCTCGCTCAAACAGAAATCGAGCCTGGCCCCAGCCCTTCCAGAAGCCCTCCAGTGACACGAGCACGTGGCTCTTCAGCACAGAGCGGCCGGTGGGACCCGTATGTGGCACGTGCGGGAGGGTGGCAAGGGCTTGGAAGCTTCTGTCTTCCCTCACGCACCTCCACTGTCTGGATTTTGTTACATGCTCGGGGCACGCTTAGGACACTGTAAAAGGCATCTTCAAAGGGGTCCGTAAGTGGCTTCTCCTAATGGGATTTGGGGTTGGAACATCTCTGGGATGGGGTCATCCTGAGCACTGGGGGGCGGATGGGAGTGAGCAGTACCCCTTCCCCCACCCACTCCATGCCAGGAGCGCCCCAGCGTGATGACCACCATCCTCCTGGGGGTACCAGGCACCCGGCTCCGCCCACATCCCTCCTGGAGCCACCATCCAGTCCCAGCCCCCATCCCGCTTCTGCCCACCCACCTCTCAGGGCCCCTCCAGCCTGGGCCCCACTGTAGCCAAGGCCATTACCAGGGTGCTCTCCGAAAGCCTGTGACAGCGCCCCCCACTGACCCCCCCCACCCCCGCGCCGACTGCTCCAGCGCCCCTCCTTCCCCAGGCGCCAGCTCCCTCCACTGCCCAGTTCCCAGGGGCACTGATCACCTGGCCGCAGGGGCACTAGAGGCTCCAGGAGAACCTGCTGGTGGCAAGTCCCCAGCTCCAGCTGGTAGCCTGACCCTCAGCCCGGGGACACCCGGAGCCCCTGGCCTGCCCCTGAGCCCAGGGTGGGGCAGGTTTACCATAGGCGGCAACACATCCTTTGTTCCCAGGAGCCGTCAGAGACTGGGAGACCTCACCTCACCAGCTGGGAAGGGAACGGCCCCTCCCAGACCAGCGGGATCCGGTTCCCCAGGCCCTCCTGCTGGCGCTCTAGGTACAACACCCACCCAGCGCCAGGGGGCTCCCATGCCGTGGGCCCAGCCGGCCCATCACCCTCAGAGGGCTGCCTGCCAGCACCACACCTGCAAGGCCAGGAGAAAGACAAGGCACCCCAGCAGGCAGGAACCGGACCCGCACCCTGAATACCCCAGCACCGCTCTGGAAGGTGGCCACCTGGTGGGGGGGTGCGGACAATTCTAGCCTCATGAGACTGATGACAAAACCTGCCCAAGGTCACACAGACTCAAAGCACTTTGCACGAGTTTGCATCAGAGTTTGAATCCAGTCCCCGCACCCACTCCCGCAACACCGACAGCACCACCTTCCAGCGAAACCTCCTCCCCGTCGTCACCCAGGCCACTTTCTGAGCCGACCCGTCCTGGCTACTGTTAATCAGGGGCGACAACCCACGGTCCCCCCGGGCGCCCATCCTTTATTCTACAAAACGCACATTAACACGCCCGGCCAGCCAGTTAGAACAAAACGGGGGTGGCTCTGTCATCTCCATTTTACAGAAGAGGCACTGAGACCCAGGGAGTTTAAATGACTTGCCCAGGGTCACCCAAAGGGTAAGTGGCTCCCCAAAATGACCCCCACAAGACTGTCACATGGTCCACGGTCAGGACAGGGGCCTGGCTCTCCTAGGGGGCCCTCAGGGGGAACCACAAGGTGAGCACTCTCCCACCAGCCATCCTGATTCCCAGCAATCACACTTGGTTTTGGAAAGGGGCCAGCAGGGGTCCAGCTAAGTGAGAAGAGAGCCTGGGGCCCGGGGGAACCGGGGGAGAGTTGGGTTGGAGCCACAGTCCCCAAGCAAGGAAAGAACCCACCCAGGACCCCCAGACACAGGCCTTCCCATGCCCCTAGAGGGCGGGGGTTACCCAGCCCCTTCTCCCTCAGTCTGCAGTGAAGCCCTGGGACCCACCTGGAATCCCAAACTTCCCACTGGATCCCCAAGACCAGACATCTCCCCATCCCCACCAGGCTCCAGCCCATCGGCCAAGCGGGTACCCCAGGGCCCAACTGAGGACCTCTCAAATTTCCCATGGGACCCCGGGGCATCGGACCCCCTCCCCTCCCGTGCCCACCCACCCCAGGTGCCAGTAAGAGATGGAGCCTACAGCCTAACCACCTCTCTAGTCCCTCAACTCCCCAGAATTCATCCCAGGACCCTTG
This sequence comes from Enhydra lutris kenyoni, assembly GCF_002288905.1. Classification (NCBI taxonomy): domain Eukaryota; kingdom Metazoa; phylum Chordata; class Mammalia; order Carnivora; family Mustelidae; genus Enhydra; species Enhydra lutris. The sequence goes on along the minus strand of NW_019154170.1, from coordinate 4,750,220 downwards.
GAGAGTTCCGCAGAGAAGAGCACCGTGCCCCCCCCAGACCTCCCCCCAACTGAGGTCCTCCACCCCTCCTCGGGGTCCCTTCAGAGAGCTTGAACTCAGGCTCCTCTGAGACCACAGAACCCCACCAGATTTCCTCCCGGGACGCCAGGACACCCTAACACAGCCCCGAGACTCTCCGCCTCTCCCTTAGGGGCGGGGCTTTCTCTGGCTCACACCCTCTCGACCACGGGATCCCCAGATACCCCCCGACCACTCAGGGCTCGGGCTTGCCCCCCATCCACCAGTCGCACAGGGGGCCCCTGATCCCTTGGGGGATCCCTCAGAGGACGGGTCTACCCCAGACTGCGCTCCTCACTCGGTGGGCTCACGAACCGCTCTGTGGGCCCCTCGGCGGGCGGGGCTTGTCCCAGGGCGCACCCCTCGCTCACAGGTCCTCCGAAAAGCCCTGGGGAACCTTCAGTGGGCGGGGCCTGCTCCAGGGTGCGCCCCTCGCTCCGAGGTCCCCGAAAAATCCCTCGGACGCCGCGGTGGGCGGGGCCTGCCCCAGTCTGCACCACTCGCCTGGGGCACCCCCGAGACCTCTGAGGATCCCCTCTATGGGCAGGGCCCGCCCGGCCTCCGAGCCTCACCCACGGGAGGTCCCCGAAACCCCACGGGTACCCTCAGAGGCCAAGGCCTAGCCCCGCGTGCGCCCCTAGGGCCCCCCGAAACCCCGGGGACCCCCCCGGTGGGCGGGGCCTGCCCGGTGTCCCTTCTCGCGCACGGGAACCCCCGGGGACCCTCCGAGGCCGAAGCCCCGGCTGAGCGCCCACCTCGCGCGTGGTCACCTCCTCCCTCTCGGAGATCTTGAGCAGCAGCCGGTCGTTCTCGAGCTCGAGCGCGCGGACACGGTCGATGTAGTGCGCCAGGCGGTCATTGAGCTCGCGCAGCTCCTCCTTCTCCTGCAGCCGCGACAGGCGCGTGGGCGACAGCGGCGTGGCGGGCCCGCCCCCGCGGCCGGGCAGCGGCGTGGCCATGGCGGCGGTGGCGGCGGCGGCGGCGGCGGCGGCTCGGGGCCCGCGCGGCTCGGGACGGCGGCCGCGGCGCGGCGGGCTCATTCAATCCGCGCCGCCGACCAAGATGGCGCCCGGCGCCCGCCGCCGCGGAGCAGCCTGGGACTTGTAGTCTGTCGCGGCTGCGCGGGGCAAGCCGGGAGCTGTAGTTTCCCGCGCCCGCAAGGCTCCTCTCGCCTCCCGCTCCGCCTCCCGCTCCGCTTCCCGCTCTGTCCATCGCTGTTCCTGAAACCGCTAGCGTTCAGGGCCAGGCCCCCGGACCTGCAACTCCCAGCTCGCCCCCGAGGGACAGCGGGCTTCTTTCCAATGCCCACCTTCCCCACTTGTACAACCTCCCTCCCTCCTTGGAGTCCTATTAAAATGAACGGTGAAGGGACCTCGCAAACACGCTCAGGGATGTCACTTACAGGTACGATCAAAATAAAATAATGGTAAGATAAGATAAATAACAGCTCACAGCGGCGCCAGGCTGGCTCAGCCGGAAGAGTATACGACTCCAGCATTGTGAGTCCAAGCCCCCAGCTTGGCTGTAGAGATTACGAAAAAAACAAAAAATTAAGTTAAAAAAAAAAAACTGAGCTCGCAGATGCAGAGAACAGGTTGTGGGAGGTTGCGGGTGGAGGGGTGGGAGGTGGGCAACACAGGCGAAGCCGTCAAAAGACACAAACTTCCAGTTATAAAATAAGTAAGTGCCAGGGATATAAGGCGCAGCGCGGTGGCTGAGGTTAATAACACTATATTGTAGGTCAGAAAGTAACTATGTGCGTTGACGGATACCAACCACACCTACTGTTATCGTTTCAACAATGCACGCAAACCTCAGATCAGCAGGTCGTGCACCTGCAACTTCCACAACGTAACATATCAATGACACCTCAATTTAAGAAAAGAAAAGAAACACCTCACTGAAAAGCCAGGCACGAAGGGCCACATACTACCCAATCCCACTTATGTAAGACATCCCGCGGAGGGGAATCTATAGGCCCGGTCTCGGCACACCACCCAGGGCCCCGTTGTTCTCTGTGGTGGGGCAGGATGTGGAGGACCACCTCTGGGCGCCCCAGCCTCCACCTGATGCCAGCAGCACCGCTGCCCCACTCCAGTCCGAATAATGTCTAGTCACTTCCCCCTGTCATCGCCCCCAGTGGAGAAACACTTCCTTCCCCTCACCCTGGAACTTGCGGGGAGAACTCCTCCTTCCCAGACATCCCACCTTGGGGAATTGGGCTGAAACAGCCTCGCTTGGGGACTCCCGCAAATGTCACACGAGAACGTGATTGCCCTTCCAGCCCTCGGAGGGCCGGGATGCTCACCTGTCTTCAACACCTGAAACTCACTCTGTATTCCCCTCTCACCAAAAGCCAAGGGCCCCCCCTTAGAACCCAGTCAGGAACAGTCCCCACCTAGACTGTCACTGTGCTGCCTTCTCAAAAGTGACTTTGTGCTTGAAACCCGGTATCGGTGCCTGTGCCGTCATCACACAGAGGAGACGGTGGGTAGGATGTAGGGTGCGAGGGCACTTAAAACGGAGAACGAATCCGTGATACTGCAGGGGGCAGGGCCGGAGCGGGAGGAAAGTGACTGAGGTTTGAGGGTGGCATGGGGTCACCTTGTCAGCGCTCCCCGCCCCCAGACCCAGCTGCAGCCCCCTCCTCACCAGAGCTCCGCTGACCGCTGCCCAGAGCCCTGGCCGACCTGGCCCCCCCGCTCAGGGCCCTGCAGGGTCCCACCCGCCGCGAACGGCTCTCGCCCCTCTCCGCCTCCCCGTCTTTCCCGGGCCAGGAGGCCAGTCCCCTCCCGGCGGCACGGGCTGCCCGGACAGGCCTGGGCCTCAGCCCTCGCGTCTGTAAAACGAGTCTGGCCCCTACTCCCCACCCCGACCCCTCGGCGCTGGGCGGGGCTCGGGTGCCCCGAGCACCCCCTACGCACGCGGGACCCCCGGGGGCTGGACTCCAAGTCCCAGAAAGCCCTGCGCTTCCCGTGGGTGGGGCCCTGGGCTCCCCCTTCCCCGCGCGGTTTGGGAGGTGACCGCAATTTTCAAATTTTGGCGCTGGACGGGCGGGGCGGGGACCGCGGCTGCCAGGCCCCCGCCCCCCTCCTCTGCGGAGCCGGAAGTCCGGGCTCCCCCCTCCCGCCGCCCCGCCAGGCTGGGCTGCCCCCTGCGCCGGCTGCCCCCGCCAGGCACGCAGCAGGACGCTCCGGGGCAAGGCCGGCGGGGGAAACTAAGGCACGGAACCCCCAGCGGGGCGGGGCGGGGCGCAGGCGGGACGCGAACCCCCCACCCGCCGGCCCCGGGGCGCAAGAGAGTTGATGACTGTCTGCTCTGGGGACGGGGGTGCGGGTACGGGGTAGGAGGGTCCGCGCCCGCACGGTGCAGCCCGTCAGGCCCCGTCCCGGCCGTGCGCTCCGCGCCCCTCCCGCCGCCGCGCTCGCCCCGCGCAGGGTTTGGCGCCACATCTTTCAAAAACCTCCGTCCAACGGCTGCCACTGGCTCCGGGCCCGGCTCGAGAACCCGGATCCTGAATTCCGGAGCCTGGATCTGTGAGGCCGGGATTCCGGAGCCCGGGGAAGGGCCGGACGCCGGAGCCTGGCTGGGCGGCGCGGCGTATTCCCGAGCCCGGAGGGGACTGGGGGCTCCGGACCCCTGGTTCCAGAGCCCTGCGCTAACCCTGGAGTCTAGGAGCCGACTTCGGGGACCTGGGGGGCTGGAACCTATAATCGCAGGTGGAAGCTGGGCGGGAAGGGGGACGCTGAGGCTGGCAGGAAGCCGTGGGTTTAGGGAGCGGACTGCATTAGAGACAGGGACGAATCCTGGCGAACTTCTCCCCGAGCCAGGCACTGGCGCTGGGGCAATTCGGCCCCAACAAAGCTCCCTGCTCGGAGGCAGGGGGCACGGGGGGAGCTGAGAGACAGGACACAGACACACACAGCACAAATAAGCAAATGACATGGAGTATGGGAAATGGGGGAAAACAAGGTTGAACGGGTTTGGGGGGGCAGTGGGGTGTGTGGGGATGCGTTTTAAAATTGGGTGGGTCCCTCTGCAGAAGGCTGGGCTTTGACTTGGAGAAGCTGACATTTAAGCCAGGACTCAGAGAGAAGGAGGAGATCAGCCTCCTGGTCTGAACGTGCAGAGAGAAAGCCTCCCAGGGAACGGGACCAGGCGGACTCTGAATCTAGTCCTGCAGGTCAGGGCACTGGGGGAGAACTTCCAGCAGGTGGAGATGTCCAAAATCAACCTTGGAGCTTCGGGCCACCGTAATAACACTAAGCCAAGAGTTTGGGATAAAGAGGGACAATAACTTTATTGCGATGCCCGGCAAAGGAGGCTACGGCTGGCGGCAGCCTTCAGAAACCTTGGGCCCTCCCCAAGGAAGGCGCTGGGGCGTTTTGCAGGGAAGCACAGGATCTAGCAGGAATTGGGTTTGTGCTATCAGCCGTTTTCGTGGCGGTTCTGGGTTCCTGAAACAGAAGGATAAGAAGGGAGGAGGGGAGGTTTGCAGAAGAAAGGAAAAGCTGACTTTAAAATCAAGCTTTGGCAAAGCTTAGTGCAGCCATTTTATTTTTGCTCAACTTGACAATTTTAAGTGGCTTCAGGGACAGATATTAAAGAGGGAGACAAACATGTAATCGGACATTGGCGTAGTAGCTAGCTACTGCTGCGTAACAGGTAGCCCCAAATGCAGACGCTTAAAGCAACTCCCATTTCTTCTCTCCGTTTCCAGGGCTCAGGAATCCGAATGCAGCTTAGCTGGGTCCTCTGGCCGGGGCTTCACAAAAATTCCCTTCCAGCTGGTTCGCACTATTGGTGGAAGGATTCAAGTCCTTGCAGTCTATAGGCCTGAGAGTGTCAGGGTCTTACAGGCTGTTGTCCGAGGGCTGTCTCAAGTCCTCATCCCATAACAGAAGATCTCGTTTGGGTTTTGAAACCCTCACTGCTTGTCGTAATAGGGAACCAAAACCCCAAAACAACCCAAATATCCATCAAACAATGGGCCCACAGCTCCCTGTATATTTATGCTATGGAATATTATACAGCGGTGAAGAGGAAAGTGCCTCGGGGAACACCCAGTCACGGAATGGCCTCCCAGACGTAAGATTGTGCAAAGAAAGCAAAGCGCAGAAGAAATCCAACACTATTCTACCATGTTTATGAGAATTCCAAACCTGGCTGACCCGGCCGATGTGTCATTTAGGGGTCCTACAAACACGATAGAATTGGAAGGAAAAGCGGACACAGCGGTTTTGTCTGGTGACGGAGATGGTGGCACGTGGGGACAGGTAGAGACAGTGGGGCTTCAACATGGTGGTCACATTCGATTTTGTAAGCCTGCTGGTTGTGAAGGTTCTATTGTATATGCCGGACATACAAGTTATAGATGGTGGTTCTGTGTTTGATAGATTTCATCTTTCAAAAATGAAAAAAAAAAAATAAAAAAGAAAAAGCCTCCTTGGGACTGCTATGCAGAGCAATGTGGTCCCAGTAGAAACAGACTATCCTACCACAAAAGAGGAATGGTAGTCGTGTGACCTCACAGAGGTGCTAAGTAAACTATGGTGCTATTCACGTGGAGATATTTAAATGTATCAATCAGCACACATTGTACACCTTAAGGTTACACAACGGTTATATGTCAATTATATGTCAATTAAAAAAAAAAAAAGAATAGGGGTGCCTGGGTGGCTCAGTAGGTTAACTGTCTGCCTTCGGCTCAGGTCCTGATCTCCGGGTAATGGGATCGAGCCCCGCATCGTGCTTTCTGCTCAGTGGGAAGCCTGCTTCCCCCTCTGTCTCTGCCTGCCTCTCTGCCTCCTTGTGATCTCTGTCTGTCAAATAAACAAACAAACAAAAATCTTTTAAAAAATTGGGAGGTATGTTTTAAAAATAAATAAATAAAATATTTTAAAATAAATAAAATAAAATAAAATTTGGTTTCAGGATGGCTGGCCGGCTCAGTTGGGAGTACATGCAACTCTTGATCTCAGGGTCGTGCATTTGAGCTATGTTGGGTGTAGAGTAAAAAATAAAACTCAAAAAAAAAAAAGGCGTTTCTCAGTCACACCAGCCATATTTTAAGGGCTCAGTAGCCACACACAGCTGCTCGCCACCGGCCAGAGCAGGTGACGCGGAGGCTGGGAAATACCCCTGGGGAGGGCCTGCAGCGGCCCGGGCGGTGGCTGGTGGTGCAGTTAGACCTGGCCCGTGTCCCTTTCCGGACCTCTCCCTACACCTCCTCTTCTACACTTCACCCCAATACCCAGGACTCAGAATCACCTGTTCCGGCACCGGGCGGATCTCGCCCTCTTGGGCAGCCTCCCAAGGGCACACTCCCCGGACTCGGGTAGCAAAGGGCAGCTGGCTGGCGTTTGCAGGGGCAGAGGGAAAGGAAGCGTGTGCTGAGCTGCCACCTGTGTGCGGGTGAGGACCCTTCTCACAGTGAACAAACTGCCGGGAGAGAAACAGAGGCAGGCGGCAGGGACCTAGGGCTGGCTCTCTCCATGCCCCAGGGTCTGGGGCAGAGCCGCGAGGAATGGAGAGCTTTAACTGTGAAGCAGGCTTGCCAGGAAGGTTTGAAGGGGTGAGTCCTGGGCTATCTCCGTGTAACCAGCGGCCTCCAGACTTTATTACCACTCACAGTTCCGGGAGCCGGGAATGTGGCTCAGCCGAGTGGTTCTTCTGTCCAAGGCAGGGGTGATAGGAGTCATTGGTGGCGTCTAACTCACAGGTGGGCTGAGCTGGGGCCTCAGGCAGCCTCTCTCCCCTTCTGTGTGGTCGCATGTCCCCAGGGCTGCGGCCAGTGGGACTTCTTAGGTGGGATCCCAGGAGTCCCCGAGAACCGGACAGGAGCTCCAGGCCTCTTGAAAGTTAGGCCTGCCTCGGGCAGGGCCCCTTCCCTCGTGCCCCGTCGGTCAGCAAGTCACAGATGCAGCCCAGATGTGCTGAAGGGGAGGGGAAATGGGATCCAACAATGGGATGAATGTCCAGGCACTGCGACTGGGCTTTTCTTTTTTCCTAACGACTTTACTGAGATGTAATTAACATACCGTACAATTCACACCCTCAAGGGCACAGTTCAGTGGTTGGTTTTGTTTTCCATATTCACAGCTGTACTATATTCACCACAATCAAGGTTCGAACATTCCATCACCCCCAAAAGAGGTCCCATTCCTTCCCTTCCCTCAGCCCCCGGCCCCCACGAGCCCCCTTCCAGTCCGTGGAAGAGCCTGGTCTGAGCGTGTCACATGCGTGGACTCACACCCCGCGCGGCCGTCTGTGTCGGTTCCCTCCCCGAGCGTCGTGGACTCGGGGTCCGTCCCTGGGGCAGCGCGTGGACGTCTCGCCCCTGTTCGTGGGTGACTGAGTTTTGGGGTGTGGGTGAATGACAACGTTTTCACCCCTCATCAGCTCATGGACGTCTGGGCTGACGGCCCGTTTTGGACTTCACAAACGCTGCCGCTGTTAACACTCGTAAGTAGGCTTTTGCGCAGACAATGGTTCTCAGCCCTCCAGGGTGGACTGGTCAGGTCAGATGGTAATCCCACACTCACCCCTTGCAGGAGCTACCAGACTTGACTTTTCCTTTTTTAAAGGATTTTATTCATTCATTTGACAGAGAGAGATCACAAGTAGGCGGAGAGGCAGGCAGAGAGGGAGGGGGAAGCAGGCTCCCCGCTGAGCAGAGAGCCCGATGTCGGGCTCCATCCCAGGACCCTGAGATCATGACCTGAGCCGAAGGCAGAGGCTTAACCCACTGAGCCACCCAGGCGCCCCTACCAGACTTTTCCACGGTGGCTGCGCTACTTCACGTTCCTACCAGCGCATGCACGTGCGAGGGTCCCAATGTCTCCACATCCTCCCCAGCACTGGTTATCACCTGTGTTCCCTATTGTAACTGTCCCCTTGACCATGAAGCTGATGGTCCCGACACGCGTCTCTCATCCCCAGGAGTGTCTATCCCGATGGGAGGACAGAACACGCCTGGGTGGCATTTTCTTATTTGGTGCACAGGCTTTTGAACCCTAAGAGGTGGGTTTTCGGTGTCTCCCCCCGAATTCTTGCTCTGGGTCCCACAAATGTTAGAAGCAGCCTCGCCAGTGGTGCCCCCGGAGGCCGGAGGGAAGGGATTTGACATCTGTCCCAGAGCTGGAGTTGAGGAGTTAGCCACTGCGGGCCGGGGAGCAGGGGGTGTGGAGGGGACCTCCACCCCACCCGGCCTGTCTGCGCATCTGGCTCTCCTCCAGCCTGCGAGCCCCAAATCTTTGCTGGGTGTTGGAGCAAATGGTGTCTCCCCACCGCAAACTCCTGCCCACTTGGAACCCATGAGTGGGACCTCATTTGGGAATAGGGTCTTTGCAGATACAATTGGTTAAATTAGGAGGTCACTGGGATTCGGGTGGGCCCCGAGGCCAGCGCCTGGAGTCCTTGTGAAGACACAGAGGCACTCAGGGCGAAGTGCAGGTCCAGACAGAGGCAGGTGGGAGCCAGGCGTCTGTGAGCCAAGGAGAACCAGCATCACCAGAGGGGCCCAGGACAGATTCTCCCTGGGAACTTCCACAGTCCAGTGGCCACCTTGACCTTGGACCTCTGCTCTCCAGAATGCGGAGAGAATAGACCCCTGTCCTTTGAAGCTGCCCAGGACGGTGTATTTGTTTGTGGCGTCCCAGAGACGGCTACATTAGGGTTGTGGATCTGGCACTCTTCCGAGGCCCCCCGAGGTTCTGGGGGTCACGGCGCACCCCCACCCCCGCCCCCTCTCGCCCCTAGGGTCCAAGTTGAGGGAGGTCTCTGGGGACTGTGCCCTCCAGCCAAGAGATTGGCTAAGCACTGGAGAAGTACCAGCCCTCCAGCCAATGAGGCAACGTCGGTGACGGTCTCGGAAGGTCTGCGGTCTTGTGAGACCTCTGCGCGGAGCACGACATCTCACTGCTCCCTTCGGTAGTGACGGGAGCCCCGCAGTCGCGCAAGCAACACAGCTTTACTGAGCACCTGCTGTGCGCTGGGAACACTGCGGGGTGCGGAGCCCACGTTAGGGCGCCGTAACAATGATATCGGGAAAGAAAGACACGTAGCGTGTTCCAGTGCGCTAACTGCTAAGAAGAAAAAAGGGGGGGGCATGGAATGCACCGGGGAAGGGTGTGTGAAACATCTTGTGGGGTCAGGGGAAGTCCCGCTGAGAGGGGGGCAGGGGCAAGATGACCTGGGGCTGGAAGGGGTTCCAGGGAGAGGAACGGGCAAAGGTCTGGGTGCAAGACCACGTTCCGCACATTCAAAGGGCAGCAGGAAGGGTTCCCGGTGGTGCTTCATCTGGGGAGGGCCACCAGAGGAGGGACCTGAGCGCAGCAGCAGGGGCCCAGCTGGGGGACATGGGAGTCTGGGGAGGGAGAGGGTGGCCGCCAGTGGATTGCCAGGTCACCCTGGCAGGGCAGGGCAGGGCAGGGCAGGGGTACGAGGAGGGCTTCCCGTGTGCCACACATCTTCTAGGCCGTCCTTTCTTGCAACCCTTTCACTAGCCGGATCTTTCCCCGAAAAGAGGGAGTTAGAGGTTAAGTCCTCAAGTCAAGGATGCAACAGGGGTGCAGATGGGGTTCGATCCGGGTGAGTGTGACCTCAGAGCAGAACCCCCTCAACCCCTCCCTGGGATGTCACAGCTGGCTGGCATCCAGGCCACCTGCTGCCGGCCAGCCCACCCCTCCCTCACCCCGCCCTCCCTCCTCCTCAGCAGTCCCCAAACCTGCCTGGCCTCCTCACCTCCTGACCTCTGCTCTTGTCACCTCCACCACCTGCGGGATCAACCCCACCTCCTTGCAGCCCATCCTGTCTTACCAACACCTCCAGCTTCAGAGGATGACTCACATCCACCCGGAAGCCTCTCCTTAGGGACAGGAATCACGTCTTGTTCATCTCTGCAAAAAAAAAAACAAAACCATGATGTCAGAGGCCAGTTCTTCGCCTTCAAACTTGCCAGAGACTTCCTGGCACATCCAGATGCCCCACCCCCACCCCCACCGCAGATCCCAAGGCCCACCTCTCTGATCGCATCTCCCCCACCTCTGCCCCTCACTAACTCTGCTCCAGCCACCTGGGCCTCCTGGGGGCTCCTCAAACATTCCAGGCGCAGTCCCACCTCAGGACCTTTGCACGTGTTGTGCTAGAAGCTCTCTTGCTTCATGCTTCCCCAGCCTGGCTGCTTTATGTCCCTCAGGTCTCAGCTCAAGTGTCATCTCCCCTGACCTCTCCACCCAAAGTGGGGTGCCCACCCCCAGCACCATATCAGCATCCCTTGGGCCTTCAATCAGTGCCTAAAAGTTAGAAAGCACCCCATTTAGAGGAAGTTGCAGCGCTCAAGGAGCCCTCTTCCAAGTGTGGGCCAGAAGGAATTCGTTCGGTGCTCGGAACAATCCTGGATAATGCTATGATATCTGTTGGCAGAGAGGGAAACTGAGGCACGGGAGTGGAGCAGGGAAATGGCGCACCCAAGTGCCCACAGCTGGACAGGAAGAAGGCTGGGATTCAAAGCCAAGCAATCAGAAGCCTCCTTGGTCATCCCATCCCTTCCATCTGTTTGGGAGACTCTGTCCATCCGCCCCTCACACCCCCTCCGGCTCAGCTCAGGCCACCATAACAAAGCCCAGTAGGCTAGGGGGGCTTGAGCCACAGTCATTCGAGGTCCTGGAAGTGTGGATTTGGTTATAAAGCCAAATCCACAGCGGGGCTCCACCCTCAGGACCACCCCCCCAGAGGCCCCGCCTCCAAGTACCGCCCCACGGGAGGTCGGGGCCTCAGTGCAGGGAACCCTAACACCTCCTGTAATGATGGGGGCCTCCAGGCGGCACCCCTGTCCCCACATCCACCCCAGGCCCGCCTTCCCTCCTGGGGCATTCGAGCCTGGATCCACCCCCAGCAGGCTGACCCCTCCCAACCTCCTTGCTTTGTTCCTTCATCCACTAAGAGCAACCCCCTGGCTCCCAGATTTTCACGGCGGGGGCGGGGGGTTGGGGGTAGGGGGAAGTGAGGGAGGGTTTAAAGGCAGGGTCCCAAGAAGCAGGCCTGGATCTGGGTGAAGCAGAAACTCAGGATGAGAAGTGAGATTTTGATGCTTTTAAGAAAGTAAAGCAAATGGAAAAAAAGAAAGAAATCCATGGATACATTGAATCAAAATTTTCAATCAGGGCAGATCAATCATGCTGGTTTTTCCCTTTTGGCTGGGCCTCCCATAAATGACCCTGCCTTGACTGCAGGATTTTACCATCCCACCCAGGCCAAACTTTGGGGAGCAGTCTTTGGAGTCAAACTATCGTATTGAAACGTTTATCTCATTCTGGACCAGTGGTGATAGCCGCTGGAGCTTTTCACTGTACAAAACCCACTGAGCTGGACACTGTAAGAGGGCGAGTTTTGTGGTACGAGAATTAGATCTCAATTTTTAAAATGAGAGAAAAAAAGATTAGCCATCTTGGTGACTGAGTTTTTTGTTGCTCCTTTATTTTTTATTTTTCTTTAAAGATTTTATTTATTTATTTGACAGAGAGAGATCACAAGTAGACAGAGAAGCAGGCAGAGAGAGAGAGGGAAGCAGACTCCCCGCTGAGCAGAGAGCCCGATGCGGGGCTCAATCCCAGGACCCTGAGATCATGACCTGAGCCGAAGGCAGCGGCTTAACCCACTGAGCCACCCAGGCGCCCCTTTTGTCGCTCCTTTAAATTTTGCACCCCAGAATGTTAACGCTCTCTGCTCCCTAGCGCCTGCCCTCTTAGCCAGAGCACAGCAGAACTTCAAAGAATCCATGTCCAGACCCTTCCTAGGAATCAGCCTCTTCCTGAACCCCCAGGCTGTATCCTCTGCCTGGCATGCCTCCTCCGGTCTTCACCAGGAAAACACCCACTCATCCTTCCGTACTCATGCTGTTTTGTCTCCTTCCCGGTCTGGTTTCCTCCATCCCCCTGTGCCCCCCACTCCCTGTCCTTTCCCTCTAGGCTCCAAACATCCAGTCCGTAACCTCTGGGGTCTTGGGATATTTGAAGTATCTGGAGATATCCTCAGGGAACTCTGAGCTCTGTGCCCTTGAACGAATAACACTGTCTTTCCAAGTCTCTATTCCTTCCTCTGTGAACTTGGCCCAGCTGCGAAGTGCCACTTAGCGGGGAGGGAACTCGGAGTGAGCCCCCAGCAGAGAGACTGCTCACCAAATGCCCAGCACGTAGTAAGCACCTGATAAAAGTTCGGTCTTATTAGTACCTTCAACCCAATGCAACATCACAAAAAATGGGATTCCAGGGGTGCGTGGATGGCTCAGTTGGTTAAGCATCTGCCTTGGGCTCAGGTCATGATCCCAGGGTCCTGGGGTTCCCAGCTCAGCAGGGAGCCTGCTTCTCCCTCTGCTTGTGCTCACTCTCTCTCTCTGACAAATAAATACATAAAATCTTTTAAAAATGTGGTTGCATTTATTGATTCTTGAGACAAAGAGTCTCATTTTTTTTAAGGGTCTCACTTTAAAAAAAAAAATTTTTATTGGGCACCTCGGTGGCTCAGTGGATTAAGCCTCTGCCTTCGGCTCAGGTCATGATCTCAGGGTCCTGGGATCGAGCCCCACATCGGGCTCTCTGCTCCGAGGGGAGCCTGCTTCCTCCTCTCTCTCTGCCTGCCTCTCTGCCTGCTTGTGATCTCTCTCTGTCAAATAAATAAATAAAATCTTAAAAAAAAAAAAAAGACTTTACTGATGACAACAGGCATCCAGACAGCCAAAAGGCGGAAGCAACTCAAGTGTCCATCAGTGGATGAATGGATAAGCAAACCGGGTGGGACCAGACCCTGCAACATCACCCAGCGTTAAGGGGCGCTTGGCAGGCTCAGCTGGTCTGCGGCCAACTCCTGATTTCACTGATTGGATTAACCCCCCTGTCAGAGTCTCCCTGAGTGTGGGGTCTCCTCGTTCCTCTCCCTCTGATCGCCCCCCTGCTTGTGCTTGCTCTCTCTCTCATTCTAATAAATAAGTAAATAAAGTCTTTTTTTTTTTTTTTGTAAATTAAGTCTTAAAAAAGAAAGTAAGGATATCCTGGGGCACCTGGATGGCTCAGTTCATAGAGCATGTGACTCTTGATCTTGGGGTGGTGAGACCAAGGGGCTAGAGTTTACTAAAAAGAAAAAAACGAAAAAAAAAAAAAAAAAGGAAGGAAATCCTGACACCTGCTACAATGTAGATGAACCTTGAGGACGTTGTGCTCCGTGAAAAGAGCCAGACACAGAAGGACACCAGGGTCTGATTCCATTTATAGGAGGCACCTAAAACAGGCAAGCCACGGAGACAGAAAGCGGAGTGGTGGGTGCCAGGGTCTGGGCTCCTGCTGAGTGGGTACAGAGTTTGGGATCTACATAGTGATGACGGTTTCACAGCGGGGAGAACAGACTGGTCGCCGCTGAATGGCACGTTTACAAACGATCACAATGAATTCTACCGCAGTAAGAGATAAGCCAGGCGCACCCGAGCGGTAGTCGGTCTTTTTCATTTTTAAAAGACACGGCGTCCGTGAGGCCATGTGTCGCACGTGTAAGATACTGTGTATCCAAAATGCTGTAACTGTCATTCCAGTCCTGATTCTTCTCTCTCTCTTCCCCTCCGCCTCCCCCCTCCCCCGTCCGTCCCTTCCGGCGCGTCGGGCGCGGAGACCGCGTGTGGCCACCAGGTGGCGCCGGAACGCCTCTCGGCTCCCGGGACATTTCGCGCCCCCACGGTGGGCGGCGCGGAGGCGGCGCGATGCGTCAGCCAGACCGCGGGCCCGGGAGTCGGGGGAACCGAGCCGCGGGGCTGAGGCCAGACCCCAGGCTGGCGGGGGTGGGGACGCAGCTGTGAGTCAGCCGGGAGTCCCCGGTCGCCCGTGGGAGGCAATCCCACGCTGGCCTGCCCGCCAGGCTCGTGAACTGCCTTCCCGGGGAGACCGGGAGGCCGGCGGCAGCCCCTGAGTGCGGCCGTGCTTGTCGCACACGTGTGGCTTCAACACCAACTGGCCAGTGGCTTGGGGCCGTGGTGGTCTCCCCAAGCCTCAGTTTCCCCTTTTGTCTAATGCAGATAAGTATGGACCCTGCTTCTTGGGTCTTCGACAAAGGAATGAACCGTGATGCCGGGAGCCCGGTGTGCGGTACGCGCTCGGTGTATACCAGCGTCCACTCCGGAAGGAGGAGTCAGAGCGGCCACCGTCCCTGCCAGCGGACGCCATGTGGCCGCGTGCAGTGCAAGCACGCACCGTCCGGCCCGGGCTTCCTCCGTCTGCCGCCGGCGTCTCTGCGCGGTCAGGTGCGGAGCCCGGTCGGAGGGTGAAGCGCGAGTCGCCGCCAGGGGGCGCGGGGCGGGCCGCGGCCCCGCCACCTGCGCCTCCCACGCGCGCCCCACCCTGAAACTCGCGGGGGGTGAGGAGGGGGCGACCGTCTGGTCCCTAGAGTGCCTGGGGCTGTGCAGCCCTTACTTCTGCGGACCTCGAGGCGGCGGCCGCTACCGCCGGCTGACAGTTATTGAACGTTTACTGGGTACCCCTCATTTTATGTCATGCTTCCTGCAACTCCATGTGGCCGGGACGCATTCTCCTGGGGCAGGTGACACAGAGGCCGCCTTCGCAGTTCGCAGTTTTGGGGGGCCTCGAAGCGGCCTCCTGCGACCGCCGCCGCCTATCGACCACTGTGCACCTTTTACTGAACTTAACGCTCCCTCCAAACCGGTGAGGCCGGCGTCGCGGGGCATTAGGTTGGGACACAGGGTCCCGGAGAGGTTAAGTCACCCAGGGTTTGGGGTCCCGCAGTCAGCCACCCCCTCCCCCGCACACACACCACCTGGGAGGGATCGGACTGCAAGCTGGGACCTTCCTCCTGCAGGCCCTCAGCAGAACTTGGGAAAGGCGCGGACCGGGGACTCTCCCGGGACCAGGAGGGGATTCCAGCCCCCCCCCCCAGAGGCCGCGCCAGCCTTGCGCGCTGGAAATCCCGCGCGCGCCCCGAAACGCGGTGCAGCTGCCGGGAAATCAGGAGGAAAACTTCTGCTTTTTTTTTTTCTTTTCTGGCACTCACGCTCCCCGCCGCCCCCCCGCGCCCTCCTCCGGGCTCTCGCCCCCACGTGGGCGCCCCCACCCGCGCGGCGCTCCGCCCCCTGCCCGCGTCGGCCAACCGGAGCGGGCCTTTCTCTCGCCTTTGTTGGCTCGCCAATAGGAGGGGCGGACGCGCCGCCTAGGCCACGCCTCTGCCGAGAGTCTATAAATGTCCGCGCCTGCGGCCGCTGGCTCAGATCGCTGAAGCCGTGGACGCGATCCGTTTCCTCGCAGCGGTGCGGATTACTCTTGCTGAGGATTTTGCCTTTTTCGCCCCCTTCTTTGGGGGAGGATTTCGCTGCCTTCCGAAGGTCTTGAACGAGCGCGCGGGCTCCGTGGGAAGGTTTTGGGCTTTGCGGCCTCGGATTTTGCATTTTCTCGCTTGGGACTGTCTGGGCTGCTTTCCACTGTGGATTATAACTGCAACATGACGTTGGAAGAGCTCGTGGCGTGCGACAACGCGGCGCAGAAGTAAGTAGCCCGGGCTGTGGCCCCGTGAGGTCAGTCAGGCCGGGCGGGATCCCGATCGATCGGTGGCCGGCCCGGCGGAGCGCTGACCCTCCTTCTCTCCTGACCCCAGGATGCAGACCGTGAGCGCCGCGGTGGAGGAGCTGCTGGTGGCCGCGCAGTGCCAGGACCGCCTCACCGTGGGGGTGTACGAGTCAGCCAAGTTGATGAATGTGTGAGTCACACACCGTCCCCGAACTGGGCGCGGGTGGGGACCCCCTCCGCTCTGCACCACCCCTGCTGCACCCCTCTCTCGCGCAGGGCTAGGATTTCCCCCACGCGTCCCGCTGTGGAGCGAGGGCCTCTGTGTTGCTTTGGGAGGTGGGTTGCAGTATCCTGAATGCAGCATTTGCAAGTGCCCACCACCATATTTGCTGCTGCGCTTCCCCCCAGATATCCCGAAACGTGCATCTCCCCACCTCGCCTCCCCCTGCATGCACACGGGATCCCTTAGGCGCCTTCGGTTTCTCTTTGCTTTTCGAAACTCCCTTGTGCACAGTGGCCTTTCTGCAGCCCCCAGCTGACCCATCTCCTTCCTCTGGCCCCCTTAGGGACCCTGACAGTGTGGTCCTGTGCCTTCTGGCCATTGATGAGGAGGAGGAGGATGACATCGCCCTGCAGATCCACTTCACACTCATCCAGTCCTTTTGCTGTGACAACGACATTAACATCGTCCGGGTGTCAGGCATGCAGCGTCTGGCCCAGCTGCTGGGCGAGCCAGCGGAGACCCAGGGCACCACCGAGCCCCGAGACCTGCACTGCCTCCTGGTCACGGTGAGTTGGACCTGGGACGTGCCCCACCCTGCCCAGGCACCTGGGTCTGTTTGTCAACAAAGTTGAGCTGGCCGGCCTCGCACCAGCTCAGCGCTCAGCCACGATCGGAACGTCCCGTGGGCAGCCCCGGCCGGCCCTCCTTCCGGGGGCAGCTATTTTGAGCTGGCCTGTTTTCCCCAGAGGGGCCCTGGGAGAGGGAGGCTCCCTGCCCACTCCTGGGGCTCCCACTGAACCCCTTCTTTCCCCCCGCCGCAGAACCCTCACACAGATGCCTGGAAAAGCCACGGCCTGGTGGAGGTCGCCAGTTACTGCGAAGAGAGCCGAGGGAACAACCAGTGGGTTCCCTACATCTCCCTCCAGGAGCGCTGAGACCCTTCCCAGCATCAACCTGCTGGGTTGCTACCAAAAATAAAAATAAAATAAATATTTGATCCCTCCCCCCCAGAACAACCCCCCAAAACAACCCAACCTGTTGAGACCGTGGGGGCAGAATCATCGGAGAAGAGGGGAGCACGCAGCCGCCCCCAGGGCGGTGAGCCGGGAGCAGCACCCGCTGCGGCCCCCGTGAAAGGAGAAGAGGGGGACCCGGGCCAGCAGGACAGGGGAAGCTGGAGCTCAGGCTCTGCGACAGAGCAGCTGGAGTGGGGGAGCCGCGGCCTCCCCCACAGTGGAGGGCCCGGACTCCACACTCGGGGTGGAGTGAGACCGACGGCGTCCCCACCCTTCTTGAGACAGGCGCTGCCATCTGCATGGGACTCGCGGGCGCAAGGGTCTGCACCCTTGCCAGGACGAGACTTCGGGACTTGGGAGCTGGGGCTGACCTTGCTCTGTACCCATGAACTCCCAGTTTGCAAACGTCAAGGACCATCTATTTTGCTACTTGCACTTGTTACTTGAACCACTGAGAGAGCCGGAAAGCTACAGATACACGTATTTTTATTTCTACGATGACCTTGTAATAAACTTCTAGAGCTTCTGGGTTCTTGTGTTTTTGCCGCCTCTGAGAGAGGCCAGGACCTCGCGCCCCCCCTGCGCCCCGGCAGCACTGCCCCCCAAGCTTCCTCCGCAGGCTCACCAGGAAGTGTTACCTAAGTCGCTGCTGGCAGCCCGGCTCCCTGCAGAAACAGTACCTCTTCTCTCTGCAGCCGGCGCCGACCTCGCCGACAAACCTTGGCCTCTTTTTTTTTTTTTTTAATCCTCCCTCCTCCTGCCCCGTAGCAATTAAAAGACCGGTTTATTACGAAACCTGGCTGCTGTGCCACAGCTGTTTCGGGCTGTGCTGGAGCCGGCCCCAAGCTCCGGGCCTAGAGAGACGCACCCCTGGGAAGCAGGCTGCAGCCCCCGGCCTCCCAGCCGCCACCAGCCCCAGGTCCGGAGAGGTCAGGAGGGCACCTGGACGGCGGCGGGCTCAGGGCTCGCAGCTGCCTTGGCAGGGCTGGTGGGCTTGCAGGGAGAGCTCCTCCGGACAACCCCCAGGGAGGGGCCTTCCACCACCCCTGCGTTCTCCCTCCCGGGACAGGCTTCCTCACTGCACTACAGGAAAAAAAGTTTTTCTTTCCTCAAACCAAGATCAACAAGCAAAAAACCCACCGAAGTCGTGCTCCCAGCCCAGCTGGGCTCGGCCGGGGGTGTGCTTTGCCTCTAAACCGAAACCGTCTGGTCAGGGCCAGGACCCGCCACCTCCCGGTTCTCCCGAAGCTGCAGGCGCGGTGACTCCCCTGCCCCCGGGGCTGGGAGCCTGGGCTCGCGCCTGCCCGCCCCACCCCGCCTCAGTCTTCCCGCCCAAGGCCTGCGGGGTGGGCTTGCGCCCTGCTAGGAGGGGGATGGGGCGGGCTGCGCCGCAGGCCGCGACCTTTCCACGGAGCCCTACGTGGGCGCGGGAGGAAAACCCCGGCGGTCCCCCGGGAGTCACGGGGCTGGGGAGAGCCCCGCCGGGGAGGATGGGAGGGAGGGAGAGGTGGAGGGGGAAGTCCCAGAGGGAGAGGAGAAGAAGGGGCAGGATTCCTGGGGGGGGGGGGGGGGGTAAGGGGAGAGACGAAGTGGGGAGACGGGATCCCCGAGGGGGGAAGGAGACCCCGAGATGGAGCCCTCAGTGGGGACTTAGGTCGGGGAGCGGTGGAAGGGATCCCGTAGAGGTTAGGGGGAGATGCTTAGTGGAGGCAGGGGCCAGAGCCCTCAGGGGTGGAGGGGGTAGTTTGAAGAGGAGAGGGTTTGGGGTGTGGGGGTGTGAGGTTTGGAGGAACCCAGGCGGACTGGGGTATCAGAAAGGACCCCTGTACGGGGTGGGGGAGGGGAGGGAGGAGGCCCGAGCCCCGAGCCCCGAGGGATGGGAAAGGGGGAGGTGAGGAGGGAGGTAGGGGACTCCGGGGTGGGGGGGGGGGGGGGGGGGGGTGTGGGGGGGGGGGGGCTCTCTGTCCCTATCTTGATTCTGGCCATCCAGAGGGGCTTGTGACGTCTGTAGGTTCTCTGTCCAGTAGGGGAAGACCCCGGCTCCTGAGCCCCAAGGACACACAAGGCATGGGAGGACCCCAGCTGTGTAACGTTTAGCTGGTCCCCTAACTTCTCTGTGCCTCCGTCCCACTGCCCGAAAATTGGGGTAAGAATGCTGTCTACCTCCTAGAGTGTTGACAAGGTTAATATTTTTTAGATTAGGTCTTCCCACGTGGAACACAGAAGGACTGGCCATTATTGCCGCTGTCCCAGCACGATTCCTACGCCCCCCACCCCTGCCTTTCTAGAATCATCTCCTTACTCCACCCTGTGAGTTACCAGAGCTCAGAGGAGGGCGAGAATTGCACGCAAACTTTAAGAAAGCGGGTGCTCCAAACTCAGCAAACTGAAGACGATTTTCAAGCAGTATTTTTGGAACTCGATGCAAGGAAGGGGCAGGACAGTTTTGCTTGTGAGCGGAGTCGGGGATGGCGGCAGGCCGGCAGATGTTTGCTTCCGTCCCGGGCTCCAGTGCCTCTCCCTTCCCCACTCTGGGTTTCACTCCAACTTCAGATATTCGGTTCCTTTACTTTGCAGAATGAAGGCTGGGAGGGTGTGACCTCCCAGGAGGGGGAGAGAGAGATGAACCCAAGGCCTGGGATTCAGACCCCAGCTCTCTGGGCACTGCCCTGTGCAAGCGCAGGGTGGAGGCAGTGGTTGACCCGCTCCTGCCCCTGCTGCTGTGGTGGTGGTGGTGGTGCTTTAACAGGAGCACGGAGTCCAGTTTCCAGAAGAGACGGGGCCCGGCGAGGGCGAGCCACAGACTGGCCATTGTCTTGAATTGTCACCGATAGGCTAGTCACCCCTGGGGAAAACGTGGGCTGAGGGCAAGAAGACGGATGGCACTAGTCACCCCTGGGGAAAACGTGGGCTGAGGGCAAGAAGACGGATGGCACCATCCCCAGGACACCTCTCCTGCACAGTTCACACCAGGGAGAAGCTGCCCAGGTCACCTCTGCAGGTGACCCCCTGGGCTCCCACCGCTGGGGACCAGGGGGGACGAGAGATGCCACGACATCAGCAGGAAGGTGCAGGCGGACCCAGGTGATGGGGTGCAGGTTCACCTCGGGGTACCCGCACTCACCTCTGTCCGTGCCTACACCCGTGGCCCTGAGACACGCACACACGCACCCCCCCATGCGGCTATGCGTGCACCCAGCTCCCCAGACCCCAGACTCCGGACCCCAGACACGCTGTCACCCGCTCAGCCCCACCCAGGCACTCCCGGGCCTGGGGCTGGAGGTCCGGCTTCACACCACCCCCTTGGGCAAATCGCTTAGCTTCTCTGAGCCCCGCATCCACGTGTGTCCACAAGACAGTTTGCGTGTGTTCGCACACCCGCCCAGTGGGCCCGGGCATGGGTTACATGCATGTTGATAGCTGTGTAAACACAGATGTCATCTCTGGCCCCGGGCCTTAACAGTTTGTAGGAGTCAAGCTAGTTCCTGCATCCTCCGTGCCCGGAGAAGGGGGCTGGCCTGGGGGGCATGTCCTGAAACACGTAGCGTAGCCCTGGACTTGAGGACGAGCAGGGGCCTACGAGGAAGAGGGCCAGACCCGGCGGCAAGGTTGAGATCGGTGTTAGAACCGCCGACGCGGCCGGGCCAGCTTCTGCCCTGTTATCTCCTCAAAGCAGCTCTGCCCGGTAGCTCCTATCTTCATCTGCTTTTCACAGGAAGGGAGCACAAGGGCTCAGAGAAGTGCAGCCACTTGCCCGAGGTCACACAGCTGGGGGCAGAGAGCTGGGGTCACACAGCTGGGTGATGGTCTGGTCAGGGACCAGGCCAAGGCCTTGTGTGATGCCGAGGTAGGCTTTGATATCTGTTCATATTTTTATTTTCATGCAATTGAGATATAGTTTACAGACCATAAAATGTACCCCCTTTACAGTGTGATTTAGTGTTTTTTTAGCACACTACATGGATTTTGGCAGTTATCACCCCTGTCTAGTTCCAGAACATTCCATCACTCCAGAAGCAGCTCTGTCCTTGTGCGTGGTCCCTCCCCAGCCCTTCCCCCAGCTCCCGGCACCCGTGAATCCACTGTGTTTCTCTGTGGCTCTGCCTGGTTTGGCACATCCCACAGAAACAGGGCCACACTCCCGACGGTGCGTGATCCTTGCATGATATTTAGGGGCTCATCCGTGGTGTGCGTGTCACCGTCAGACTCGGGTCACTTGCCTCACGTCTGTTGTCCCACGTGTGCACCCTTCTGTGTAGACAAGGACACGGGAGGGTGCTGACGTCATCAAGCACCCTGCTGGGGCTTGGCACCACGCCTCCCGCCCAGGCCCTGCTCACGCACCTGTCCTCCAGGCTCTGTCCTCCAAGCTCTGC
Source organism: Enhydra lutris kenyoni (assembly GCF_002288905.1). Lineage (NCBI taxonomy): Eukaryota > Metazoa > Chordata > Mammalia > Carnivora > Mustelidae > Enhydra > Enhydra lutris. Next base: position 4,728,991 of record NW_019154170.1, on the reverse strand, counting down.
CTCGTGTCCTGAGCCCTTCCTGCGACCCCTCCCCCAGCGGACGCTGAGTCAGCCTTGTTTGCTTCCGTGTCGCATGCCCCATCTTTGGGGAATCTCGCCACACGGGACCCCCCGAGAGCCTGTCTCCCGTCTCCAACTCAGCCTTCCGACTTCCCAGCACCTGCCTGCATGTAAGGACACATTTCACCCTGCTTGGGACCCTGGCACTTCGGAAATCCTCGGCACAAAGACTCCTGAGTTGTGTGCCGAGACTGACTCACTGATGGTGACCTCCTTCTCTGGGACAGACTGTTTTGTTCCTGAGGGACACACACCGGCCTGCCAGGTGCTAGGTCCTGGCCGGATCCAGGGACACCGCCCGTGGCAGGGAAGCTGGAAGCGGGCCCTGTGGGGGCGGCTGGCTGTGTGCCCGGGGCAACTTGCTTCATCTCTGCGGGCTCAGTCTCCTTATCTGCGCGATGGGGACACTAATAGCAGCGCGCACCTCTGGGGCTGTTGTGAGCATTAGCTAGCGAAGTATGTGGGGCATTTAGAGCGGCAGGGAGCCTTCCAGAATACGCAGCTCTTGTTACGTGAGTCGTAGGCCACTGTTTACGGGAGTCTTTCTACTTGAACGAGGTGTCTGTCCTGTGAGTCGTGGGCACCCAGAACTCCTGACCATCTGGGGTCTCGACGTTAGACCCAGACGCCCCCCCAACTCCGGGAGCTGCTGATTCTGTCACATGGCTCTGCCTCGGGCTGAGAAGGAGGCTCAGGGCGTGAGCTCTGGGGGGAGGCAGCCGATGTGGCTGGCGGCCGGTGGACTGTGCTCTGCTGTGGCCGCGGATGGCCGCAGGTGCATGCAGACGCACACGTGTGTGCTTGCACACGCAAACAGCACACACTGAGATCCTCAGACTGGCAGACGGGTGTGGCCACGCGCACACACACATGCATTGTTCTTGACCTTGGGCTAGCCCACTGCAGGAGTGTGCTGGGCTGCTGGTACGAAGTGGGTCGGGGGTGGGCATGGGGGCTCCACAGCAGAAACGGCCTGGCTTCTGCTTCTGGAGGCCGCAGATGTGAGCTGACGGCGTCCTTCTGCGGCTCCGAGGAAGGATCTTTCCAGGTCTCTTGCTTCTGGTGGCCTCGGGTGTGCCTGGGATTTGGGTGTGTGTCCCCCCCGCCGCCCAGTCCTCGTGGCCGCCTCCATGTATGTGCAGCTCCGTGTCCCAGGGACACCTTCTTGGAGGACGCCAGCTGTACGGGGTCAGACCCGCCTTCACGAACCCCCTCCACCATCTGCAAACAACCTGCCTGCAGATAAGATCCCATCGCTAGGTGCCAGGGGTCAGGGCTTCAACCTCCTGTGAGCGGACACAGTTCACCCCGTCACCCCCCCACCCCTGCACAGAAATACCCATGACGTCCTCCCAGTCACACACGCAGACCCTTGCGACCCGGGTCTCCCGTTCACAGATTGTGTACACGGGCGCACAGGCACACGTGCCAGCAAACACCCCTCTTTAGCTGGCTCTCAGGTCTTCACAGCAGATCCGGGAGCAGAGGGGAGTTCTTTACACAGACACCAAATGCGTCCTAGGGTCCCTCCTGCCTCCCCCGCGGGTGCCCTGCGGCAAGGCTGCGGGGTGCTGAGAGTCGCCCCAGGTGACCGCTGGGGAGCTCACGGGCACTCGGGTAGCCTCCCTGCACAGCGGTTCTCCCCCAGGAAGATGCCCCGCATTTCATGGGCCCAGCTTCCCTCTGGCTCCTTCCATCAGTAGGTAAGATGGCACGGGGAGGGCCGGGGGCGTGTTCTTGCTGAGATGATACCCCTCTTCTAGGAAAGCACTGGCTTCCTGACTTCTGAAATACTTCCCTCTTTCCTCCCAGGGGTCAGGGCAGGACTCTGGCCTGTCCCACCCTGCCTTTACCTTTTCCCTTCCCTCTGGAACCACTGCCTGCATTTCCCAGCCCCACAGTCCCCACGGGCCCCGGGGCGTCCTGCCTGGTGCCTCATCCTTCCCAAAGGTTCTCTCCTGACCCCGAAGCCCAGGCAAGGGGTGTGGCCTTTCTCCTAGATTTTTCAAGGTCCCTGCGCCACCAAACTCGAGGCTGGGCAGGCGGGAGGGTGGGGAGGCGATCCAACGGCATGGCTTTATCTGTTGGAAGGGGACAATCTGGGAATGACAGACCTGGAGAGACCTGAGTGCCGCCAGTCAGGGCTGGTGAAGGTCAAGTGTGCCAGGGACCCACGGTTCCTGGCCGTAGCCTTGGGAGACCCGGAACCACCAGCTCCATGCACAGCTCCTGTGCCACCCCCCCTCCCCCAAGGACCTGCGGCCGACACACTTACAGACACACAGAAGCTCCATCTGGAGAAGCCCCTCCCTGCCCCTTCCCTGCATTGTTCCTGCCTCCTCTTTCCCACCCAACCCCCTCCTCCCAGGCGCCAGAGTTTCCCAGGCTCTGGGGCTGGGGTGGGGTGGGGGCGGGGGTGGGATGAGGGGTGTCTGGGGGCGGCGCAGGCCCAGCAGAAGACCCTCGTGCACACGGGGCTGCTCTCCCCCCGTGCGTGAGCACCCACGTGTCGGAGCGGGAGCCTGCGTGCACGCGTGGGGCGACGTTCGTGCCACGGCGTACACAGCAGGCGCGCCATAAATTCCCCTTGGGCGGCTGCGAGACGGAAGGAGGAGAGGGGCAGCCGCACAGCTTTGGACTCGAGTGGGCTCTCGGCGGCTTCCCGTCTACCCGCGGGGCGCGCAGCGAGCGTGACTCAGTTTCCCCATCCATAAAAGGGAAAGTCTAACCGCCCTCCCACGTGGCGAGGTGAAACCATTTAATGCGCGGAAGCGCTTTGTAAAAAGCTCGGCCTTGAGAACCCTGACCACGCCTTCCCTCCACCCCACCCTCCCGCCAGACACTCTGGGGGTGGAGAGGGGCGCTGACCCTGGCCCCAGACGCCCCTCCCGACCCAGCAGGCAGGAGTCCCGGCTTCTTCGGTACTTAAAACTGGATAATTGGAGACAGAGGCGGGTGTGCGAGAGCCAGAGAAATCCCCGAGTGGGCGAAGTGCAGGGGCCTGTCCCTCTAGTTTCCCCACTTCAGGGGCCCCGACCCTCTCCAGAGCCCCCTTCGTGCGCGCCCTGGGCGCGCTGCTGGTGCGAACGGGAGCCCCCGCGCTTGCCGCCGACCCCCTCCCGCGCCCGGCGGTGCCAGCCTCCCGCTGGTGCCCGCCAGGCGCGGTGTCTGCGGCCGCCCCGGGGGTGGGGGTGGGGGGGTCTGCGCCAGCGGCCGTCCCGGCGGCGTCTCCCTCCCCCAGCCCCTGGCGGCGGGCGGCCGGGCCGAGGGCGGGGCGTCTGCACAGACCCTCCTTTTGTGAGCGGCGCCTTCCCCGGGCGGCCTGGCGCGCAGGGCCCGGGCACCGCGCCAGCGCCCGGAATAGCCTCCCTGCCCCGCTGGCCGCCCCACGCCCCGCTGGAGCCGCCTGACCTGCCTGGCCGGGCGCGGGAGTGGGCAGGCCCGGCCGTGGCGGCGCAGGGACCGGGTGCGTGCTCAGCGGCACGGGCCGCACCGCCACCGACCCTCGAGCAGCAAGGCCTACTGTGTGCTGTCCCCTGACCGGGGCGGGGGGGGGGGTCGGGCGCCTACCGTGTGCAGAACACTGTCTGAACAGCCCACCGTGTGCGGACTCGCACCTACATGCCCACGTGCACGCGCAAACTTCCACCCGTGCAGGACCTACTGTGTGCAAGACCCACCGTGTGCAGTCCCTCTCCTACGTGAAAATTCCCATGTGTGCAGACCCCCCCTGTATACAAACACCCACAGCGAGCGGATGTCTTCACGCGTGCAAATACCTACTGTGCGTGGCACCAGGGTGTGTGCACGAACCCGCCGTGCGCAGGCACAGACATGCTCGCGGATACCCATTTGTGAAGAAGTCCCCTATTTTCAAATACTCTGATCTGTGCAGGTACCCACATGTGAGTACAAAATCCTAATGCATGCACAGCTGTGTTCGGGTGCACCCTGTGTGGTCATCACAAGCGTGCAAGCTGTTCCGAGTTCAAATGCTCCCTGTGCAGACCGCCTACACCAGTGGATTTAGGGTGAGCAGCACTCGGGGCGCCTACCGAGATCTGAGACCCTCTCCAGGGGTCCTTGGGGTATATGCTTCAGTTCACCCCATCTGCACACATTCTGCTGTTTGAGTCTCTTCTGGCTCTGACTGCGAGGGGCTCTGACCCTGTGGGAGGAAGTGGGTTGGACACCCCCCTGCACCGTGTGGGTCTGCGGGGAGGACTCAGTCATGCAGGGCTGGAGGCAGGGCCTCCTGGGACCTTCCTGGAAGCCCAGGGGGCAGGTGCAAGGGCAGGCGGGCTCTGTGGCAGGCTGCCAGCGGGTGGCTTCCCTGAAACTGGGCACAGCAGCAGGGAGAGGTTTCCGGCGCGCCCGGCCGCACCTGGCCCCGGGCACTCTCGGCAGATGGGCGGGGCCGGCAGGCAATGCCAAGGAGGAGCCAGGCCCTGGACTGCGCATGCCCGCCGGTGCACACACTCCTGTGTGCGTGGGCCAGGCCCGTGCTAACCCTGCATCCCGTACACAAAGGCTTGTGGCTGTGCACGCACACCAGCGTGCACTTGTAGGTGACACGGGAGCCACGGAACACAGCAAAGGGTCTGGGGATCCGTTTTCACCCTTAGGCTCCACAGGACTGAGATATTTTTCTGATTCACTCACGGCTCCGTTGTCACACCTGACAGCTGGCTGGCGCTCGGTGGATATTTGCAGAGTGAGCCACCAGATGAAAGGAAACATCACTTTGCAACTATGTACGGAGTGTCTAGGTGCACTGGGTGCCTGTACGTCCAGGAGCAACAAAAAGATGTTAGACATTCCAGACCCCCAGTGGGGATGAGTTAAGCTCACACTTGCCGGCCATGGCCATGCCCGTTGGTCAGGAAACCGCGGAGTCTGCTTCCATTCATTCACCGCAGAAACCAGAGCCAGGCGGACACACGCAGGCCTCGAGGATATGCACGCAGTTTCGAGCCTAGGATTAGCCCTCTTCTCTCCCTACAGTCTGTCTGCACTATCCATTCCAGCTGCCTGGGGCTCCTGACCTCCCCTCCCGAGGCCACTGGGCGTCCACCCCTCAGTTTCAAGGGATTCCTCAGGCCACAGTGAGCCTCGTGCCCCACTCCCCAAACATCCGTGTTATTAGGTGGTCCCGGGGCCTGCAGTTCCCACCATCTGAGGTTCTCCTAAGGGCTTAGGGTGTTGTCTGCAGAAGGTTCCAGAAAACATGCCACCAGAGTTGGCAGGGGGGGGTTGCCTGCTGGGGTGGGGACAGGAAGGTGGGGGACTGCACAGGGAGGAGGAGGCTTGTGAGGGGTGGGGGGGCTGTCTGTGTCCTGGAGACAGAGAGGCTGGAGGCCCCGAGACACCCACACGCAGCTCACAGAGACCCAATCTGGGATGCGCAGACATGAGTTGGCTCCTTCCCGGCGCAGATGCCCTCTTCCCAGCCTTCTGATGGGGCGCCTGGGGCCCCTGCCCTGCCTGCGAGAGTGTGAGTGAATGTGTGTAGGCGTGAGCCCACGTTTGTTTGGTGTGTGCCCCTGCACATATTTCTGGGCGTATCGGGGTGTATGTACGTGTGTGTCGGTGTGCATGGCTGTATGTGGGTATTTGTGTCTGTGTGCATGGACATGTGGTTGTGTATGTGTACACATACGTTGTGTGCGCATGTGCGAATGTCGTATGTGCGCGGGCACGCGAGTGTTTCTATGCATGTGTGTTTTGTATGCGTGTACACACGTGTGCTTGGGTGTGCTCACACACGTTCGTGCGTACCCATGTGCGTGCTTTCGGATGGTCTCTGCGCGTGTGTGTTGCAGAGGTACCGCTGGGCGCTCTAGGTGTCCCAGCCTCGAAGCTCCAGATCCAGGCACGTCAGTGGCATGGGCTCCGGGGCCACGCCTGCACGCCCGGCCCCGCAACTGTAGTGACAAGCCGTGGTCTGTTGTGTCTACTACACGCCGAGTGTTTTTTCTAAACACCCCACATGCGTGTTTTTAACGCCGGGTTCACTGAGGTATCTTTCACAAATAGTACAGTCATACCTTTTAGGTGTACAATCCCGTAAGTCCCAACAAACAGACGCGACTGTGAGTCCTCATGCAGTCAAGATTTACAGTAGGCGCACGGCCCAGAAGCCGCTGCTGCCCCTGGTCAGGGGGCTCTCCCCTGCACCAGCCCCTGCCCCCAGGGGGCTGCTCTGTGCTCCCAGTTCTGCCTTTTCCAGAAAGTCATAAAGACAGGATCACCCCACCTGCAGCTTTCCCAGGCTGCTCCTTATACTGCGCGATGGGCTTCCACGGTGTTGCCTACGGTGTTGCATACGTAAACACTTTGTTCCTTAAAAAGAAAAAAAAAAAAGCTGCAATCCACATACTACAAAATTCACCCGTTTGAAGTGTGTAATTCTGGGGTTTTTCGTGTTTTCACAGAGTTGTGCAGCCATCCCCTCTATCTGATTACAAAGTATTTGTATCTCCTCCAAAAGAAGCTTTGTCTCCATCAGCTGTCACTCCTCACCCGCTTCGTTAATCCTAACCCACCAGCTCCCTTCCTGTCGGTGGCTGTGCCCACCCTGAACGGCTCAGGCAGGTGCACTCACACTCGGGCGGCCTTCGATGTCTGGTCCCTTCCCTCCCTTTAGGCTTGTCAGGGTCAGTCCCTGTGTACTGCCCACTCCTGCTCCATTGTGGGGGCGGCGGTGCTCGGTCTACCCTTCCTCTGGGCATGGCCGGCGGCGTAGTTCTCAGGCTTTGGTAATTAGGGATAAAGCTGCTGCGAGCGCTCACCCCGGATTGTGGCGTGGACCTAAGTTTTCGTTTCTCCCGGGTACCGGGGTGGGGGGGGGTTTCCTGGGCCCTGTGATGAGCACACACCTTAGTCCATGAACTCACGGACTCCTCATAATCTCGGAGTGAGCACTATGATTAGATCCACTTTATGCATAAGGAGAGGAGACGCTCCCACTGATCTGTCTCACCGCCCCCCACCCCCGCAGACAGCAGGGATGCCGCGCCCACCACCCAGCAGAGGCCCTGCAGCCCAGGGCGCCCCCACGCACGCAGGCCGCACGCCTGCCACGCCCCGCACCCGGGAACAGACGCTGGTGGGGCCCACAGACCCAGACGTGCTGCAGACACACTGGGATTTGTTCATCTTTCCAGCCAGCCCGTCTCGTCCTGACAGTAATTAGCTCCCAGACTGGCGGGGAGACAGGGAACGGGCTCGGAGTCATCGCTGCGGCCCCACGCCCACAGGCCAGGGCCCCCAGCACCGTGTGTGTGTGTGTGTGTGTGTGTGTGTGTGTGTGTGTGCGCGCGCGCGTGTCCAGGGGGCGCGCCCCGCTCCTCTCCTCCACCCCTGGCGTCGCAGACAGGCCCTGCAGTGTGGCCTGGCTTCCCACCCCCTCCCGCCGGCGCGGTGCGCGCTCCCCCGCCGCGCCTTCCACGCGCGATCGTGCCCCGCGGGGAGCCGCCGTCCCTGCGGGCGCCCGGGTCCTGCGCGCCGGTGGAGCGTGTGCGCGCGCGCGTGTCCCGGGCCGCGTGGGGGTGGGCCCCAAGCCCGAGCACGTCCCGCCCCGCCCCGCCCCTGCCCGGGCGCCGCCGGAAGAGCTGCGGCGGCGGCGCTGGCGTCACGGGTTTCCACGGGGGCTCCGCGCGGGGGCCGGGATTCCCTGGCGCAGGAACGCCCGTGACGGCGGCGGCGCCGGGAGGCCGGACTGGCCGGGGATGACATCAGCGCCTGCTCTTCTGGAGCCGCGCGGGCGGGAGAGGGCGCGGGGGGAAGGGAGTCCGGGCCCCATGCGCGCTGCGCGGCCCCCGTTTCGCAGATGCGGACACTGAGGCCCGCGGGCGGTCGCCTGTGCGGCTTCTGGCAGGCGCTCAGCGCGGCCGCTGTCGCAGAGCCCCTCGGGGACCCGAGAGCCCCCTCCCCCCTCCAGAGAGAGGGCCCAGCGCCTTCGGGGCTCCGGACCCGCACGGGCGCGGCGGCCTGGCTCTCCTGCAGCGAGAGGGCTCGCGGAGGGCCTGTGGGCGCCCCGGCGCCACCCGGCCAGTCGGCCGCTTGGGCCAGACCTGTCCACACTGCTGGTCTCTCCCCAGCTCTGGCCGCTGCGG